>NW_005842006.1:2443484-2486951 GCF_000455745.1 Alligator sinensis
TCATCCCAACAGGATCACAAATCATTTAGAATCTTTCCATAGGTTTTTGTCTTCTCCGTGTAGGATTATCCATATTTTTCAGAGGAGGGGGAATCTGGGAAAGAAAATCCATTAAGGAGTTAGTTCTTCCCTAACAGTCCATTGGAGGGGCAGGGGTTGATCCCCCTGCTTAAGTGACTCAGAAGCTGAAAAGTTTCAAAATCGTTTGATCCCCCTTCTTGAGTGACTCAGAAGCTGAAAAGTTTCAAAATCTGGTGGATCATGTAAGGGTCTGTGAGTACTGATGGACAACTTTTGTATCCACAGTGTTTTTGGACCCCAAAACATTCCCTCTCCTCAACTGGTTTGCACCAGTAATATACCCCCAGGTTGTAGCATCCTTTCCTATGAGTGTTTTTGACACTGGATGAGGAACAGCATATACCCCCAAGTCATCTATTTACCTCTTGGCCTACGTGTCTCTAGTTTTTGCTATTTGTATGCCCTTCAGACCCTTCAGGTGTCCTCTCTCAATAGGGCTGAGGTTATTTCTCTGGAAGGAACCGAACCCTTTGTTAACATGGGGGTGAGAAGATCTGTGAATTCATGCTCTTCTGCTTTCATGGAGCTAGGAGAAGGGATGGCTGAGACTTGTATTACCATGGGAACATTTTCCACTAATCTACCAGCTGCTACTTCAGCCTTCCTTTCCTAGCACTGATTTTCTCCATTCAGCTTCTTCCTGCTGCTTAACAAGCTCAAAGCATTTAATGCATGTAATTCTTTTTAAGAGAGTTTGAAGGTGGTCTCTGGAAGAGCTGCTTTTATCAAAAGCCAGGAGCTGATCAAAGCAGCATGGAAAAGCTGAACTGAGGACAGAACAGAACTGCTTGACTGGCTAGAGGGTCAGGGATCTGGGCTAGACATAAAGCACTTTAGTTAAACTACAGTGAACACTGCTGATAAGGGGTTTCTCTCCAGAGTAACACCTGCAAAGTTTGTGAGATCCTGCAGGAAAATCAAAGAAATCTGCATTAGAATGCATTGTTTCCTGCAGGAAGGAGTGCCAAAGCATTCACAGGATGCAATTGCCTAAATGTATTTATTGCCATATCATATATTAGGGTTAGCCTGCAGCACTATTACAATACCGGACTATCCCCCAGCTCTGTATTTTTTTTTAAAAAATGGCCCCTTGATGTGCTCTTAGGCAATCACAGAATTAAAGAGTGAAACACATGACTGGCTGTTCATCATAGGGGACACACTCCTGGAAGTTAAAAACAAATCCATTTACACAGAGTTCTAGCCAAGAGGAAGTTTCCAGCAAAAAACAAACTGTTTGTTGTTAGAAAGTTAGAGTTCAGAAACAAACAGGAAGAAACGGAATGCCCAAACACCAATAAATGCTCCGTTAAAGTCTCCCAGCTAAGTTTATACTCGACTCCATTTTCCTTCTCCTTCTACCACTGCCCGTTATGCTTCATCTTCATTAGAGTTTTGTACTTCTGGGAGGATTACTTCCACAACTCAAATAATTTAGGCAAAGTTGATGGAGTGTTTGACTTTTGGGATAGGCAAAATTGGAGATTTAAACTGGGTAGATTGTCGATAAGCATGGCTCTTATGGATAGTGTAACTGCAATAAATTCAGTACAGGTTCCCACTTTCCTTAGGCATCTAAAATAAATTATAATCTCCCCAGCAGAATTCCTAATATGGATTGTGCATATGATTAACTCTTTAATTGAGAACCTACACTTTGTGAAACTAGTACACTACATGATTTCTCGCTGAGGACTTGTGATTTAGATCAGTTTGGTCTTTGTATAATAGGAATTTATTATATAATAGTAGTGATTAAAATTGGTAAAACATTTCCCCCCAAAACTGATTTAAATATCAAATTTCCAACATCATAACTCAAAATGATTTGTTTTATTGGCTTCAAACTTTCCAAATAAATTCACCTCTGGTTTAGGTGTAGACATGAACAATTTTATCCTAAGAAGACTTTGTTTTTTAAATTATAAAATTATGTTTTTCTTTTCAAAGGAGGCAAACTAAGTGTTAAAGCAGAATCTGTCTTTCATGGTTCACAGTTAACAGCATCTGGTTGTCAACTGGAGTTTTCTCTTTCTCTGGAGAAGTAGAAGACAGGCTGCGTAGAGTAAATTCCTCTACACTGAACTTCGTATGCTTCAGTCCAGACCTGCAGACTTAGTCAGTGATGATATCTTTTACATCTTTCATGGCCTTATTGCTTGCTGGCGTTTTCCAGTATTTTAGCTAAGTTTTCTACAGTGGTTATTGGTAGAGCTGGTCAGTACACGGGGATTTGTTCCTGTAAACAAATAAGATCATAATGAAGCATTTATTGTTTTTCTCAACCTTTTCTTGTAGGAATTTTAAGGTTTCCACTGAAACTTCCACTCTTCTCAAAATTTTATTTTTATTTTTACAATTGAACATTTAAGCAAAAAACCCCCTAAAGATGTTGATTTTATGCTGATATTCTTTATATGATGCCAAAAATGGGGAAAAAAATCATAATGAAAATTAATCCTAGTATCTTTGTAATTTGTTCTGTATGTTGTTTATCTAGAGAGGCTAGTTCCCGGCAGCTCTTCATTGAGATTGTTGAAAATTAGTTTGCCCAAATCTGGTTTTACATTCTCTTGGACATTGGGGAAATTTCCAAAGGCAAAAAAGCCTGCAATGAAAGCACTTATTTTTCATCAGAATTTTAGCTTTTATTACAAAGTGCTGTGTAATTAATCTCTGCACACCACACCAATATTAATAAATATATTAGCGTAGTTTTCTCACTTTGGAAATGGGTGAGAGAATTTATTCCAGTGATGGGTTTAGAAATAGTTTGATTTTTAATCCAAAATTGCCAGAAAACCTAGTGGACCCATGAGCTCTTTTCTAGTGAGCTTGAAAGCTTGGGCCTTTTCTTTCTGAATTCCTGTTCTGAGACTTTGTTGGTTGGAAATATTTCCTTCCTGGCGCTGTGATTTAATTGGCGCGCACCAGGAAGGAAATGCAGCTTTCATAGCTTATTATTTTCCAGGACCAAAATAAATGAGATAAAATAACATGCAACTGAAAAAGAAAATGGCATCTGTCAAGTTGTCTTACCATATATACATTTTTAATAGAAACAGTAGCAGAACTGATCTTGGCTGGATTGCGAGGGGAGGTTTATTTTCTCTATGCCCTGTTATCTAGTTTAATCAGCATCTCTGCATTTAATTGTGAGTTAGTTTCCACACTGATTATTAGGAAACAATTAAGTAATATTTGATTTGGTGTTGTAGATAATATTTCTGATCTGTTTTCACTGGAATATGTGGGTTCAAAATTTTGATTACAGAAATAATATTGTAGGATTCATGACCAAAATAACTAAGCTAGGGTGACAGTGGTTGAAGTTAAACCTTTAATGTTGCTTTTAGTATTGTGGTGTTCAGATAGGGACTAGTGAATTGCCCATAAACTCTCTCCCATGTGGAAAAGGAGATCTTCTGGTGGTGAGATTCTTTTATTCTTTCGGAGCAAATTGCTAGGCTGGAGTTTTGGATTTTTGTCAGCACAATATATAAGAGACTACAGTTGCTACTTTTACTAGTACTAATGATTAGAATTCACTAGAGAAAAGCAGTTTGAGGGTTTTCATTCCTCACTAGAGAGAAACGAAACTGAACATTTTGAGGTAAAATGTATATATGTATGTTGATTTGGGCTGGGATGTGGGAGACATACTCCAGTCCCTGGTATGATTAAGTTTTTCATCTCAGATAATTTCAAATTACCCTTGAACTTGGTCTCCCACATACCAGGGCAGTAGCCTATATAACATACTTCTCTTTCTTTCTCTTTCTGTATCTCCGCTCCTTTTCTTTCTCAAAATATTTTCTGATAAAAGCTGTATGGAAACAAATACACCTTCAATAAAAAAGCATATTTTGCTGATATTTCATTTAATCAAAAATATTCTGACCTGCTATATATATATATATATATATACACACACACACACACACACGTAGCCCCTTAAAAGCAAAAACCCCCCACAGTGAAGGTGTTAATATAGTTTTTACAGTACTTCAATAAGAGCCTCCTTTTCCTTGCAAATAATCACTGTAATTTTATATATTCTTGTATGAATACCATTTTATTATCATGCCGTATTTAACGTGAAGATTGTTGAACTGGCACACTTATCAGACTCCAACTAGTATTTTGCAATCAACGCCTATTATATAAATTTCAACTTTTCTCCCCATTTTTCATATAATTCGGTGCTAATTAAAGGTACTGATAGGCATCCCTAGAGGATGGCTCCATGGCGCAGGTACAGCAAAGTGTGTGGAAATAAAGCTTATTCACAACCTATTTCTCAGTCCTGGCTTAAAGAACCACCTTTAGCAGTAAAAGTGCCCATTCATACCTTCTTGCCTCCATTAAGTCAACAAGGAAACCAACTAATGCCCTTGCTGGTGTTTTTAGTGATGTAGACAGCTATTCACAACTAAGCTGAGCTAACTAATTCTTTTGCATAAGGCATGTATCAGATGTAATGCAGTAATTAATAGATCCTTGAGATATTCCTAATTCTTTTCCAGAGTAGAAGAAATGTACAATAACAGTTGCCCCCTTTCTGGCCAATTTAACAAGCCTTTTCGCAGGGGTAGCTGTGTCGGTATGGCATAAGCTACAACTCATAGATAATATTTAATGTTTTAAAGAGACAGTGGGTGCACCTACATGTGCATATTAAGGTGAAGCAATAAACTTTGGTGCACAGAGTGCTAGAGTTTATTGCTCCTAGGCACCGCATTTACATGTGCAGAGAAGCTGACATGCCGTAAATCCTCTCCTGACTCCCATTTACCTCCTGACAGCTTGTTGGTGTACCCATGTCCTGAGAGAGAGGCTGTCTCTATAGCTTACTGGTTAGGACAGGGCTTTTCAACGTTGTTTATTAAGTGTACCCCTGGTGGCCCCCTTTTTAATAAGTGTACCTCCAGGGGAGGGAGTGGTGATGAGCAGCCGGACGCTGGGTGGGGCGGCTGGGGGTGGCGAAGCAGCGGCAATGAGGCACCTGTGCAGCCCTGCTCTCACCCCAGCCCGGCTCTGCTCCTGTGAGGCAGTGGCACAGGGTGGGGGTGCTCTGTCCCCACCCACCCCCGTGCACCCCCTGGGACTTTTCAAAGTACATCCAGGGGTACACGTACCCCCAGTTGACAACCCCTGAGTTAGGCTATTTGCCTGAGATATGAAGGATGAAGTTCAAAGCCTTGTTTCAATGACTATTTAATTAGGTATGCAAAGGCACTGCTCTAAGAAGGACACATTGTAGAAGACTTATTCCCAGAATAGCAAATATCCATGCAGTCAAGGAACTTCCTTGGACTGTGGGATGCAGGTTCAAGTGCCAGCTCTACCATTCACGCATATCCTAGGTTCTTGCTTTTTTGGGGGCCAGGTCTTCTCTTTCTCTCATTTTGACCAGAAATTCCTTCATGGACCTGAGGAAGACATCCCCATGAAATGTTCCTCAGCCTGGCTGTGTTGCAGCAAAATATTTTCATTGTGTGGCAAAAAAAAGTTTCACAAAAAATTTTTGGTTCCTCGGACCAATATTATTTAATATCTTCATCAGCGATTTGGGCGAGGGCATGGAGAGCACCCTCTCCAAATTTGCTGATGATACCAAGTGATGGGGCAAAGTTAGTACACCGGAGGGCAGGGAGCAGATTCAGGCTGACCTGGACAGGTTGGATCAATGGACAGAGAGAAATAGGATGCAATTTAATAAAGATAAATGTAAGGTACTCCATCTGGGAAGGAGGAACCCCCCGCACCCCTATAGGTTGGGGAGTGTCCTTCTCAGCAGCTCGGAGGCAGAGAGGGATCTTGGAGTCATAATTGACTCCAAGATGAACATGAGCTGGCAGTGTAACGAGGCCATCAACAAGGCCAATTGCACCTTGTCATGCATTAGCAGGTGCATGACTAATAGATCAAAGGAGGTGATGCTCCCCCTCTATGCGGCACTGGTCAAGCCGCAGTTGGAGTACTGTGCCCAGTTTTGGGCGTCACACTTCAAGAGGGACACGGGGAATCTGGAGAGGGTCCAGAGGAGGGCCACTCGCATGATTAGTGGCCTTCGTGATAGACCCCATGGGGGGAGGTTGAGCTAGCTGAATCTCTTCAGCCTTCACAAGAGATGGCTGAGGGGAGATCTTGTGGCCGCCTATAAATTTATTAGGGGAGGTCAATGGGGAATAGGGTTTTTACTAAGGCGTTGTTTACTAAGGCGCCCCAGGGAGTGACTAGGAATAACGGGTGTAAATTAGTTGAGAGTGGATTTAGGTTAGGTATTAGGAAGTAATTTTTGAAGTGGCCAGGATCTGGAATCGGCTTCCAAGAGAGGTGGTGCTATCACCTAGCCTGGAGTTCTTCAAGAAGAGGCTAGATAGTCACCTGGCTGGGGTTATCTGACCTCAGTCCTCTTTCTTGCCAGGGGCAGGGGGTCGGATACGATGATCCATTGTGGTCCCTTCCAACTCTACAATCTATGAATCTATGAATCTATGTCTGAGTTGTTCTGCCACTGGCCCTCCAGGTTAGGAATGTATGTTTGAAAACAGGAGAAGTGGAAGGCAAATAAAAACAACACATCTGCTGGGAAATTATATCTGCTGGGAGGTCAATACAACAGTGCACAGGGAATCCAGAAAGATTTTGGAGAGTGTTGCGGACAACGTCCTGGTACAAGTGTTGGAGAGGTCAGTTAGGGGCCATGCTCTTTTTGATCTGCTGCTCACAAACAGGGAAGAATTGGTGGGGGACGTAGAAGTGGATGGCAACTTGGGCAGCAGCAATCATGAGATGACTGAGTTCAGGATCCTGAGGAAAGAAAGGATGGAGAGCAGCAGAGTAAGGACCCTGGACTTCAGAAAAGCAGACTTTGACTCGCTCAGGGAACTCATGGGCAGGATTCCCTGGGAGGTCAGTCTGAGGGGGAGAGGAGTCCAGGAGAGCTGGTTGTACTTTACAGAAACTTTACTAAGGGCACAGGAGAAAACTATCCAGTGCACAGGAAGACTAGCAAGTATGGCAGAAGACCAGCTTGGTCCTTCACTGGGCTAAAACACAAAAAGGATGCTTACAAGAAGTAGAAACTTGGACAAATGACTAGGAAGAGTATGAGAGTATTGCTTGGTCATACAGGGATGAAATCAGGCAGGCCAGAGCACAACTGGAGTTGCAGCTAGCAAGGGATGTGAAGGGTAACAAAAAGGGTTTCTACAAGTATGACAGTAACAAAAGGAGGATTAGGGAAAGTGTGGGTCCCTTACTGAATGGGGGAGGCTACCTAGCGAGAGATGATGCAGAAATGGCTGAAGTACTCAATGTCTTTTTTACCTCGGTCTTCACAGGTAAGGTCAAATACCGGACTACTGCACCCGGCAGCACAGTTTGGGGAGGAGGTGAGCATCCAAAAGTGGTGAAGGAACAGGGTAGGGTCTGTTTAGAAAATCTGGACCCGGAGCTGCACACAATGCACCTAAGGATGCTGAGGGAGTTGGTCGATATGATTGCAGAACCATTGGCCATTATCTTTGAAAACTCATGGTTTGGTAAGGAGAGGTCCTGGATGGTTGGAAAAGGGCACATATAGTGGCCATCTTTAAAAAAAGGAAGAGGGAGGATTCAGGGAACTAGAAACTGGTCAACCTTATATCAGTCCCTGGAAAGATCATGGAGCAGGTCCTCAAGGAATCCATTTCTAAGCACTTGGAGAAGGTGATTAGGAAGAGTCTTCATGGATTCACCAAGGGCAAGTCATGGCTGACTAACCTGATTGACTTCTATGCCATGATGACTGTGGCTTTGTGGATGTGGGCAGACCAGTGGGTGTGAATTTAGCAAGTCTTTTGATACCAGTCTCCCACAACATTCTTGCAAGCAAGCTAAGGAATTAGAGGTAGGATGACTCTACTGTAAGATGAATAGAAAACTGGCTGGATCATTGCACTCACTGGGTAGCAGTCAATGGTTCACTGTCTAGTTGGCAGTGGAGTGTCCCAGGGGTCAGTCCTGGGACTGAGTTTTTTCAATATCTTCATCAATGACCTAGAAGATGGGATGGAGTGCACCCCTCAGCAAGTTTGCTGATGACACCAAGCAAGGATTTAGAGAGACTTTGACAAATTGGAGGGTTGGACCAAAATAAATCTTGTGAGGTTCAATAAAGACAAGTGCAAGGTCCTCCACTTAAGAAGGAACAATCCTCTGCACAGGTATAGGCTGGGGACCATCTGGCTAAGCAGCAGCTCTACAGAAAAGGTCCTGAGGGTTACACTGGCCAGTAAGCTAAATAGGAGCCAACAGTGTGCCCTTGTTGCAAAGAAAGCTAACAGCATAGTTGGCTGCATGAGTAGAAGTGTTGCCAGTATATTGAAGGAAATGATTATTCCCCTCTATTTGGCATGGATGAGACCACGCCTGGAGTACTGTGTCCAGTTTTGGGTCCCCCACTACAGAAAGGATGTGTACAAATTGGAGAGAGTCCAGTGAAGGGCAGTGAAAATGGGTAGAGGGCTGGGGAACATAACTTCTGAGAAGAGGCTGAGGGAACTGGTTTTATTTAGTTTGGAGATGAGACGATGGAGAGGGGATTTTGTAGCAACTTTCAACTACCTGAAGGGCGGTTCCAAAGAGGATGGAGCTAGACTGTTTTCAGTGGTGACAGATGACAGAACAAGGAGCAATGGGCTCAAGTTGCAGCAAGGGAAGTTTAGGTTATATAGTAGGAAAAACTTTCTCATGAGGAGGGTAGTAAAGTCCTGGAACGGGATATCCAGAGAGGTTGTGGAATCTCTATCCTTGGAGGTTTTTATGACCTGGCTAGACCCCTTGGCAGGGATAATCTACTTGGAGATGGTTCTGCTTTGAGCAGGGGGTTGGACTAGGTCACCTCTTGAGGGCCCTTCAAGCCCCAAAAAGCTCATATAGGTATTTCTGCCCAAGAGATCCACTAAAGTGTGTTGAATCTAATACTATAATAGTATATTATTTATATTCTTTTATAATTTTATTATAAAAATATTTTTTTTTATTATAAAAAAATAAAAGAAGCCAGTCTTCAGGTAGACTGCACCAAGCTGCAGTCCTTGGTACAGCTTCGGAATCATGGCGGTGCTCCCCTACTCTTGGAGCACTCTGATTGGCTGTTTCCATCAGCCAATCAGAGTGTGAATAAAGTGTTATGGACAGACAGAAAGATGGACTTAGGCTTTTATAATATTAGAATTATAAAACATAATTCATAAGAATACATTTTAAGGACAGAGGGAAGCAATAGATCATCTTGTCTGACTTCTTTTGTTTCACGGGCTATTACATTTCACTTCGTTATCCATGTCCTGAGCCTAGTATCTTGTGTTTGATTATATTTTCCATAAAGACATCAAATTTTGATTTGAAGACAGTAAGAGATGGACATTGTACCAGTTCCATTTGGAATTTATTCCAGAGGTTGATCTCAGTCACTATGAAAGCCTTATTTCTAATTTTAGATTGGTTTAATCTTCTAGCCATTTGTTCTTGTTCTGCTTTCCTTTGCTAGATTAAAGAATCTTTCAGTATTTTTTCCTCATTGAGGTATTTATACATTACAGTTGAGTCACACCTCAGTCTTCTTTTCGATAAGCAAAATGAGCTCCTTCACTGTAAGGCATTTTCTCAGCTTTTGAATAGTGTGTATGTGTGTGTGTGTGTGTCTCGTTCATACCCTCTTTAATATACGCACATTTTAGGAAATAGGCATGTGGAAGGAACTCAGGAAATTCATAGCCACCTAGTCCTTTCCCTGATCCCAAAGCAGGATTGACAATACTTAAATCATTCTTGACAGTGATTTCTCTACCCTCCTCTTAAAACCCTCCAGTGATGGAAATACAAGCCCCGTCTATTGCAATGCTGTATTCAAATTTCAGTCTCACCACTGCTATATTCAGAGGTACAATTAACTCCCTATTTGTGCTCACTATTCCCCTATTTTTTCCTCAGCATCACACTGGGAGTTTCCTGTTAAGCTAATTTCCTTGGGCTCCTAAATAATTTTTTTAGGATTTCCAGGATCCAGTCACCTTCTCTTATCATGACCTGCATTCTTTGTATGTATATAGGTATAGATGTATGAATTTGCATTTTCTATTCAAATGTGTTTTTTTTGAATGAGCCCAGCTTACCAAGCAATCCAGATAACTTTATATATTTGCCCAATCTTCATCATTATTATTTGCTGATTTTTATGCTCTCTACAGATTTTATGAGCAGTAATTTTATAGTTGTTTTCAGGTCATTGCTAAACTAAAAGGTTGAATAGTATTGGACCTAATACTGATGCCTGAGGCCTCTAGAAACACCTCGATTGACTAAAGATTTCCATTTGACAACTAGTTTTGAGATCTACCAGTGAGTCCTTTTAACAAATATTTTGTGGATATTCTATAATTTTTTAATCAGAATGACTTGCGATACTAAGTTAAATGCCTTACAAAAGTCTAAGCAGAGACTTTTGTGAAATCACTGTTTTACACATATTAAATCTATTATTGCTATTGTTAGTATTATTACCGCTATTGTTATTGCTATTGTTGTTGTTATGTAGATTTATATCCCACTCTATCCAGAAGGGCTCAGAGTGGCTTACAATAAATGACAACAACAGTAAATTCCCCAAATAGAACCCAAAACAAAGAAACTCCACATCACACCACCCACTCCTGCATCTTTGCCTAGGAAAAAACCCTATGGCAAATAGCAGCCCTGATTCATATTGAGGTATAATTAACGTCCTCCTGTTCCCCATCCCTCCATGCCAGATAGCATTCCAATCTGATAAACTCAAGTATTAATTACCTTCATCTACTAAACTTGTAATTTCAGAAGGAATGAAATCAGCATTTTTTGGCAAAAATCTATTTTCCAGGAAGCCATTTTGGCAGGCAGCAATTATATTCTCATTCTTTAATATTGCATTAATCAAAACCCATATTTTATTCATTATTTTGTCTAGAATTGAGATCAGGTTAATTGACCTGTAATAGCTTGGATCTTAATACTTGCTATTTTTTAACGTTGGTAAAATATAGGCACTCTTCCATTGTTTTGTCAGTCTCTCTGCTCATTCCATGATTTATTAAAAATTAAATGTAGCAGTCTAGACATTTCATGAGGTGGGGTTTCTATTAATTTTGTAGTGCTTTGAGATACAAGCTGAATCTGGACCTGTTGTTTTTCCATGATGTTTAAGGTTCTCCTGAGTCACTAATGGATTGGAGCATTCTTCTTCTTCATATGATAGTAGCATATTAGTAGCTGGTAGCCTCTTAGAAGATAGTAGCTTCTTTCTTTCCAAATACGGAAGTGAAATATTTATCGAACTCTTCTGCCTTTTGTGCATCATTATTAACAATGTTACCATGTTTATCTACTAAGAACATACCACTTTTAGAATGTCTTTTTTCCTCATATATATAAAATGTATGTGTACTTTCTTTATCCTTGCCAATAAGGGATTTTACTATTCTTTATCTCTTTTCTGCTTTGTATAACTTCTGTTTTACATCAATTGCTATTTGATTTAATATTCATAGTCATTGTAATTCTTGGCCTCCCTAGCCAAACTCAAACACTGCAATTACCTTCCCAAAGTATCAGTTCCAGATCTCCAAATTATGGTTAGGGGTCTATCGAACTCGAGGTGGCTGCTGGCAGATTTCACCGATTGGTGGCGAGGGGTGGGGCCATATGATGAACAGACCTGACAGCCAATCAAAGGCGAAAGGTGGGGGCGGCAGCCATCTTGCTGTGCCGGTAGTTTCAGTTCCCCCTTCCTTCCCCAGCAGGCTGTATGGCTAGGCTACAGCAGCCACAAGAACTGCTAGTTTCCCAGAGGGAGCAAGCATTTTATTTTTGGTGAGGTTTTTTTTTTTTTTCCAGGGAGCCTGCCAAAAACGTGGATCCCCACACTTCTTTGCAGAGCTTGCACTATTTTGTGGGGCCTGTGAAAATCACAAAATAATGATTTTGGTGGGTCCCTAGTCATAGTACAAGTAAAGGTGAAAGTAATGTAAATATTTACATTACATAATAGGCAGAGGCCCTGGTCAGAGTTAGAGCCCCTGTGCTGTTGGGTCTGTGAGGTTTGAATTTCTCTTTTGTTGCTGCTACTAGTCACGTGATTCTAGTTGATTCCTCCCATTTTAGACACTTTGGGGTAGATTCTGTTCCACTTTACGTGCGAAAATGACACTTACCCAGCCATGCACCTGTCATTTTTGTACATGCAGAATATGGTCTTTGCAGAGTAACGCTAACAGCTTATTTCTCCAAGGTCTAGATAAGGATAAATAATTGAACTTGAACTTGAGTTTCTTGAATCAGCTCCACCACCACATCTAGGTTACACAAACGTTCCGGTCATTTACAGGAATTCTGGTCCGTAGCGGCTAGAGGATGGCGTGGAATTGACAGAACTCTTGCAACTGCTTCCTGTTTCAGGGGAGGCTCCTTTCTTGTGCAATGTGCTAGTTATCTTTACACATGCGAGGGAGCATTGTCTGTGAGATTCTATTGCAGTATGCTGTGCTGTTTTGTTGGAGACTCTGTCTATTGCCTGAGTCTCGTTCTTTTCTACTTTTGATATCGGATTTAGACACCTTTTCCAGGCCTCCTCTTCTGTCTTTGTAGTGGAGAATATTTTTCCTCTGTAGGCTCTCCAGAGAGACTGAGCATGTGATAGGGATTTATTAGCAGGTGCAGTTTAGGACATCCCGCTGCTGCCCTGGCCTTTTTTAATAGCTTTGGTCACTTTCTGGTTGTTGCCTGGAATACGTGGACATTTGAAACCTCTGCTTATGTCCTCCAATTGTAGTTGAGGGAGAGCGAGAACGAGAAATTTCGATTGGTAGCTCCAAGTTCAATGGGAAAAGATAAAAAAGGGCTCATAGTGTTTACTTCCTGGTGCCAAGAGTGAGCACTTTACAATTAAGGTATCTTATTCTGGGAAACTAAACATAGCAGTTTGTTTTATGTAGAGGAGATGCTAACCCTCTAACAGAAAAAAGGAATCCCTGCCAGAGCTTGCTTATACCAGCATGAGAAGCTGTCTCCTATGCTGTAGAATGGGTTTAAGAACAAGTTTACCCATTTTTAATAGCCTCCAAAGTGTGCACCTAAATTTATAACTGTATTTGATCACACAGTGTCTAAGACTTTCCAAAAGTCCTTGGTATTTCACTGGGCCAAGGGGAAAATCCTGTCAGGTAGGGTACAGAATAAGCAGAGTAGGACTGACCACCTTCCTACTATTGCTATAGAATTGGTATGTGATCAGTTAAAAAATTAGACATATATAAATCAGCAGGACCAGATGAACTTCATCCAAGAGTGCTGAAGGAGCTGGCCAAAGTCATCGTGGGACCCCTGGCAAAACTCTTTTACAACTCTTCCTTAGTGGTACTCTGGAGAGGTCCCTGAGGACTGGAAGAGGGCCAATGTTGTGCCCATCTACAAAAATGGGAGGAGGTAGGACTTGGGTAACTATAGGCCAGTTAGCCTAACTTCTATCCCAGGGAAAATCTTGGAAAAATTCATCAAGGAGTCTATCTGCAATAAGCTTGCAGAAGGTAGGATTCTGAATGACAGCCAGCATGGCTTCGTCACAGGCAGGTCTTGTCTCACCCACCTCATCTCCTTTTATGACCAGGTAACTTGCCACCTTGACAAGAGAAAGGAGGCTGACATGGTATACCTTGACTTCCAAAAAGCCTTTGATCTGGTATCCCATGATGTCCTCACGAGAAAATTGGAGGATTGGAGGCTTAGCTGGGAGACAGTCAGGTGGGTGAGAAACTGGCTGTGGGGCAGGACTCAGAGAGTCCTAATGAATGGATCTGTGTCATCTTGGCAAGAAGTGGCCAGTGGTGTCCCTCAGGGGTCAGTGCTTGGTCCAGTACTTTTCAACATCTTTATCAATGACTTGGATGTGGGGGTAAAGGGCTCACTGGCCAAGTTCGCTGATGATGCCAAGTTATGGAGAAACTTGGTCATGCTTGAAGATAGGCTACAGATGCAGGTGGATCTCAACAGGCTAGCAAGTTGGGCTGATTGGAACCAGATGAAGTTCAACATTGAGAAATGTAAAGTACTCCACCTGGGGACAAACAACCCCCTACACACCTATAGGTTTGGTGGCAACAAACTGACCAGCACCATGAAGCTAAGGTACGTGGGGGTACTAATAGACCACAGTATGAGTATGAACTGGCAGTACGATGCTGTAGCCAGCAGGGCAAATAATACTCTGGCATGCATCAATTGATGCATCTCCAGCAAAACCAAGGAAGTGATTCTTCCACTGTACTTGGCATTGGTGAGACCTCAGCTGGAGTACTGTGTCCAGTTCTGGGTGCCACACTTTAACAAGGACGTGGAAAAGCTTTAGAGAGTCCAGAGAAGGGCCACCTATATGATCAGAGACTTGCAAGGCAAGCCATATGAGGAAAGACTTAGGGACCTGGGACTCTTTAGACTGAAAAAGAAGGCTGAGAGGGGACTTGGTAGCAGCTTACCACTACATTAGGGGAGTACATCAAGGGCTTGGTAAAAAACTGTTCACCAGAGTATCCTTGGGGAAAATGAGGAGTAATGGCCACAAACTCCTGGAAGACCGTTTCTGACTCAACATTAGGAAAAACTTCTTCAAAGTCAGGGTGTCAAGACTGTGGAATAAGCTCCCTCCAGAGGTGGTGCAATCATCTACCCTGGAGATCTTTAAGAGAAGACTGGACAAGCATCTTGCTGGGGTCACCTGACCCCAGTTGTCTTTCCTGCCTGGTGCAGGGGGCTGGACCCAATGATCTTGGGATAGCTTCTACAGGAGGAATGGTGGGTACTTTAGGCCAGTGGCCCAAGACTGGATCCGGCCCACAGAACCATATCATCCAGCCCATGAGACTCCCCACAAGTATGGCAATATGTTGTTAGGGGAACAGTTTTAATTGCCACTAGTCCACTGCTACCAAATTTCTGGACTTGTAGACCTAGATGATATGGCTCTGCATGCCAGATTGTGCCAGTGTGTAGTCACTTCATGGCTGTAACTGTCATGTACTATCAGGCCAACACCTGGGGTCTTCCTATGGCCAGATTCAGTGCACAGAGTCAGGTTGACCCATAGGGTCATGCTGCAGCTGGATTGCACTTGTGTCTCAAATCTGCACTGGATCCAGCCTAAAGACTGGCCCATCATGCAGGATCCAGCCTGCAGACCAGCTCCGTGTGCAGGATCGGTCCCACAGGGCTGGAAAGATTAAGCATCTCTGCTCTAGACTAAGGGTGCTCAACTTCTGGCCCGCGGGCCAGATCTGCCTCTTGGCCTTGTGTCATCCAGCTTGTGGGGCTCCCCATGGATCCAGAAGTTTGGTGGTGGGAGAATGATGACACCAAACCCCAATGCCAGTTTTTCTGACCCATCGGGCGCCCCGGGTCACAATGAATCAGGCACCCAATCCCAGCGTGGGGACCAATCCAGGCATGTGGGAATGAGAGGGAGCAGTACCAGGCCCCTAAGAACCAGTCCTGGGGGAAGAAGGAGGTATCAGGCTGTTGGGGCCCAATTCTGGCGTGCAGGGGAGGTTCCAGGGTCTCCTCTTAGTGCTTGAGGCAGGGAGGGAGTGGTGCCAGGCCCCAGGGCCTGATTCTGGCATATGGGGTTTGATTTGGCCTGTGGACCAGGCCTGGTCCTCTCATCTGGTCCACAGGGCCACAAGATTGAGCACCACTGCTCTAGGCCATGCCTGGCCCATGTTCTAATCTTTAGAGAGTTCTTTTTGGAAATGGGAAGTGTAGGTTCAATCCCCCTCTGCATGAATTGTGTAGTCTTGTGATCTCCCACTTCCTGGGTAAGGGCTTTAACTACTAAGTTATTGGTTTCCAAAGTGGGAGGGTTGTTGTCATCATTTTTCTACACTATTAAATGGCTGCTAGTCATGATTTTCCTATATCTAGTATTAGAGGAAGTTACATGCCTTGGGTGAGAGGGGGGAAATTGGGTGTAAAATATATATAAGTAGCCTGAAATGTCCCTTAGGCAGCTAACTGTAGCCATGTAAGAACTCCTGACTTGTCCAAAGGTGGAGTTGGATTTGGGCTATAGATCCCAACAGATCCGAAAAAACATCCGAAAAAACAGTTAGGGCGGCTTGGAGCTGGAACCAACTTCCAAGGGAGGTGGTGCTGGCCCCTACCCTGGGGGTCTTTAAGAAGAGGCTGGATGCCTACCTGGCTGGACTCATTTGAGTCCCGTTTTTGTTTTTAGGGTTTTTTTGTTGTTCTCCCGCCCTGGCGGGGGGTCGGGCTAGAAGATCTATTAGGTCCCTTCCGACCCTAAAACTATGAAACTATGAGATAATAGTGGCTCTACCACCCTGATTCCTTAGGGTTTGTCTATATCACGACAGCTTTTGCGGAGCACAGGACTGTCTGCTTGAATCTGCTGATGTGCTCCAGAACTAGAAATTTGTCTATGAGGCTACTCTAGGCTTGTCCCCAGCATCTGCTCTTGAACCTTTGGTTCCTGGGTCTGCTGAGAGTGCTAGGGATATGTATAAAACAGCCTCATGTAAAAACTTACATCTCTAGAGTGCATTATTGGGCTCAGATGGGTTGTGCTCAGCCCTGTTCTCCCCGTTACCAGATGTTGACCCAGTATAAACAAGCCTGGAAAAGCACAGGCCCAGGGGTGACCTAGTGGCTGCCTATAAGTATATAAAGGGTGTACATCAGGATCTGGGGGAATGTCTGTTCACCCGAGCACCCCAAGGGATGACACCTCCAAGACCATTTTAGGCTGGATGTAAGGAAACTCCTCCAAGACCATTTTAGGCTAGACGTAAGGAAAAACTTCTTTACTGTCTGAGCCCCCAAGGGCTGGAATAGACTCCCTTCAGAGGTGGTGCAAGCACCTACTCTGGACTCTTTTAAGAAACACTTGTATGACTGTCTTGCTGGGATCCTTTGACCCTAGCTGACTTCCTGCTCCTGGGGCAGGGGCTGGGTTCGATGATCTTCCAAAGTCCCTTCCAGCCCTAGTGTCTATGAAATCTATGAAAGCCCTTAGTTTGTGTTCATGATGATGGTTTCTGAAGCACGGGAGATAGGATTTTTGTATCCTCGGTTGGCTGGCTCTGGAAGCGCTATGCCAATATTTTTTTATTCCATTTAACATGCCTTTGTTTTTCAAAGACAGAATAAAAACTGGAATAGCAGATGCTAATACCTCAGGGGGGCATTTATAAACTGGAAGAACAGAATATTTTCCTATCCAGGCCAAGTGGGTACAAACATCACTAAAGCATAATATGCTATGAACATAAATGTGTAAGGGCCTTGTTACACGTTAATTTTGGATGCTTCCTGGAGCTTTTAACCCCTGAATTGTCTGCACGTTAACACCTTTAGGTGGCTTAGCGCAAGCACTTGTTATGCAACTCAAAGTTATGCCGCTCTAAATCAGGATTATATATTGATCTGCACAGCCTAGCTCCTATTTTCATTAAGGTGTGGCCACTCCCCACAGATGTGCCGCCTGTGTTGAAGGTGTGACTGCAAGCTAGCATTAAGCCGATCAGTATTTGTGCGACTCTCAGTGTAGCATGTAACAAGGCCCAAACAAGGCCCAATGTGTCCTTAAAAATCAAACAGGAAACAGATGTAAAATCTTAGACGGGTGCCTTTTGTTCTCCAAGCAGCATATAGCCCTTGATTCCATGTTACTTAAAGCATTTCTGGTGTAGGTCTGGAACACCCCAATATTGCTTTTGATTTTTTTGTACATAATATATTTCTTCTTGGCTAAGTCCTAGTCAGTGGGGGCTTTGTTATACATCTAATAAATGGATTGCATGTGAATGGAAAAGAAAAAAGCAAACCTGCTTCTCTTTCATATATTTTAAATAGGATTCAGAAGAGGTGAAAGGGTTTCCAAGTTTCTGACACATCTATTTATGGCAGATGGTTCTGCATCAAAGCAATCCCTCTGTTTCTAGTACTGGGCAGTTTTGTGCTTTTTGTTGTGTTTTCTGTCTGAACAGTGTGAGAGCTCATCAGTTGCAGGAGTAAGGTGAGCAGTTCCAGCCTATGAGGATTAGGCCTTGTTTTTTACTTCACCCTCTGCAAAGGGGGCTGCATAGGCTGCTTGCCATGAGGCATAATTCTTCTTTCTCTCCAATTCACATTTGGGGGGGGGGGGGGGGGGGCATACTGAGACACAGTTTACTTTCCTCCAGTACCTACAGCCAGCTCTGCTAACCTGAATATAGGCCTAGGAGAGAGAGAGAGAGAGAGAGAGAGGCAAAACTGTGGCTTCATCCCTGCCCCTAGCCCTCTTTGCACTTACTCTCTAGGACAGGGGTATCTAACTCATCTTGCCCTATAGAATGGATGAGTGGCATAGGGCTCATCTGTGGGCTAGACTGGTCCCACACACCCCTTCCCCTACCTGGCTATCTCCCCTAGCATACTTTATCCAGTGCTTCAGTGGGTTTAGGACCTTTACTGAATGTAGTGTCGATCCATGTGGTGCAGCCCAGGCCCAGCAGCAGCTGCACTGCATGCGGTGGCCTCCCCAGACAGACTAAACTGCACGTGGCTCCTGTTCCAGCCACTCCAGGATCTGTGCTACATGGCACAGAGAGTCTGCACAGGGAAGCTGCCTGCTGCTGCAAGTTCTGTGCTGCCCGGGTTATACTTCCCCTGTGTGCAGGGGAGCAGCGTGGGCAGCACACAGGGTTGTGCCCCCCACTGCTGCCCCTGCCTGCAGGGGAAGTGTGGCCAGGGCAGTGGGGAGCTTGGAGCAGCAGGCAGCTTACTGCACCCCGCACTGTGTCCTGCTGCGCCGGGTTCCATGCACTACTCTGCAGAAGCAGCAGCGAGGGCAGCACAGCGGCGGGCATCGCCAGTATATGCTGCCTC
This sequence comes from Alligator sinensis, assembly GCF_000455745.1. Classification (NCBI taxonomy): domain Eukaryota; kingdom Metazoa; phylum Chordata; order Crocodylia; family Alligatoridae; genus Alligator; species Alligator sinensis. The sequence continues at coordinate 2,462,526 of NW_005842006.1, forward strand.
CCTTGAGCCTGGGGCTGGGGCTGGGAGGCAGCTGGGGCCGGGGCTGGAAGGCAGCAGCTGTTTGCAGCCTCCCGGCTGCAGCTGGCCTAGGTTCTGGGTAGCTGCTGATAGCCACAGAATCTGGGTTGGGGGGCAGGAGCTTTGGGTGGGGGGCAAGGGGCAGCAGGGCTGGGAGGCAGGAGCTTTGGGTGGGCAGCAAGGGGCACAAGCAGAGCTGGGGGACAGGGGTTTTGGGTGGGGGCAAGGGGTATGAGCAGAGCTGGGGGGCAGGAGCTTTGGGTGGGGGCAAGGGGCAGCAGGGCTGGGGGGCAGGGGCTTTGAGTAGGGGGCAAGGGGCACAAGCAGGGCATCCTGCCATGTACCCCCTGCTCTCGTTTTGTTTTCCTGGCATGTCGGCACTCTGGCACCTTCCGTGGTAGGCATTGTGGGGGGGTTTCAGCACTCCAGCCAAAAAATGTTGCCTACCCCTGATCTAGCATGAGGAGCTCTGCCATCTAACCCCTGGTGCTGTCCCTAGACTGATCAGGCCCACACTGGGCACACTGTGCACTTGTGGTGCAAGGCTGGTCTGAGGGCCAGATCTGGTCCATGGTCTCCTTCTCCTGCCCCCCCCCGCCCCCTCCCCCAGCATACCTGATTCGGTGGCTGCTCCAACCTGTCTGGGACCCTTGGCTACCCCTGCCTGCCCCAGCGTGGTACATTAAAAAAAAAGCCCCGGCTCACCGGGTGCTGCCAGGTGGGAGGTGATCCCCACTATCCCCCACTGCCCCATATTGCATGGGGGGCTTTGCCACTAGCCCCCTGACTACACCCTTGCTTCCTCAGCCCCTCCACAGGTGCCCTGCCCAGGCCAGCTCTGTCCCTTTAAGAAAAAAAACCCAAGAAAAACCCAGGGACTTACCGCTCCTGCAGCGGCCTCAGGGCTTTGGAGGCTTGTGCAGAGCCCCCAACGTGGAGGAGGGCAGTGGGGGTCACCACAGATAGCCCCCCCGCCGGCAGGACCTATGAGCCTGGGGCTTTTTTGTTTTTTTTTTCTTAAAGGGCCGGAGCTGGCTCAGGCAGGACACCAATGTGGGGGCTGGGGCAGCAAGGGGAGGGGCCAGGGGGCTCATGCAGAGCCTCCCATGCTGCATGGGGCAGCGGGGATCCCTCCACCCCCCCCCCCCCAACACAGCATCACCCGCTGAATCTGGGCTTTTTTTCCCCCAAGTTCTGGGAGCTGGGGTGGCTGGGGCACCCATTGCCAGGCTGGGAGAGCGGGCACGGGATGGGCCTGACCTGGCTGATTTGGAGATTCGGCAGTAGCCAAATTGAATTGGGACAGCGATTTGAATCAGTGAATTGAATCAGTCTCCCAAATTAGCCGAATCTGAAGCAAATACTATCCGCTTTGCGCAGGCCTAATGACATTAACTGTTCATTTCAGTGTTATCAGGGTTAAGCCCTGTGTCAATAACATTTTTTCTGACTGGATAGGATCAGATCTTGTGAGTCAGGCCATTTTATCTCTTTTTTTAAGTAAAGCTATCTGTTTAAAATGGTTGCTGACTGAATGGCATTTGTGAAGGTGAATAGCTGCTTGCAGCAAGATTAGTTAGTATCTAGTTAATTCCATATTATTTTGTCCTTCTGATCATGAAACAGACTGGGGATGGAATTCAACATTTTATAGCTTTCTTAACTGCAGCTACCTTTATCCAAAAAAATAGCTCTGCACCTCCTGTTTCAATCCACCTCTCATTCCCCTCTGGTTGCAGTGCCCTCAGCCCAACCTTGACAAATTTTCCTCACTGACATCAGTAGTATTTGGTGTGTCTGTGACTGAAGTAATCTGAAATAGGAGGGGTCGCTCTCACTACACCTCTGAAGGAAGTGGGACACATTCGTCATCCAACAGGGAACTGCCCTCTGTGTTTGGTATAGGAGAGAGATGTCTCAGCTTTTATTCTAACCGCAGAACCTCTGTTCAGGGGTTCATCTCTCTCTCTCCTATGGTACACCTCATTTTCACCATCAGCCTTGTTTCTTTATGGAACTGTGCAACAAATGGATGTCTCCTGTATATAGCATTATTTTCGACTGATAAAGTTAGCAAGTATACTGTGTGTGTGTGTGCGTGCGCGTGTGCGTGCCCACATGTGCATGTGATGGCAACAGGGTGTATGTTTTGTGTATGCTATGTTACATACATTCCTTATTGTTTCCCTATGTGCTTGCATTAATGCTGTACAAAACCTTAATGTGGTGGATAAAATTAAGTAGATACAGTTATTTATATACATGGCAGAATGTGCTATGTAAAGTTACAAACATACATCCAAGTGAGACTGGTTTTCAGCATACAGAACTCATTTCTATGTAATGAACAGAAGGTGGTTTTGTTTATTCAAAGTCATTTTTCTTTTGGTTGAGTGCTTCTGAGGATGCTTCCCAACAGGCTCATTTCCCAAGCAGTATCCAATGCGGAAAGGGGCGGGGAGGAGGCTATTTAGTGGTTAGGAATTACAGCCACAAATAGGAAGGGATTCATGCTTTCTATTCACAGTTACTTGAGGAGGGAAAGGACGTGGGGCCCTGGGCAAGAGCTACTTTGTAGTAGAAAGAAGAAAGCCGATACGACTGTCAGTTAGACCAGCTCATTGTATTCACAGTGGAAAGCAGGCAATAGTTAAGTATGTGGAAAGTAAACGGCTAAATTAGACTGGTTCATTAAACTACAGATAAGTAAAACCTGTGGTTCTCCTAATAACGCATACAGTTAAATCAAAGAGATAGCTAATCTCATCCTAAAAATATGTTTGCTGTAGGAAATGCACTGCCTACATTTACTCAGAATTTCTTATGAGAAAGAAATTGTCAGCAAAACTTCAGCCACTCTTTTTACCTGGATATAAACTATAACAATATTACTTTGTTGAAAGAGAACAATTAAACTGCTGGTCTAAGCACAATTTTATCACAAAATCTAAATTTTAGGCATATGTTATTATGGGGCATTGAATGGTCAATGCACATGTCCCTAAAACACTTTATAGTATATTGTCTACAAAATATGGAAAACAAAGGTTATTTGACTAATAAAATTGCTGACTATTGAAAATGCATCTCCTAATTTGCTGTATAAAACAGGGAATTACTAGAATCAATTTTCTAGCAATGTCTTCCAAAAAGGTGTCAGAGGTTGCTGCTTTTCTGCTGAATTACAGAAAGCTGTTACTTAGATAACTTCCTGTAATTTAACAGCAGGATCTGCTTAGTGGCTGCTGCTGTCAATTTTCCTTTTCTTTGCCTTTCTCTGTAGACAATGCAGTACTCCTCTTTCATGAGAAATTTGTGGTTTGCCTTCAGCACAAAGTGATCTGCTAGCTCTGTGAACCAAAATTGAAACTTGTTTCTTACCTCTCTCTCTTTTTATTTTGAGAAGATGGGAAACTCTTATGCTGGACAGCTCAAGACAACAAGGTTCGAAGAAGTACTCCATAATTCTATTGAGGCCTCTCTCCGCTCAAACAATTTAGTTCCTAGACCGATCTTTTCTCAGCTGTATTTGGAAGCTGAGCAACAACTTTCTTCACTAGAAGGTATGAAATATTAGTATTTATATTTCTGCTTAAAGAAAATTATGAACACATTCTTGAATCCTCCAGAGGCCAACATGAATATTTCAAGTTAGTGTAGAGAAGTTCAAAAGTATTTTAATTAGGTTGCTCTGTGTTTTGTGAAAAAAACCCGCAATATAATTTGATTTGAAGAAAAAAGAAAGATTTTCAGAAAATAATTATGCAATTCCTTTTATTTTGACAGAGTAAAGCTTGGCTCTTGCAAAGATTTATGTACATGCCTAACTTAAAACACTATAAATTGCCATATTAAATATGTGAAGAGTTTTTTGGAAGGTCAGAACATAAAACTATATTATCCTTTATTTTATATAGTAGTAGTGAGAATTATACCTTCTTAAACAGTTGTAAAAATGCAGAAGTTTTGTGCATGAGATCAACTGAAAGTAGTTGATTTATTTTGAATCAATGAAGCAAACATATGTATAACACTCCTGTAAATCATAGCAAGTTTTTGTCATTAATCTGGACATAAACACATTCTAACTTGATCTCTTTTTACAAAAGTGTTGATTTAAGCTGCTACCTATGTTCTCTGGTAAACCCCACCTATGCACTTTCAATTAGTATTTAGAACATAGAATTTCTCTGCAATATTATTTTCCCTTTGGCTTGGCTGCCTTTTTGTTCTTTCTCACTGATTCATTTTTCTCCCTGGAGGTAGAATACTTTAGATGAAATGCATACATATGACAAAAATACTCATTATATAAAATGGTCTCCTAATATGTAACCGCAAGTCTACTTAGTCAGGTGTTAAAATGTGCAGTTATCAGTAGGTATAACATTGTGCAGGGAACATTGTCTTGCTGGTACAAGTATTTCCGTGATCATTAAATTAATTACTGACCTCTTTTTATTGGATAAGTAGTGTTTCATTTGTTTCCCCTGTGTCTGTGTACTTTTTCTTAGTGTGCCAAAGATGGTGTAGATAAATAAGGAATGAAATATGTATAAAGAAAAATACTCTGTAATAAAATAAGCGTTCTAAAAATAAACAGTGCAGCAGTTGAAAATTGGTTAAATCATTTTGAAAAGATAAACACTTACCAATACTTCATTCTTAAAAAAAAATCTATTATGAAACCTATCTGCTTCTTTCTCATGCATGTTTAACTGTTTTTCTCTATTCTTTATTGCTAAGTTAGGACATTTCCATGAAAATATAGTCTTTGTTTAAGTGTCCATCTGCTCCTGCTGCTTATTTCCCACATGAAGTAATTATCCTCTATTCAGTATTTCATAATCATTTCCATGGCAACCAACTGTGATGTCACAAAGTGGATTATGACATCAGTTGGAAAAGATGCTGCAAGAGCAGATGTATTGTTCAGGAACAAAGGTACGGTTTTACACTTCTGTAACTCCTTTCATTCAAGGTTCTCAAAGGGCTTTATACACTTTCTGGGGCTGATCCTACTTTCCTTTCAATCAATGGTAACAGAATCGGGCCTTAATTAATTAAAACCTCACAAAACCCTGGCCCAAACCAGCCCCTTTCATGGCTGTCTCAGAGAATGGGAACTCTGTAGGGACTGAGTAATAGAGCTTTCCTTATGTTGCTCCATAAGGTAGGAGAGGTTTGCAATTTGACATTGTACATTCCCAACCTTCTCCAGCAACACCTCACAGTCTAAAATAATTTCCTCTTGAATCCCCTTGCTGTGAGAGGTAGAGGCAGTAAACCTGAGTCTTTCAGCCATGGATACAGAGGCTCTGTGACACTTCACTCTTGTCATCTCTATCCTCTCTAACTCTTGGCTTTGCCAGTCCCTGACCATAACTGTCCCTGGGACCTCCCTGGAGCACTGATTTTCCCTGCAAGGAGAGAATCATGAGTTCTATTCAGCGAGTCAGAAATAAAACCAAGAAGTTCTTACTGTCCATTTGCGTACTGCCAACTATATTGTGCATACACAAAATGCTGAAAATACAGATTCAGAATTATTTCTAAACAGAACAGCTCAGACGTCTTCCTCTAATGTACTGAAGTCCATTAAAAGTATATCTGCACATTACTAAAACTACTTGCCAGACTGTTCTGCTTTTCTGAGATTATCTTTGAAGTTTACAATCTGCATCTTTTAGTGATAGATTGTGACACAATTTGCCTCCTAAACTAAACCACTTTTCCCTTTATGTCTTTCACTTGCCATCATTTTTATTATTACATTTACATCTAAAATTAATAGCAAGTTAAAAATGCATTTTGCTTATAAATGTTGAAACTGATTATGCACAGTATATTTTAAAATATCACCATACAATGCATTTTCATATTACAGTTGTTGTACACCACTCAAATCACAAAAAAATAAGGAATAACCTTTTCTTCCCTAAAATAGTATGTTATTCAGTAAAAGGATTGCTTTTCAAGCATTTATTCTGTACCCTGAAGCTGTGGACATTTTTTCTCTTGTCATATCTATTGCTATGTTACTTTCTTGGCTATCTTTGCCCCCTCCACACTACCCCCTCTCCTCTTTTGTCCTTAACCAATCATGTTCCTTCAGTCGAGTAATTATTTCTTTGTCTGTATATCAGGTAAACTAACAGTTGCTTGGGTCCCTTAGAGCTATGTTTATTTGCCATTCCGTTTCACTTTTGTCAATATTATTGATGCATTGTCTCTGTTCTCCAGTACTAGCCCACCCATCTAACCTCTGAAACAGTCCAAAAATATTCCCTAAATGCCAATGTGTTTTGAAGGATCTTGTTGCTAGATTCTTGCCTTTCTTAAACAAACAAATCAAACCAAACCAAAAGCAACCCCTCACCCCCCAAACAAAACAAGAAGCCAGACAAACATGGAGTCTGATGTGGCTTGTCCACTTTAGTCTTGCATTTATGAGTAGCGTTTAATGTTTTCTTAATTTTCTTGCTCTTTCAAGTTTACAGAATGCTCCTCCAATTAATTGACATGTAGAAACTTTCTAGAGCAGTTTAGTAACTTTTTGATACCATTTGTAATAAATGGCAAAGGTATCTGGCTCTTGGTATTTTAGATCTCTTGTAAGGCTTTACCTTGACTTGGGTTGTATCTTGTCTGTCTCTGCCAAAACATGGATACGATTTTCCATTCCACCATAAAAGACCATGGCTTGAATTGTCAGCAGTTATAAATCAGTATAGGTACAAGGTAACCATTGGAGCTATGCCAGTTTACATCCACTGTATTTAGCCCTGTGTATTGTTTTTCCTCTTGGTATTGTCGGGAGAGTCTTATAATATGAACTCTTCTATGATAAACTCACTTTGAGGCTGGCATCAGAGTCCTTGTCTCCTGTTATTGGAGATGTTTCAGACTTTACTTTTGGGTACTGTGGTCCATCACAGAACGCAAGGCCCGCAGGAGAGTCTTCTGATTGCATCATGCCTAACGTGTGCATAAAACTCTCATTAGGCTAGCCTTGGAAAGTGGATGGGCTAGGATTTTTCAGTAGCATTCAGTCAAGTGCTTACTTCTTGTGGAATGTGTTTTTTATTTTTTTCTTTTGCAAAAACAACTAAGAAATGCATAAAGAACTGTGGGATGGATCTTCAGCAACTGCAGACTGATGTAACTCTGTTAACTTACGTGGATTTATAGTAGCTGAGCATCTGGGTTTTTTGCTGAAAGGATGTTAAGGTTAAATGCTGAGCAGAGTGGTCTGGAGTCAGAAACTGTTAAGCCTACAGTAGAAAGTGAACATTTCCTCTACTGTGGTTCCAGTGCAGTGTTGGACTTGGTTCTCTGATCTGATTTGGTAGCACTCTGCATGGGTGCACATGGCCTCACAAAGTGCAAAGGAGATGCAAATCAGAATCACAGTCTGTAATTCCACAATAACATACTGTTCCTTAAACAAGATATTTCATCCAAATTTTTCTGCAACCAGACATAGAGATGGGTAGCATTTTCTGGAGCTGCGTACTGTGCATAAACTGAACAGAACCATGAATATAACTCAATTAAAAATTAGACTAAATATTTCTTATACTTTATATTGCCACTTAGCATCCAAATCCTGTACTGCTGACATCAGTTAGAGACTTGTGGTTGAACTCAGTGGAGCAGGATACAGATTTAAATATAACAGCATTATATAGTAGTAAAATTAAGGGGCATATCCAGGTTATTCAAGGGCGAGAAGGTGATGCTCTCCTCAGGTTGACTCATAGTTTCTTCAACTGCATTGGGAATGTTTATGGAACAGGGTGCTAGTCAGCTTTGGAAAGGATTTCACAGTCTGGACCTGACTTTGTAGCTCAGTAATCTTTGTAATCAATTACGTGCTCCTCAACTTGCTCTTGAGGTCTGTATGATTTTAGTTAAAAATAAGTTTTCTGGTTGTTGATCAAACACTGATCCTGCAAGTGCCTGCATGAGTAAATAATACTACTTGTATGAGCAGCCCCATTGAGTATGATTGTACATGGTTTTACATGTTTGCAGAACTGTCCCCATTTATTTTGGAAGCCTTGCTTTAGGAACAGAAGAATCTATCATGGAACATTCCTAACTCAGTAAAGATACACTAGACCCCAATGACAGGGAAACTTGTCCAAACAGAAAAGACTAAAAAACATCCTACATGAAGCTGTAGAAGTAATTCTACAAAGATTGCAGCAATAATGGTGCTATGTGGGACTACTTATGAAATACACCTGAAAAGGTAAGAAAAGACTATGGATCTGGCCCTGATTTGGTGTAAATCGGCACTACAGTTCTGTTGACTTAATGGAGCTATTCTGATTGACATCAGCTGAAGATTTTGCCCTGTGACCTACACAAGGGGCAGAGCTAAAAATGTGAGTCCAGTCGTAACATTGTCTTTTCTTTGGGTTTCAGCACTTACTAATGCAACTTTCGTGTTCTTTGGGATATTTTTAAATGGCAATAGGTATGGAAAATTCTGCTCTATGCAGTTCTTTATGATGCTGAAGACTGGTGAAGGAGGTGGATCAAAATTTTTTCATCTGCTGTTTCAACCCTATGGGTTTTCCACATGCAGGGGCATGTGCTTGCAGCAGCAAAAAAAGTAGCAGCATAAATTTGTGCTGCTACTTTTTGCCACTGACTACACCCCTGCATGTCTAATTTGGTGCAGGGTAAAATGCCCCACTTCATGGAAACTGCTGTAGGACCAGCACGCTGGAGGAGCTAGGGTGGAACTAGAGGAGGGGAGATGCTCTGGCTGGTTGCCAGAGCCTCTCCTGGGAGGACCGAGCCTCTGTGTCTGTCAGCTCATGCTTCTGTGGTGTGTGCCATGCCACTTGTTTTTTGTGGGGTTTTTTTTTTTGCTACTGGTAGTTCCTTGTAGCAACTTTTGCCCTTGTGCTGCAAAATTTGCAGCATGGGGCACATTTTAACATGCCAGGTGTGCATTTTGTGGTGCCACAAAGATTTGTGGCACCACAAACGGTAATGTGTCTGCATGTCTGGATCTGGCCTAGGAGTATAGGGCTGCTTTTCAAATATTTAAAGGGACAGCATTTTTAAAACATTGATTAAGGCCATGTTAAGCATTTAAAAAGATCTTAAGAGTGGCTTACAAATCATGTTTGAAAAATATAATTCTGAGCTTCTTTTTACTTATGTTTTGTTTTACAAGCTTCTGTTTTACATCTACTTTCACTGCATTTCCAGTTTCAAAAGTTTTACAAAAGCTAAAAGTTCCTTTCAACACAAGCTGAGATTCCTATATAATCACCAGATTCCAGGAACATGAGCTTTAAGAAAAACATGATAACTATCATGAAAGTTACCAACAACGCAGTTCACTGTAGAGATACGGGCATTCTGCTTTTCCTCACAGCTTGCTAAAACTGGGTTACTGTGCTCATTCTTTGGTTCAGTGGTTGATTACTGTGTGTTCTCTAAGTGTAGTTTGTTTCTGGTACCTTATAGCAGGCAGCAGAGCAGATAATGAGGAAGAGGAGGAGGAGGAAGAAGAAGAAGGTTCAGAGTCAAGTAGCCCTCCTATTGCTTATCAGATGAAGCCTCCTCCTGAAGGCTGTTGCACTACCGATGGTGAGAAATATATAAGGCTAGAAATATGGGACAAGTCTGACAGTTCTTTTTCGGCATGGCTTCTCTTGGTATCGGGGAGTTATGTCCCAGTAAAAAAGAGCAAGACTTAGCCCAAACATCATAACAGTTATCTTTGATGTTCTTCAAAATTCAGGCTCTGCTGTATGTAGAAATTGTGAGAATGCCAGCATTTGTTAAGCCTTTTTTTGTCAAAGCTGGAAATCTTGGTTGCCTATATACTTTTGTGTGTCCCTGCTGAATCTGTCAAAAAAACCCTTTGAGTTCAAGATAGTTGCAAGTATTATGCCTGTTGCTGATTTTTTTTTTTTTTTATTACCAAATTTTTCTATTAAAAAAATGCTTGTTCTTTATTGCCGCAAGAAGAGAGGGACAGCATAGAAACAGTGACACTGAAGTGACACCATATGTAGTGTCTCTTTTTAAATATTTAACTTAGTATGCTCTGGTTAATGTTGTTAACTTAGTTATATACACTTCCAAAAAAAAACAGGCTGTGAAGTGCATTCTAACTCTGTTGCATGAAACATCATTTTCTGCTTATTAATCTATTTATTCTATTACTAGCTTTATTTTACAGCTGGCCTGTTAGCAAAGAGAAATATTGACCATAACTTGAAACTTGACATTGAAGTTACAGTTGAACTCCCAGGCAGATGTTTTTCTTTTATAATAATAAAATGTTATATTTGTTGAATTAAAGCAAGCGTGAACAATTAAATAACATCTCTTTTGACCTTAGAAATGTGTTGCCTTACTTTTTTCCTTAGGTTTCTGCCAGGCTGGTAAAGACTTGCGGCTGGTGTCCATTTCCAATGATCATATTGAAGTGCCTTCAGGGTTTTTACTTGTTGGTGCGAAATCTCCAAATCTGCCTGATCAACTTTTGGTGTGTGCTGTAGATAAAAGATTCTTGCCAGATGACAATGGGCGTAATGCCCTGTTAGGTAAGTGTCTTTGCTAGCACTAAATGGATGCTGTTTTGAACTAGAGTCATCAAGTTCTCTTGCACAGTGTGTGTGGCATGTCCCACATCTGTTACTTGTAGATGAACATCCTCACTTATTAATCATAACAAGATACCTGTCAGTTGTTTGGACCACTGAGGTTCATATCCCTTATTTAGATTGTGTTGTCCTTAGTGCAGGTACCATGTCTACCAGTATATTTGAACAGTTTCTGGAACAATAGGACCCACATCTTAACTGAAACTTTTGGATGCTATTAAAGTACATATCAATAAGAATAATAATTCTAGCTCAGAATTTTGGTTTAACATTTAAGCGGATAATGGCATGGGCTTTCGTTTGATCTTAACATATGAATAATTTCAGAAAAAGATACTGCTGTATCGTGTTGGTGGTACTAGTCCCAGCTCTTTTAATAGCATTGGACATGAACCAAAGCTTGTTGATATCAATGAGAGGTTTTCCATTGAAACAGGCCACTTTTTATCATCAAGAGTACTGTTGAAAAATTGTTATATCTCTGAATCACATGGATGCATCAGCCAAATATGAACATGATAAAATTGGACCTTATGTATTTACATGGAGTGATACATAAAATTATGAGAATTATGTTTTCTCTCATGCACTTTTAGGTTTGATATGCAGCATTTCCTTTGCTAGCCTCAAGAGTGGTGCTTTGTTCTGTATGTGCAATACCAAACTGTAATGATAGTGTCAAAAAGGAATGTATTTTTCACTGGGTTTGCTTTGCTGTTGATTGAGAAAGCATCCGAGTCATTGCACTTCAACAAATACTGAGGGATGTGATGCAAACTCATACCAATTTGAATAGATCTTAAAGATATTTGGGATAGCAGGGTGGTGTGAAGATGCATAGGGTACCTTCATGTACAGTGACTACTTTCACCACGTGATCCTGCTGACTTGGATTGGTCACACTACAATTGACCAGTGATTGTAAAGGAATTAAGAGGCTTGTAAATCAGCAAAGTGTTGTCATTTTAAAGATACAGACAGGGATGTTGTACCACTCAATTCATTCACTGTTAGCACTATTAACAGCTTAAGGTCCTTAGGCTGTTAGCACAGAGGAAGCAGTAGATTTGTTAATTGCAATGCTAAACAAGAACAGAAAGGGGTAATAAGAAACATAACTAATGTTTTTTTATGCTACTTGTGTCTTCAGATTATTTAGTCAATACTATTGTAGTTTCCTGAAGCTATTTATCAGTTTATTTTTGATATTTTTATCACACTTGAACGCCCATAAATTGAATGCTTTGCCTTTGTGAAACATTTTAGTAAAGCAGTAGAATAGCCTCTGCAACACCTGGAATAAGCTCCCCCCAGAAAGCAGCTATTATGCAGAGTCAAGTCCACCAAAACTAGAAGCAAAGCATCATTCTTGATTTTAGCTTGATAGAGATTATGATGCAGTCTGTTAATTTGGTGGTGGTGTGATGGTATGTTACCAATGTCTGGCCAGATTTACAAAGGTTATTTGATTCTGTTCTCACATAAACTGGTCTAAATGAGGATTAACTTTATTGGATTCTATATAGCTATAGCAGGGAAAAACCCATGCAAGTGAAGTTAGGATCTAGGCATACAATATCTCACCAGTCAAACAGTTTTGTGTATCACTAATGGAATAAGAGAGATGACTATACTTGTTTTCAATCCCTTGTCTGCTGGACATGGGGACCATGTTGTTGTGGGCTAGATTCAAGCTGGTAAACTGTTATAGCCATGAAAAGCTCTTTTCATGTGACTGCTTTTGAAAAAGAAAATAGCAGGTTTGTTTTGTAGTCTGGAGGCTTACAACTATTTTCCTTTGTAAAATCTTGGCCACTGTCACTGGTATTTTTAAGCAAAGTAGAAAATGGTGCCCCAAATTCTTTAGAAATAGTGACTCAATTAATGGCATCTGGCACTTTCAAGGAGGTACTCAGCACTTGGCAGAATTAAGTGCAGTGTTTGTAAATACAGACATCTCACTTTCTTTTGGCTCTTTTGGTGTTTCATTGCTGGGTTGATTGCATTTATATCAGGGGGGATATTGTTCAGCATTTAATTTAGATTATCCAAAAGGAATTTATTTGGAGGCAACACATGCTCATGAAATAGATTAGTAGTTTGCTGATGACTCCTGTACTGGCTCCAGAACAGTTTGTAGCTTTGCCTCTCGGTCATAATAAAGCTGCAGAAGAAAAACCTGTCCAGGAAGTGTCTTGGTAGCTTCCTGACTGGTCTTTTGATGCCTGGTCTTGTCTCCATGACAGGCTGTTGATATGCCTGTCGGGCATGTGTGGAATTGGTTTATTGATTATGTTAAATAGTTGCCTAACCCTTCAAAATAGAAGTGTTCTTGTGATTCATGTGCCATTTCTATTAGAGAATTAATGAATTTTTACTATTCCAACTATTATTCCATTGGAAAGGCCCCTTCTGTGGGGAAACAAATGGGTTTTTTCCCCATCCATCAAAAATAAAGGTTTTTAAAAAAATTGTCACCTTAGTTTGTTCCAAGAAAGGCTCCTGATTATCGCACCAGCTTATCTATATTGATCACAATTAGATCCCTGACGTCAAAACTCTACAGGGAATTCTCAGTATTTGACCATTAAAGAGGTCATTTCTTTGTGTTTGGAGATCTGATATGGAACAGGTATCACCATTGTGATTGGGGCCTCAGATTTCACTGGCTCCCCATTAAATTCAGCTAAGCCCTAAAAGCTCTATGTGTTTTTCTTTCAGTTATCATTCCCTGAGGTGGGACTGGAGATAAACAATGCAAGTTTTGTTTTCATCTTTCTCCCAAAGAGTGCCAACAGCTGCATAGCTCCTCCCTATTTTTATTGCTAGTAATAAGAAATACATTTTTGTAGATAGTGGGGAAACCAGAATAATAAAGTGGAAAAGATTAGTTTGCTTGTTGTTTGTCATACAGATTGCAGATGAAGTTTGAGTGGGAAGTACTGTGCTTTTGCTGTTGCTGTTTGTAATGCACAACAATGGTACTATGGCCATTATTCTGGAAAAAAAATAACCCCAATTCAGAGGAGTGCTCCGGCCTGACCTTATTTCAGAAAAGATGGAACTTCAATCCTTTGGGTGGAATTAAACAGACCAGCATTGAAAAATGAAAGCTCATCGTGAAGACTTGGTTGTTAGCTTCTCATGAATAGTACTGGGCGGTAAATGGCTATCTTTCATTGGAAAATTTCAAGTTTTTGTTGCAGAATCCAAAACCTGCAATACTTTGGGTTTGGCCTTTCTGGTGCCAAACAGAAATTTCTTGAGGGAGGCAGACTTTCCTCCCCCAAAAATCCTTTAGTCAGAAACCCAGTTTTTGCTCATAGAAGTTTTAGTGGCAAATTTTTGGCCAGTCAGATTCCTGAAAACTGTTAGATTGGTATTCCAAGGCACTGAAGTCCTCTTCTCTACCATAGAACAAGGGCCGTACAAACAAATGCTGTCTTGCCAACATGACTTAAACCTGATACAGAGGGGCCAGTACTTTTGTAAGAATTCTTCATGCTCTTTCAGTTTTTTATGCATCTTCTCTATCTGATTGCGGGATGCTGATTGGGGTATTGCTTCTTTGAATAGGGGATGGGATGTGATTAGATTCAACCAAATTCATTCACATAAGCCACTGACTTCTGATGGTTAGCAGCATTGAGTCTGCAGAATGAGACTGGATTTGAACTGGTGACCCAGAGGGGAAAGGCTTTTATCTTCTAACTCCATGTATTGATCACTAATTCTCTTGTGAAATCAATCTGATGACATAGATAAATTGGGACACCTTATATTTGCCTTGAATCCCCTGACCTTTGCCCTTTCTTTAATGTATGGAAGCCTATTTGATTTAGCTTGCTTATGAAACTACCTGTCCCTCTGTTGACTGATAATACCAGACCTGGCATATAGAAGGCATGCAAAAAAGAGAAGGATTATGAACTATTTGACTTATCAGTGTGTACAAGCCTATTGTCATATATTGCATTATTACAAGGTTGACATTATAATTTAATTTAGGAATTACCCATACAGTAGTAAATAGTAATAGAGGGCAGCTGTATTTCACCATGCATTGAAATCAATATCCACATTAATAAAATTAGACCTTCTTAGGATTTCTTATCTGTAAGATGAGGGCCTACCATCATTTGACTGTTTTTATCTTCCCCATTACACTAGTCCAATCTTTAGCTGATACATCGTGGCTTACTTACACACCTCCTTGTAATAAAAGCATTGTCTTACCGTTCTGAAGCTACAGCTAAAATGTATCAGTGAAACCAGCTTTTGTCAATGAAAGCTGAGTAACAATAGGGGGAAATGGTCTTGTAGGGAACTTACAGGAGTGAAAGTACAGCACAGAGAAGTTGGAAGGTGGTTTGGGAGTGTGGTGGGGAGGAATGATAGGTGTAGTTTTGAAAATGCTTTTCTTACAAAGGAAACTCTAAATAGTGCTCTCTTAGGTCCTTTTTAGAAAAAGTATTCAATAGTAGATGCATGAGAGATGCTTAACTGCTCTTGTGTGTAAACTGTGCTAAGTAAAGGGTAATATTTTTAATAAGTCTCACATGACTAGCTCTCTGGAGGAGTTCAGAAAGGGCTATGGAACATTTCAACTGAAACTTACTTCTAGCTTGAGTGTGTCCTTGCTTGGTAGTGACTTGAGCATGAAATAACCATACTGAGGCTTTTTGATGTCCATGTTTAAAGATGTCTTGCTCCCATGGGTGAGCACGTCCTTCATCAGTGTTGGCAGCCTGGTGGGTAGGAAGGATAGAATAGGCACAGACTGCTGTTTTGTCCTAGCAAATGGTCTGTCTGAGCTCAGATCTGGGGGAAAAATAGTGGGCAGCAGTGTAAGGAAATTTGCGCTGCTGTTGGTTGGGCCCGCTGTATTCTGTTGATAAACAGTAGATGTTATATCCAACTGATGCACCTTCATGAGGACTAAAATGCTTAAGATCCACACAAACAAGTTCAGTTTTAACAGCATCTGTTTTATTTTTGTTTTCTTTTACTGTTGTCTTCAGCTAAGTAAAATGACCTTCACCAACCTCTCTGCCAGAATTTAAGATACAATGGGCATCATTCAATACTTTTCAATTCCAACATTTCCCTAGCAAAAGGGCATAGTATAATTAGGGGTGGACGAGCGGGGCACCCACTCCAGGCACCAAATTAGGAGGGGTGCCAGATTCCCCCCCATCCCACAGAGTCTGCATCCTGGCAGCATTGTCATGCTGGGAACTCTGAAGCTGCTCCCAGCTGCTGTTGATTTAAGAACAGTAGCCAGGTTGGGGAGAGGACATATGGTGGCAGCAGCTCAACCAGGACTATTTAGAAGTTCACATCTGGGTAAGGCTGCTGTCCTCTTGTCTGGCTGCTGGACCTGTGCCTCCCCCAGTCCAGCTCTTGGAACCTGTGTCTTGCAGCATCCCTTCCCCCCAACCTCTGCTCTCCCATAGGTATTACCCCAGGCACCAGATCAGCTTCTTATGCCATTGCAAAAGGACTTTGTTCTCATAGAATGCACATGCATTTAGATCTTTAGTAAGTTCTGTTGAATCAGTAAGGCACTGATAAAGGGAGTGACCAGACTGTAATCTAACAGTACTTTTCCTGAGTACTCCTTCAGAGCAGGCTTTTACAGAGCATTATGTTTCACTTTTACCTTGGAAGAGCAAGAGCATTGACTGTTAATATGAAAGTTTAATTTGCCTGAAATGTGTGATTTGAATATTGTTTGCACATTATTGTTTATTAAACTATGGACCTTATCCTGTATCCACTGAAACTGAGAGAGTTTTGCCATTAACTTCAGTTTTTTACCTTGTAAGAAGATTTGGTAGAGTATGATCCCCTCAAGAAGTGCTTTGTGGAGGGGAGGACAAAATCCTTCCCAAGCCTCTTGATAGTCTGGTTGACCAGGAAGGATGTGGTTCTCTTTACAGATAGCTCAGGCGAGGCCTCTGCTTAATGTTCAGTCATTGTCAAACAAGCAAAGAAACAGCTGAAGTGTATAAAAATGGGGTAGAAAGCAATAATTAAATTATAATGATGCCATATAAATTAATGATATACTCTTACCTGGAATAATGGGTTCAGCCCTATTTCAGAAGAAGTAAGAGAGAAGACCTTCAAAGATGGGGTGAGACAATATTGGAGTCAAGCTTCTATGTAGAAAAGCTTCCATATGGAGAATAGTCTCTTGATGGAGGATATCAGGACTCTTCAAATTAGATAAGAGGTGAATATGAAGGACAAGATGGAGGTATATATAGTAACAAAATAGGGGAAGCGAGAAGGAAGGTCAAGTGCTTGTTTAATTTTTCTCATAATCTAGAAGAGAAAAGAAGATTCAGTGAAACAGAAGGGTAAAAAACCATTACAATTAAATGTTTTTTATATAGGAATAATTTACCTGTTGATATCATGACCACAACATAATGGAGCACAGTAACTGGCATACCAGATCAGATTCATGGTCAATGCCTGTGTTTGCTAGCAGGAAGATGTAAGCAACATCATACTACATATAATAACCTGTCCCACATATTAGTTCTCTTCTTAATCCCCAGCAGTCAGGAATTGAAGCATGACATTTAATGTTTTTTCCCCAAAATTTAAGCTTGCTTTAACTACAGTAAGTCAGAATATTTTTATGATCCATGGACAGGTCTGTTCACCTCACCCCAAGGAATCTGGGGACAAGCCCCTTTGTTTCCAGGAAAATGAATTTCTAATGTTTTAATCCACCGCAAACTCTAATAACATTCTGCAAAAATGAATATTGCTAGCAAATAAATAAGAAGGCAGCACAAATAATACATCACACAAATATATCTATAGTTACATCAATTTAGCAAACAAGAAATCTTATAATTTACTGTCATTTAATCTCAAAGTCCTAAAATTGGGAAATAAATTCAAATAGGTGTGGAACTCTTAACACCTGCAGATGGAAACCTCAGCAAAGTGTGAAGGAGGAACACATTTTAAGAGTACTGAATCCCTGTATCCCCCTTCTCAGTAAAGGCTTACAGTGTTATTTGATGAAAAGGCTGACAAATATGGTCAGAAAGGAGATGTCCCTGTGTTATCCTGTTAGTCAAAAAGGAAAACACCAACCTGAAGCCTTCATCAAGAGTTGACCTCCTAAGACCAGGCTAGCCTTCCTGAGAAGCTTGTCTTTCTCGTGACTCAGAGTTCCTTCCCTTAGCCTAACTTATGCTAACTGAACCTAACTTAACAATGCCTACGGCCTACTAAAAACACCACGCTATAAATCAAAAGATTCAAACTTCACCTAAAGGTCTACAAGTCCAAAGGTCACTTCCTTTCAGTAGAGCACTTTTTTAAGGTGTGGGGTTTTTTAACCCTAGGATCTCCTGTGGTCAATCCCCTATGCCCTGCAAGGAGCAGTGTGGGAAATGCCTGCATGTGCAGTGTGTGGCGCTGCAGACAGGTCTGTGGCACCACATACTGCATGTTCATACTCGTGTGGATGTGGCCTCCCAGTCTTTTCAGTCCCACTCTATATGAGAGTTTTTCCATGATTTTTCTAGGCCAAGTGTCTAGGATTCCAAAACAGATTAAACTTTTCTATGGGTAATGACACACTGGCATCAGTACCACACAGAAATAAAGGAAAAGAAAATCTTCAGGCTTCCAGGCATAAGCAAGCCATTATCTGAGGAGGTAATAGGAAGAAATTTCCTATCATTGGGTTTCTTATACCATCTTTTGAAGTGTGTGGTACTGGTGCCTGGAAGAGAGAACGACAGGACTAGCTTAAATGTAGTGCATATTGATCCAGTAACAATTCTTATAGAAACAGATTGAAAAACATCAAGAAATATAATCCTATCCTAGAAGAGAGTACAAATTAACCCATCAGTGTTATTCTGCTTCTTACAGAAATACTCCTTCAAATAGAACCTGGATTAAACCTGCAGTTGCTCTGTGTGAGGAATTCCATTCAAGGAAACGGTGCAAAGTAACTGGGAGTGCGGCATGTGGAAGGGCAGCAGGAACACATTTGTTCCATGCCATGTACAGCTCCAGGCACTTTGTTCCTGAGTAAATAATTATAACCAAATTCATAGCTATTGCAGAAGCCTAATGCAAACCAGGCACAGAATTTGAGGCAGCTGTCTTAAGCTGACAACACAAGAAGGATTTGCTACTTTTCTTATATACGGCTCTGTCAGGAAAGCAGCCATATTAATGTGAGCTCTTAGGCACATATTTTAGCTCAACTGGGCATAAGCACTTTCTGAAAGTTAAGCACATGCTCAGTGCTGTCTTGAGTAGAGCTGGATTCACACACAGAAACTCATGCTTATGTGCTGTCTACCCAGGGCCTACATTTTCTAATAAACCTGTTTCATAGCCAGATCATAATTGTCAATTGGGACTTTTTTCAGACTGTGAGGCAATGGAAAATGTAAACAGAGACTATGAAGCTAGGCTATTTATTCACAGTGAAGGTTTAGTTAGAAAACCCAAAAGCCAACTTCAATTAGGGTTTGATTTATTTTTTTTCTGTAAGAATATGTTTGCAGTAGATTGCTTTTCTACAAATGCTTACTGTCTCCAAGGAAGAACTGTGTCTGAATGCTGTTATCAGTGACCTGTCTATCTTAACCAGATCTTGTCTATTATTTATTTTGTCAGGTTTCTCTGGCAATTGTGTTGGCTGTGGCAAGAAGGGCTTCTGCTACTTTACGGAATTTTCCAATCACATCAATCTTAAACTGACCACTCAACCCAAGAAACAGAAACACTTAAAGTATTATCTGGTTAGAAATGCACAGGGAGCACTTACCAAAGGGTCTGTAATCTGCTGGAAAGGGGCAGGTAAGATCATGAAGCTGTCTAGTTGGAGCTCTGGTTTTCATCTGCCAAGCTTAGATACCAGTGAGGTCAGCATCTGAGACAAACCTCAGATAATCAGATAGACAGAGGAGAGACTCTTTAAAGTGAGGCAATTGCTAAAGAGTGGCGTAGAAGCCAGTTCATTGGCGTAATAGAAAGATAGCATGTTGGACAATCTAGCAGTGCCTCTTTTCTAAATATTGTGACATCTGGATCAAAATTGTTCGTATTTCAAATTGTTTACACAAGGTTGCAAAGACAAAGCATTAATGCAACCATTCTCAATGGGTAAGAAGAGTCTTTTTTCCCCGTAGAATTCAGAGGCCGACAGTCTTCATCCAGTACCTGTTCAAGTGCATTGTTCCAACCTCCAGAAAGTTCAGGCCCATCTGTAACCATCACAAGTGACCCGGTTTCAGCTACAAACCCAAATACTCCATCTGGGACTCAGCAAACAGGTAACACTTAGAAAGGAAACCTTTGGTTAAGTACAGACAATCAAAAAGCTCGAGTCTGAAACAATTCAATCTTTGCAGGTTAGTCTAAACTGTGTAGATTAAACCAATTAGGAAATGAACAGACATTCACTTTTGATTCTGGAAATGCAGCCACATGCCTGCAGGGGCCCAGGCTGGAAGCCGGGGGGCACTAGAGCATATCTCCTTGCTCAGCTGGAGCAGACAGCTTGAGCCTAGGCTAACCCGCTTACCCTGCAAGGTGGGCTTTGCAGGGGAGGTGCAATTGAATCCTGTGATGCTGGGGGACTATGAGTTAACTTGAATCTGGAAGGGATTTTGGACAGAAGTTCAATAAATTGATTGAACCTAAATCAGTCTGATACTACATCTATCTGGGTTTATCTTAAATTGGTTTCAGCCATTTTAAAAGCGGTTTATATTAGCGCTGTATGAAATGGGCCCTATTTGATTCAGATTTGGATTCGATCTGAATCAGGGACAGTGATTCGATCTGTTGATTCGGATCACTATCCCTGATTCAAATTGTCCGAATCCGAATCTGACAATTCAGTGCTGATTCGACGATTCAGCAATTCAGACAAAGGCACAGCTTTAAAAGTTTTTTTCTACATACCTTGAAGTAGCAACATGGCTCATGATCGCTGCGGTGCTGGGGCACATGTAGTGTCCCTCAGGAGCATGGCGGACTCTCCAGCGTGCTCAGCAGCAAACCCAGATGTGGATTGGAAATACTTCTGGTCCACTTTTGGGTCTGCCAGGGAGTGCGCTGGGGGGGCCCCCATGCCTCCCTGGCTCAGTGTTTGCCCACAGGGGGACCTTAGGTGCTCCACCCAGACCCAGGAGGCACCGAGGCACCAGTCACCAAGCTGAGAGGGTGCGGGGAGCCCCCCCGTGCGCTCCCTGGTGGACCAGGAAGTGGGCTGGAAGTGCTTCTGGTCTACTTCCAGGTCTGCTATTGAGCATGCTGGGGAGCCCCCCGTGCTTCTGTGAGATGCTGCATCTGCCCCAGCACCGCAATGTTCAGAGCCCCTGCTACCTAGAGGTATATAGAAAAAACATTTAAAGCTATATCTACGTCCGAATCACTGAATCTGTCTGAATCAATTTGAAGGGTTCTAAAATCAATTCAGAGAGATTAAAGTGTTCTCTGATTTGATTCGGAGATTCAGCCACTGCATTGGGCTGAATCTTCACCAAATCGAATCAGGGATTGAAGCTTCGCACAGCTCTAGTTTATATGCACTGAACTTCTGTTGCGTTTACAGATTTGAACCGGTTTCTAATCACTTATATCAGTTTATGTGCAATTTCTGTCCCTAGCCTTTGAGTTCCCAAATAGTCTCATTTACTATCTTGAGTGCATGTATGTGTATATTGGTGGAAGTGGAAAGAATCTGAAAAAAATATTGTAAAGTACAGAATAAAACAGAATGAGCAAACATGAGGTGATTTAGAGAGGCTCCATAAATCAAGGAACTAGTATAATAGCTATAGAGAAAATGAATGACACCTTGAAAACTTTTTCAATACTAGCTCTTTTTTTCAGATAAATTGATGAAGGATTTATATATAGTTAAATATTACTAAATATTTCTTTTCTGGAATTTAGTTATCAACAAGCTCACTAAGGCTACTCAAATCTTAGTAGTCCATTTATTTAAAAGTGATGAAAATCGGCTTTACCATTTTGCAGCTGCTTCTTATCTACTCACAGATAACAACTGCTTTAGAAATTAGCATGATTTCAGTTTGTTCCGCTGTTCCAGTCAATTTTATGATAAAACCAGAATCCTTTTCACTTAGATAATGTGTAAATTGGCTTAAAAGCTCTGTTTTTCTTTTGCTAACAGATAGATTGGTTTATTTTTTTAATTTCATACAAATTAAAGTCATCTCAGAGTTTACGTATTATTTACAAGACAAAAATATTTTAAGTGTTAAAGGCAAGGACTTTTGTGGGTGATATCTTTTATTGGACCCACTATATAGTTGAAAGGGATACAGATAGGCTTTCAGATACTAAGTATTTTTCCTCATGTCTTCATAGAATCATAGAAATTAAGGGCTGGAAGGGACCTTGAATGATCATTGAGTCCAACTCCCTTGCTCTGGACACGAACACTGCTGAGATCAAATGTTTCCGGCAAGGTGTCTGTTCAGTCTCCTCTTGAAGACTTCCAAGGTTGGCGACTGCACCACATCCTTGGGATGTCTATTGCAGATTCTGGTCACCCTTACTGTAAAGCAGTTCTTCCTTACATCCAATCTGAAACCACCCTCTAACAGTTATGGCCATTGCTCCTTGTCATAGGCAACGTGTGCCTCCTGAGGCTGGGGGTCATGGTGACCGCTCGCAAGCGGTGACTCAGGCATTGGCAGCGAGGGTGGGCCAAGTGGGGGCAGTCTGCAGGTAGCCATGGCGGTGTTGGAGGTGGGGGGGAGGGGATCCCCCGTAGTTGATCACTGACTGGGGGGCAGCTGGATGCCGAGTCTGTAAGTGCCGGTGGCTTACCGGGCACTGCCCACGGCACTTCTCTTGAGGGGGCACCAGCGCTCTGCCTGCCCCCCCCTGCCCACCTCCTAAGCAAGGAGTGTTCGCTCTCAGGGGGGGAACCAGCACTCTCAGGGGGTGCACGTGCATCCCCTACACGTCACCTATGCGCCTTGCCCTCCCCTGGGGCACCCTAGTGAACAATTTTTCTCCCAACTCCCAATATTTACCCATTACCTACTTTATAGATGGTCACCAAGTCCCCCCTCAGCCTTCTCTACCCCAGGCTGAACAGTCCTAGATCCCTTAGTCTTTCCTCATAAGGTTTGTCCTCCAGGCCCTTAATCATTCTTGTAGCCCTTCTCTGGACCTTTTCAAGCTTCACCATGTCTTTTTTGAAGAGCAGTGCCCAGAATTGGACACAGTACTACAGCTGAGGTCTCACCACTGCTGAGTAGAGAGGAAGTATCACTTCCTTAGCCCTGCTCATGACACATCAGCTAATGCGTCCCAGTATGCTACTAGTTCTGTTGACTACAATGTTGCACTGGTGGTTCATGTTCATCTTGTGATCAACTATAACCCTGAGGTCCCTTTCAGCCATTGTGCTGGCCAGGACATCTCCTAACCTATATTCATGGCACTGGTTACTTCTTCCCAGATGAAGCACACTGCATTTTTCCATATTGAACTGCATCTGGTTCTACTCTGCCCACCTTTCCAGCTTGTCTTCTAACTCATTGCTAAAGATGTTGAACAACACGGGGCCAAAAACCAAACCCTGCAAGAAACCACTGCCCACCTCCTGCCAAGATGATACAGACCAATCCACTAACACTCTCAGGGTTCAACCCCTCAGCTAGTTCCCAACCCACTTGACTGGACTCTGCTAGCCCACAATCCCCCAGTTTTTTTTTCATAAGAGCATCATAGGAGACCACATCGAAGGCCTTTTTAAAAATCCAAGTATATGATATCAACCGCATCTCCCACATCTAAGCAGTTTGTTACTTGATTACAGAAGGAGATGAGGTTCGTCAGACATGACGTCCCTGTAATGAAACCTTGTTGGCTATTCTTTAGCGTCATGCCTTCTGCCAGTCTCTTACAAATGGACTTCTTGATAATGTTTTTCCAAAATTTGACCTCATATTGAAGTCAAACTAACTGGTCTATAGTTTTCTGGAAATTTCTTCCTCCCCTTCTTAAAGATTGGCACCACATTGATCCTTTTCCAGTCTCCCAGGACTTCTGAGCACCACGAGTCTTCCAATACCTTCGCCAATGATTCTGCAATGACTCCAGCCAATTTCTTCAGCACTTTTGAGTGTAGTCTATCCAGTCCTGCAGACTTGAAGACATTCAGCTGCTCTAAGTGCTCCCTCACCAGTTCAAAACTGACCACTGGTTGGCAGTGCCTTCCCCCTTGCCCGCATCCATCCAGTATCCAACCAGGCAGGCAACCACCATTTGTATGCAGGAACACAAATGCAAAGTATTCTTTAAAGAGTTCAGCTTTCTCCTGACTGTCTGTTGTCAGCTGTCCTGTCCTGTTCTGCAAAGGCTCCACATTTCCCTTGGTCTTCTTCCTTCTCCCAATATACCTATATACCTCCTGCTCCCTATATACCATTCTTATTGTCCTTGATTTCAGTCACCAACCTGATCTCAGTTGCCACTCTTGCCTTCCTTATCCTCTCCCTACAAATACGGGCTATACTTGTGTATTCTTCCTTGGTGACTATCCCTTGTTTCCGCTATCCATAAGCCTCCTTCTTCTTTTTTAAGCATTTCTTGACTCCTCTGGTAAGTCAAGACGGCTTTCCGGCCCCTTACCACTTTTCCTGCATACAGGAATGGACCTTTTATGTGCTCTGAGGATCACTCCTTTGAGGAATGAGCACCCTTCCTGAACTCCCTTCCCCTCCAG
>NW_005842006.1:2486961-2515830 GCF_000455745.1 Alligator sinensis
AGGCTCTCTCCCACTATTTTCCTGTGGCTGTAGTAGATATTCCAAGAACTGTGGCAACTCCACTGATGTTGTTATTTCCTCCACCTGACTTCAAAAATATTGAGCAGCTGGGGTTTGAAAACCTGGGGCATTTATACATGTGCTCCAGAAGTGGGAAGGGGGAGGGGATCCTTTAATTAGCACATTGGAGCAGCCTCACTGCATGTGTATAGGTGCCCCTGGATAACAAAACACTTATATCCCTATGACACTAGTGCTGAATTATATTTTCAAAAGTTAAACATATAAAAAGCTAAATTCCTGAAAACTAGAGTTAGGTTTAGGAAAATCTACCTGCTTAATGTGACACTGTTCACTGAAAATAAATAAAGATGTTTGGAATAAAAGTAAATTCAGCATTTTGTTCAAAATTATTTTTATTGGTGTTAGCAACAGAACTTGATTCTTCTCACTTATGGTCCTATCTTGCAAAAAGCTTTATGTGGCATGTGAACATGGGTAGAAGGATCTGAATGTGTTGATTTTTTTGAAGGATTGGGATATCACCTAGGTGTAAACCAAAAGCAATGACAGAGAAAACTGGTATAAGACCAAAATTGGGCTTGCTGTGTTCAGCATTGTAATGGCTATGAGGCAGAACCTCAGCTGATGCAAATTGTCATAGGTCCACTGAAGTTAAGCCTTAATTAATCAGTTGTTTCCATCAGCTCTGGGCTGCCTTTATAAACATTTATTTAAATAATTTCTTTTTTCTAACTCAGCAGGTGCAATGTCAGATCATCTCCCATCAACAGCAGCATTTGGCCCAACTGTTTACAATGGCAAAGGTTCTCCCAAACAGCATCTAGTGAAAAATAGCCTGTCAGCTCTGACAAGACCTTCAGTGTTAGGTACCTCTGGATTTTTTGTTTCAACTCATCTAAATTATACATTCTGATTTAGTTACCTGAGGTAAAGTGGAAACATTATATAAATGGGTGTAGTGGATGCAAACTCTTATGTATTTAGAGCAGAACATTATGCTAGGAGTCTTTATGTAAATAATATATTTTATTCCTTACTAACTAACAATGAAAAGTGTTTATGTACTTTCCGATGCAGCTTTCCTAGAACACAGCATATGTATTATTATTCTTTTATTATATTTTACTTTTTGGTTGTTTAATTTGAGGAAAGAACAGCCTCTGAATTCAGGCTTTTGGAAGAATGTGTTTGTCAGTTTGAAACAGCTGCTCCAGAACAGATTTTAGACTTCAATAAAAGGCACTGGAAAAGCTTGATAGAAACTGATTGTATACTACTTAAGCAAGGATGTGATCCTTACAGAGAAAAAACATGAATCTTGAACAACTAGTTCCATATTTTAAAACAGTATCCACGTTACACCTTGGACTGCACTAAAATGGTTACTTTGTAGTGTTTCATCAGCTATCCAGTTTTCATCATCATATACGGAACAAATCCCATGAAGCTGTTAGGGCTGGAAAATTCTTAATATTAATTAAATAGTCATAATCTCTCTCTATATACTTTATATTAATTTTAATGTGAACATTTACAAACTGCACTGCTAATATGTTTCATCCCAGTTCACATTCCATAACCATTTAATATTTGACTTTTTTGTACGTGAGTATCTGTCTTATTATAATGTGAACTGATTTAATTAAGGTAACATTTCAATGTCAACATGTAGGTGACTCAGCACTAAACCTGGCAGGGATAGGTGATTTCCAAATGAGCACATTATATTGCTTTGATCCTGAAATTGTGCTTTTCTGCAGCGTATCATGCCCCAAGTTAAATGAATGAAACTAGGCGACGTGGCTATATACTGCCCTCATGTGGTGAAAATTAAAGGATAAAAGCCTATTGTTTCAGTAAATACTATGATGAATCTTCCTGAAAATTATTTTATTCTCAATCTGAAGGCTTATTAGTCGTGTGTGTGTGTGTGTGTGTGTGTGTGTGTGTGTGTACACACACACACACACACACACACACACACACACACACACACACAGTAAATTACACTGAGAACAATATTGTTTAAATGGTTATTCCCTGTTGTATTGCAAGTAGGCTTGAATTTGCAGATAGGAAGAACAGTTCTGCCAGAAAGTTGGTCTTGACAGGACAACTAGATGTGCTCATGCCTTGGCATATTAAAGTAGGAAAAACCTGAGAGCTCATTCCTGCAAGATGCTGAGTAACTCCTAGAAGACCCTCAGTTCCCATTGAGTAGAAATATCAAAATGTTAAACATGGGACATGGCAGAAATGCATTAGAAAACCCAGGAACCAAAGAATACAGCTTTCAGTAGAAATTTGGCCCAGATCAGTGACAGGATCCATAATTGACATGGAGTTTGGAGCTAGTAAGTTGTGTCCCAAATAATAATGCTAGGTAGAATTTTCAAATTCACCTAAGTTGATTAACTTTCAGTGGAATTTAGGCTTTTCAGTCACTTCAGCATTTTTGAAAATTATATTCCATATTTCCCACAAGCTCTGTTTGCTCAGAGTACAAGGAAACTGTATATGTTTTTGGTATCTACAATTAAAATATATTATTAATACAGTTCTCCCAGAGTAAATTGTGCTATAAAGTAGGTGCATTGTGGTCAAATTAACAGATGGGTCACATTATTGTGGTGTAACAGAGCAAAATAAAATAAGAACTACATTGAGACTAGCGAGTTTGTGTAAATATTTGTTACCATCTAGTACAGTCCTTAGTATATAGGATCTTGAGCAATGAAAATAATACTGGAATGTCATGCACGAAAGTTAATAAATTAAATATAATATTTTCATCCACTTGGCATCATAATAATTTTCCAAACTATTAATGTTATTTAGGCACATTAACAAATTCAGGGCCTCCAAAAAAGCGCCACAAAGGATGGTCACCAGAGTCACCATCATCTACTGAAACTTGGAACTTGCAGCCCAACCCACAGATTCCAAATAAAAATAAAAATGGTAAGCTATGCTGATTTAATTTTTGTTTGTTTGTTTAAAAGACAGTGGAAGAAGGGCCAGAATATTGAAGATATTTATGTACTAAAATACAGAAAGATGCCAAATAGGCTGTTTGAAGGTAACAGGAATCTGAAGTCCCTCTGAAATCAGTAACTACCATGATTACTGAAATCAAAGGTGAGGTTTTCCACCTAAATTGGCATGGGGAAAAAAGCCCCTTGTCTTATAATTGCATGCAAGAAAACCTCATTAAATACATTGTCTATAATTAAACTGCTGCCAAAAATAGCATGTGCTCAGCAATGGCAAACAACTATGAAGTTGATTAAATACAGTCAGCACTGGGCATGATTATAAAATAAATGGTTCATATTGGGTAAACTTGCTGGGAACCTCATACCAGGATAGATTAGTGCAGCTCATCTTAATAAAATATATGGTAATGCCTATTAAGTGCAGTCCCCCTCAGCACTGACTCTTTCAAGTCATGGTGAGCTGCTACATTGCATACCTTTTGACTAGTTCATTCCCACAGCTAAGCTGTGCCTTTCTTTCCTATTCCCAATGTTTCCTGTTTCTTCACCAACCTTAAATGCAAACATCACCAAATGAGGCCAAACAGTTCACCCAGAATCCCCCTGTCACTCCCTCTCTCAGCCTCTCACATATGATTAGTGTAGCTCTGCCCTCCATGAGGTGAAGCCGGACCCGGTTGCTCTGCACTTCATCTGCCTATAAATGTTTGGATGATCACAGGATTCATGACAACAACAATAGTTATAAGTGGAAGTGAATCAGCACATGGTCCTTAGTGGGGGGTATCTGGAGTACATACACACATAGCGAGCAGTGCTGAACTGTAGAGTCACTGTGGCTTGAAATCCTGTTGACCCTGGTGGGGCCCAGCCCAGTAAACTATATGGTAAATCATGAGCCTTTGGCTTTGGATTAATATCATGCTTAGTTTGTACTATGTATAAGGAGGTGCCAAGGTGCTGCTTGTAAGTATGTTTATGGAGAACCTATGCTAAAACTTACAGCAATTTAAGAAAAAGGTAATATGCATCAATTTGTGTTGAACTAAGTGTATGGATAAAATATGCAAATTGCTACAGCTGTGTTTAATTTCAAGGTCATTGTTTTCAAATTTGCTTCTTACTTCCATGTGTTTAGGGAGAGCAGGGTGTGACAATAAAAATAGGGGGAAGGGGTTGCCAGGGGAAAAAGTTGGGGGGAAGCACAGGGCAAAGGGGCTACCTGACCCCCAAGATTTCTTTTCCTTAGTGTAGCAGTGGAAGGGGGACAAATTTAAGGCAACCATACAATAATTAGATTCTATCCCTGGACAAGTATAACAAATTTATATATTTTCCATATATAGAGTATAATTACTGGGGAGTTGTTTTATAATCCGGGTCATCTTCTATTCGAGTAAATAAGGTACAGACCAAGAGATTTTTGTAAACGCTAGTCTTTTTAGCTGCTTAAATACATTTGAGATCTGGTCCAAAATCTAGGATGTATTGAAGTCCATGATAAAACTCCCACTGACTTCAGTGGGCCGCACTATCAGTGTCATTCCAAAGAGAGGCTCATTATTGGCCAAACTATAACATGCTCTCTCAATTTCAGTTCAGTCCTAATTTAGATCGATTCCTGTTAAGGTGCCACTGTGTTAAACTGAGCAATAGTCCCAAGTGTGGCCCAGTATGTTTAGCTAGCTTTGTGGAGAGTATCTAGTAATTCTCATGCACAGACTGAGATATCTTTCTCCTCCAGAAGCAAACTGAGAGAGATGTAACATTCTGATGAGTAATTAAGCCATAAAAGTGAATGTCGGAGTTCAGTTTGTCACATTATTATTATTGATTTAACTTGTAAAAAAGTGTATTTGGTGTTAACTCTAAAAATGTCCTCTCTTCCTGATGGATTACACAGTTGCCATTTAGTTCAGATAAAGATAAAATTGATAAAACAGATAATCCACCAGAATTAAGTAGTTTCCCTTAAAATAGTGTTTTTAATCTGTTAATATTTGAAGTAAGATTACTGTTAAAAACTAATGATAGGCTTCAGTGAATTTAATTTTCTCTTTCTAAGAACTGATAACAACATCAGTATATAATCACAGCACCAAAATGTATTTGTGTCATGCAAAATGTATAGGCCATAAATGATTTGCAGGCTTCTCTGGATTATTGCACTCATACTTTCACTCATGTGCTTGCTTATTTTGTAGTCTTTAGATATAAAGTGTAAAACTTGGTTTTGGAAATGGTATCATTTTAAGGAAGCTAAGGTAATAATATAGGTATATTAGCAGTTCATGTATCATTTGTGTTTCGACAAAAAAGGAATGAAGCATTGATTCTGAGTGCAGATGTTGGCTGATGTGAGAAAGTAACATTGTGAGTTCTGTTTCATCGAGATATTACTTGGCTGTATTAATTTCATTAATTCATTCTTAGATGGAGGAAGCTTGTCATCTTTGCCACATTCTGCTTTAATAGGACCAGCCTCATCTCCAGTGGTGGCCTCTGGAGAACAAGTTTCAGTTCCTGACAACTTGCTGAAAATATGTAAAGCAAAGCCAGTTATATTTAAAGGTAATAAAATCCTGACAATCTTTTGTCTATCTGCTTTTAAAGGCAATTTAATATGTTCTGAGATAAATATAGCATTTTTATTGAGAAATATTAACTAATTAACCTGATGATCACAAGACAACCAGTGAAAATTCAATTAAAAAGCCAATCAAAAAGCCCCTGTACTATAAGCCCCCACACTACCTAACCTTCATATGAGGAAGTAAGCATTATAGAAATATATGGGTTCTTGAAATGGGGTGCTGGTCAGTTCACAAAGGTTATGGATGGGTGCCTATAAAGATTGAGAATGTGTAGTAAAGGGTTAAAGCTCATCTGTGCAGGAAATGGAGCTCCTCAGAGGCCCATCCAAGAGTGCAAAATGAACTATCAGGTATCCAAATTGTAGCCATATTGGTCTAGAGGCAAAAGGAAGTAGAACTCATGGTAGAGGTGATCTCTTTTTAGTCCAACTAGATTTTTGCAAAAAAAAATCTTTAATTGCAAGCTTTTGGGCATAAACACCCTTCTTCAGGTGTAGGAAAAAAGAGAACTTGTACAATCTGTTCTCCGATGCCTGAAGAAGGGTGCTTGTGCCCAAAAGCTTGCAATTAAAGAATGTTTTTTGCAAAAATCTAGTTGATCTAATGAAAGATATCACCTCTACCATAAATTCTGATTCCAAACGAAGTACCAGATTTTCTTGCATACAGCCTCTTTACTCCCATTGGAGTGCATGTGTTAAGTGGGGAAGCTGATTTTTTGCCCAAGATAGAAACACCCTATTTTCATCCCTGTTTCACAGTGCAGCAGCTCTGGTATTACTCTTCAGCCTGCTGAGGGAATCAATGGGCCACTGAGTTAATGGCCCATTGTTCTTTATTTCACAGGTGTTAACAATCATCTCTCCTTTTTAATGGTCTTGACTAATGAAGCTAACCTTTCTTAGGGGAATTTTGCTGTCTGATAGGGCTTCTGGTCATGTCTCCTATTTCACAGCTCTAGCTTTTTTTAAGATTAGAGGTCCATCTATGGAGACCAGTCTTCAACAGCAGCTAGTGTTTTAGTTAAGCAGGGTCAGTCAGCTGAAGATTAGGCTCTGTCCTTGCTTTAAGCCATAACACTGGAATTTTTTTTCCATAATGCCTTTCAAAAACAAGGCGCATATTCTATCTGGGGGCATGTTATATGTGAAAAAATACAGTAACACCAAAATGATGACCATTACAAACCTCATTACTTTCTGCCGCAAGTACAAGACACATTTCTGTGACTTGCCTTCTCCCAACAAAAATGTAGAGCGGCATATACAAAACCCTACCAGCAGCCTGCCAAAACTAAGTGCTACAACACATGCACTTCTTCCCCAGGGAGAGGATGTGAGAGCAAACCATAGCAGATTAGTCACATTGTTGAATACTATGGTTATGAATGTGCTATAGGATCCTGTAGATTCCTGTACAGTGTCGAGAATAAGAAAGATAGAAATAGCCGTGGCGAAGACTCCACAAACCGAGGCAGAGTATTTCAAATCACCTATTGCTGCACAAGGTATAAACCAGGGGTCGGCAAAATTTTTGGGCAGAGTGCCAAAAACACCCACAGTTTCAACTTGTAAGATGTTGGTGTGCCAGGGGTGGATGGTGGAGAAGCTGCTAGGGGCCTGATCCTTGTTTTGGCAATATAAAAGGTATCACCAGCTCCTTCCCCACCGTCCACCCTAAGGCACATGTGCGAAGGAAAATGCCTTTGCATGCCAGATTCTGGCATGCATGCCAGGGGTTGCCTACCCCTGGTATAAACCAATGAATACCATCACACCAGTTTCTTCAGATTCCCCTGAGTACTAACATATAGCAGACTGTTTGATTCATACACATTAAATTAATTTGGTGAGTGCAAATATTGTTTATTTTACAGGTCATGGAAACTTCCCTTATCTTTCTGGGAACCTTAATGACATCATAGTGAGTCCACTTTTGTACACCTGCTACAGAAATTCTCAGTCTATATCTAGAGCTTATGAACAGTATGGTGCTTCCACAATACAGCCAATCTCAGAGGAGATGCAGCTGTTACTAACAGTCTACTACCTTGTTCAGCTAGGTGAGGTTTTTTTTCATCTGTATAGAAGTAAAACATTTGCAATTGGTGACTGAAAAGGAACTATGCGTTGAAGAGCAGTTACTAGTTGAGTTCCTTTAGGGTTATTTTTGTGTGTGATTTAATATTTTCATTAATGAACTTGGAATTGGAGTATGCTAATGATACTTGCAGATGGTGTAAAGTTGAGAGGCACTGGCAATACAGAAGTATCAGAATTTTTATATGGATAGCACTGGATGAATCAAGGATTGGCATATGTGTACTCCACTTATGTCTACTGCTGGGGCCTGGTTCTACATTTTGCTGAAATGTGCTCTAACTTACATTGACCATAATATCTGCTGGGTACTAGGCAGGGCTTGTCCAGCAGGCCATGGTCTCATACAGGCTAGCTCCTGATAAGAAGCTGGAATGGAGTAGCAAGGAGGTGGTACAGCGTGTGGCTGGAAACAGATGTCATCTTCTGCCACCATAAATTTTTATGGTGGCACAAAGGATAAGTAAACACACATCCATGTGCCTTGTTTCACCACAAATGCCTAAAACCTGCAGATGCAATATAGGTGGTATCAAGTTGTGCTACTTGATTGTGGTCGACGTCTGTTAGGTTTTTTAGGGCTCCTAAACCCCAGGGAGTGCCTGCACAGGTTCCCCCATTTGCAGACATGCATGCTTGGGGAATCTAACTTGCGGTGTGTCTGCAGTTGTTTTTTCCAGTTGCAGAGGTGTGCTCAGGGATTTCCTAGGTGATCCTCTGCTAGCAGAGAAACCTGGGGCTGCCCTGTTTTTAGAGGCATGTTTGCCTGAGTGTTTTGCCTAGAATCAGGCCCCAGCTGGTGGACCTGACCCTGTAGACCAGTGGGCAGTGTCTGTCTCACCCAGTGAAGTGGCTTAGTTGACACATCCCAACACAGCTGATCCACTTCATTTGGTGACGCCTGTTTATACCTTGTGCTAAGCACTGGCTATTCCCCAGTGCTCAGGGAATGTCCAGCTTCCACTTAAGGCCAATTGACCAAGAGACTCAAGGGGTTGTGATATGGGCCAGAATCTGGTTTCAAAGCTTTTATATGGGCAGAGGGCCTACTTGTACTGTAAATTAGATATAACTCCAGGAAAGACAATGGCGTGATTATGTATTAAACCAAAATGGATTCAGAAGTCAGAGATTTTGTTTAGCTCTGTTTCTCAGATGAGAGGGTTTTATTTTGGCTGAGCATCATATTTTAAGTGTTTTATACTCTGTTCTTTTTTTGATGTTTCTTTAGCTTCAGACCAGGTCCCTTTGATCGAGGATTTGGAGCAAATATTCATGCGTTCATGGAGGGAGTCTCATCTCTCTGAAATCCGCCAGTATCAGCAGGCCCTTCCACAGACTTTCCCTCAGGTTCCCAGCCAGATTGCACCAGTGACATCTGCCCAGCTCCCCTGGCTAGCAGGGTTAGCTGCCAGTTCTTGCAATGACAGCGTCCATATCATTGAGTGCAGTTACTCTCTAGCTGAGGGACTTTCAGAAATGTTTAAGCTGATCATTGAAGGAAAACTAGTGAAGACGAACTACGTGGTGATCCTATGTGCTAGCAGAAACAGAGCCATAGATTCCTGCATTGTGGTGACAGGTGAGATCACCAGAGAAAATCTTTAGACCGACCTGTATAACTCTTATCATTGTCTGTTATGAGAAATTGGCTTGGTGTTTTCCCATGTAGAAATAAATTTTAATTTAGTTTTCTTGCATCCCCATTTGTGCATGCACTTTTCTACATTTCTGGCTGAAGTGCCTCACTGTAATGGAGTGTTTGCATGTATATGACAATGAGCAAGCTAATTTTGAGGTTGGGTTGAAGCTACTTAGCAAGCTGTCTTGTTTTTAGTGTTTAACAGAAATATAACCTACTTGTAGTGGAGAATTGAATATGATCCCAATTTCACAAGTTTTTTTAGCCTTGGTTTTCTCCCTGGGACAGCTAAAGCCTAGTTGGGGCCATACTGATTAAAATGATAAAAGAATTACTTGAACTCTACAGCTTTAATTAAAATAATGGATAATAACCCATGCAATAACATCTTTATCGAATCCTGAGACTCTGTGCAGTCTTCTCTGCTTTAACAACTTCTGAAAGAAAAAAAAGTAAGAGTGGGGTTCGCATAAATTGGGAGTGATATGTGTTACCTTTAATTTGAGGAAATTCCCGTAGCTGGGTATTATTATTACTTATAATGTAGAGCAGCATGGTAAAAGATAGGATGTACAGACCAGATCTGGCTCATGGAGCCAGATCATCTATTTGGCGGGGCTTCTGGAGAGATCAGAAATTTGGGAGTGCATTGAGCAGGAACAGGGCTTCCCTCTAAATTCCAACATAAGGAGTCCTATCAGAGACGTGCCAGTAGTGGAGGGGTAAGCAACGGCTGTGTTAAACCCTGCAGCTCCCTGACACCACTCATAACACTACTGCTTGTCCTGCTGCTGGAGGTGGGTTTGGATATGGCTCCCTTGAACAAGGAAGGTTGATTTAGAACATTGTCATTTTGGTTCAAACTGCATTCAACATTTCATATAAAAAAGAGTCATTTTTGTTTTTTAGGGAAATACCAGGCAAGAGTTCTGTCCGAGAGCATGCTCACCGCTGCAGACTACCAGAAGGAAGTTAATTATCAACTGGTGACCGGGAAAGTTGAAACTCTGGGATCTTATTTTAGCACCCTCTGCCCAGGTATAAGATGCTATAAACAAACATGATCCTAAGAGTCTGATCCTTTGAACCCAGCGGGAGTCTGTCAGAAAGGGACAAGAACAATCTGGAAAAGTAAAACTTATCTGAGAAATGTCAGATCCCCATGGGCAAATTGCATTCATACATGCATATATTTCCATTGACACAAATGGAAATTAGTTGCCCATATCAAAGCATGGATATGGCTCTGTAAACAGTCTCTATCCAAAACACTTCACTCCTGTATGTAGGCTGCCTGCTCAACTGGTTGCACAGGGGTGAGGGTGAGGGTGAGCTAATTAGCTCACAGCCAGCTAATTCGTCCTGTCACTCAGTATTATTCCCTTGTTTTCATCTCAGTATAAACTCCATCCTGACCTCTGAAATGAGAGAGAATATTGCTGCAAAACTATTATTTCACCAAGTGAGGAGAGTTTGAGGTGGTGAGCAGGGGAAATTAAGTTCATCAAGCCCATTAAATGGCATGAGACTTACTTGAGGTAGATTCTGTTTTCTTTGACCTATCATTTGCTCTTTTTTATGCAGAAGCTTCTTCTGCTCTAAGTTTCTTTTAAATACAACTCTTAAAAGCACTGAAGTGAACTTTTTCTATTTCTTGAGCAGTAGTATTAAATAAAAATCCTAAAATAATTGCTACGCACACTGTGTGCACTCACTGGATGGCACTTCAGAATCACCCTGGCTGTCCTCGGTTCAATTATAGGTATATTAAAATGTTTCTTCAAAAGTGCTCATTGAATACTATACAATACTAGCACTGTGTTCTCTGAATGTCTTTCATTGGCCAAGAACAAGAAGGGCTCTGGATGAATGTAATGTGATATACGGTGGGTGACTGGTGCCTCCTGAGTCTGAGGGGAGCACCCGCAGAAGCTGGCAGTGGTGTCGGTGGTGTGGACGGAGCTGATGAGCACTCGCAGATGCTGCCGGCAGCATCTGTGGTGGGGATGGCCCTGTCAGGGAGGGCACATGCCTCCCGTGTCCCCCCTACCAGTCGCCTATGCAGTGGCACAAATCAATAGGTGTCTTGTTTCTGTTTTTGTGTATCACCTGAGAAGACCTGGAAATATATCTTCCCATTTTGTGAAACTTTTTGAGATGTATCCTAATTATCCATCTCTGACTAAGGATAAACTGAGACTTTTCAAAGTGTTTTTCTGCTGCCCATGAGAGAACAGAAGAGCCTGGTGGTTAGGTAGTCACCTTGGCTGAAAGAGATACTGCTCTGCCTGGTTTGGAGTAGGGGTTTGAACCTGGGTCTTCATCCACCCATGAAAATGTCCTCACCAGTGGGTGACAGAGTTGTGTTCTGGCTCAGTGAACATTTAATTAAACCAAGGCTATTCAACTTCTAAGTGACTAGGGGCCACACTTCTCATGGGCAACACCATTGGGAGCTGCAATCATGGGGGACACACAGGGTAAACCATGAACCCCTAGGCTGTGGATGCCCCCTTCCTGCAGCATTGAGCACCCGCAACCTTCTTCCCCTGCTGCACCATGCACCCCAGCCTCCCTCTCAGCCACGGGTGGATCCAGGATTTCGCAAAGAGAGGTACGGAAACAGTCACCTCTGCTGCAGGGCTGGCTGCACCCCCAGCTACCAGTCTCCCTCCTATTGGTGTGGATAGATTGGGAGCCTCTGGGGACTTTTTGCTTACCCCAAAGTAGGCAAGAATTCCCCACCCTTTCCCTCCATGCCCAAAGGCATGCCCCTCTTTTTTCCTTTCCTCCCTCCCTCCCCCACCAGCCCCTATTGCTTTTCCCAATGTCCCAGGGGTGGGGGAAGCTGCTCCTGCCTGCTTCAGCCAAGCTGAATGGAGGCTAGGAACCATGGCAGCGCTGGTTGCAATGGGCAGAGGGGGGTGTGCTCTCTCTTCTGCCTGCTTCCAGAGAGCTGGGCAGATTGGGAAACTCACCCCCCCCCGCTGCCCCCCACCATCACTGCTGCTGCTGTTGCTATTCCTAGCTGAGCCCAGACCCTGCATGGTCTGGCTGCAGGAGCTTCCCTCTTGTTTGGGACAGCAGGAAAAGCAGCAGTGGCACAGAGGGGAGGGGAGGGATGGGGATGTGTCTTTGAACACAGAGGGGATTCTTACATGCTTTGAGGACTTTAAAAAAGCCACCAGAAGCTCCCAAGATGTGGTCTGGTATGAAAGGGGGATTGCAGCCATGCCATAGCACCCCCTTTAGATCCACCCGTGCCCTCAGCTCGCTTTACTGGGCAGGGGCAGGAAGCAGCAGCTAGAGGAGGGAAGTGGAGAGCCCAGAGTCTCTAACTGCTGATGCACACAGTAGGTAATAGAGGGAGTGGTGGCTGGGTGGGAGGCCAGGGGCGGTAACTTAACCCCTGTGGGCTGGATGTGGCCCATGTGCTGCCAGTGGGACAGTCCTGATTTAAAAAGTGCAAACAGATCCAACAGGAGCCAACAAGAGAGCCTCAGTGCTGAATATCAGAAGCCTGGGTTTCAGAGCATCTAACTGGAGCGTATAAAGTATTTAGAAGCCCCCTGATGAAAAATGCTGTTAGAGTTATGTGGTATTATTATTATCAACGTGAATATTAATATCCATTCTCCTTTCAATTTGTTAGAGGGTGACATTGATCTTTTGCTTGACAAATTTTATCAAGAAAACCAAGGCCACATATCTTCATCTCTTTATGCTTCAGTGAATAAGCCAACAACAGCTCTAGATGGAACCGGAGCATCTGTGTGCACAAGTAAGTAACGAAGACATCTAGAGAGGGAGCAGAGTTTTTTGAGATTCCACTTAATCACTGACCTCTGATCTCAGCCCCCCTCTTTCCTATGTGTAATCTTTGAAAGTAAACATTGATTCTAATGTATAGGCGGCTTCAGTTGCACTCCATGATCCTCCTTCAAGTGGATCGTTTATTTGATCTTAGTTTGTTTATTAAATGAGGACTTTGACTTTATGAAGGCCTAAAGGGACATTCACAATACATGTGTGGAATTGAGTGGGCAGTTTGGGGACCAAGGAACATGTAGAGAAATCTCAGAAAATTGATAGACTTTACTCTCCCTCTGTCTGAAGGATTTCATTGCTCTAGAACATCTACATTATACAGGAGAGCTTCATACAGAGAACTTTACACCATGAGCTGTGAAGACTTCCAGGAGATAGCAGACTTTAAGGAGTATAAGATTAAACTTCTGTCACATATCTGAACAAATGTTTTTGCCTCTTCCCAGGTTATAATATTGAACAGCATCAGATTCGTCCATTCCAGCTGGCGGTGGCTCAGAAATTGTTGTCTCATGTTTGCTCAATTGCTGACTCCAGCACTCAAAATCTTGACTTGGGCTCTTTTGAAAAAGTTGATTTCCTGATTTGCATTCCACCCTCTGAAGTGACATACCAGCAGACACTGTTTCATCTCTGGCATTCAGGTATTCCTTGTGATCTGGCTTTATTTTAGATGTGAATGGAAATTTGGTAGCTACATTTTGTATGTGGAAGGACTGATGCCTATTTGACTTCTTTAGGTGTTTTGCTGGAGCTTGGCTTAGAAAAGGAGCACCTCACAAAGGAGAGAGTGGAACAATATGTTATGAAGCTAGATGCTGAATCCCAGACTAAATTTAAAGCCTTTTTGCAGAACTCTATGCAGAATCCTCACACACTGTTTGTCCTAATCCATGATCATGCTCACTGGGATCTTATGAGGTAAGAACAATTTCATTTTTAACTCAACTCTTACAGAAAAAAATTGTTAATTATTATTATTTTTATTAGCTCTAAAGTCCATTCAAAATGCTGTCTCAGAGGTCATTTTGGTTGTTTATTCATTGCCCACCCATCTGTGTCCATCTTCACTGCCCAGCTAGCTCCATTTTCCCAAGCATCAAACACAAACAGTTCTGCTGGAGGTTGTTGCAAACCTGTCCTCATCTTGAATTGCCTCTAATGTCTCATTGAGCTGTTTTCACGTTTGATTCTCCATGAGTCATGGATTCCTACAAGGACCTTCACATTTTCTGCTAGGCTGCTTCTTCCACGTGAGAAAAACGATGTGGAAAGCCACTTCACTGCCCTCCTTCAAAACTCTCTTTAACTTTTCTCTCTGCTGCAAATTGTGCAAAAAACTCCACAGTAGCTGGGCAGCTGGTGTACCACTTATTACTAGATGTGTCAGACTTGCAATGTTCTGTAGGGATGTCTCAGTTTCAGTGAATTTCTGATGAAAGGAAGACAAAAAAATCTTCCTACCAGCTCACCTGCTCATACTACTGGTTCTGTGAAGAGTGGGAGCATAGGTTTTCCAGGCTTCCAAGAGGCCCAGGGTGCATTTTTAGCTTAACAGACTCCACGCATTTCTAGCGCAGGAACATGAGTGTGTTTGCAAAACAGGTTATTTTGGATTTTGTGAGGTAGGAGAGTAATAGTAATGCCTAACATTTATATAGACCACCTTTCATCGCATTTTGAGACACAAAGAGCATGAGTGACTTGTGAAGGATCACAGAGCCAGGGGACTGAAATGGCATATGCTTGGGCCCTAATACCCAGACATTCATTCCTCTTTTATAGTAATCCTGTCGCAGTTACTTTGTGCCCCCATCTGCCTGTTGTATCTATCTGTTGTCTCTCATTTTACACAAAGATTGTAATCTCTTTGGGGTTAAATGCTGTATTTTCTTAAGTTGGGTTGGTTTAATTGTACAGGCAGCACAGGTGGTCGCTAAAGGCAGCAAATTGTAGGGGGTAGCAAAAACAGCACTTGGAGCAAGCAGGCAGCATGGACACTTGGTTGGGCCTGGCTTGGCATGATGCCACTGCTGTCAGCTCCACCCAGAATGAAACGGGAGGGTGGCAAACTTTCATTTGCCTAGGGCAGCAAAAATCCTTGTGCTGGCTCTGTTCTTAATAACTATGCTAATTCATGCCACATGGCTGCTAGCAGCTGCCATAGTGCTAGCTCCTTTTCAGCTTCCCCATCCTGTGTGCTGGGAGCTGCGGGAAGCTCCCTGCTTGATAGGCATTCCACAGTGTCTAAGGGAATGATATGGAGTTTATCCACTCTCCCTTTCTGCCATAGGAGTAGTGCAAAGATAGTAGAGCCAGGTCAAAGAATCCAGCTGTAAATTCCTTGTTTTTATTTAATGATGTTTTTGTGCCTGGGTTTCAGATGGTAAGATATATACATTGACCTTGTTATAAGAATTCCTTTATACTGATCACTTTGGAGACTATTTGGGTTTCTTCTT
Organism: Alligator sinensis; assembly: GCF_000455745.1. Taxonomy (NCBI): domain Eukaryota; kingdom Metazoa; phylum Chordata; order Crocodylia; family Alligatoridae; genus Alligator; species Alligator sinensis. The sequence continues at coordinate 2,502,607 of NW_005842006.1, forward strand.
GCAGTGCTGTTCATAGCCTTTATCCTCAAATGGAACCATCCGTGGGACTTGTCGATAGACTGTTGAACTGCAGAGAGGTGAAAGAGGCTCCAAACATTGTGACACTTCATGTGACTTCATTCCCCTATGCCCTGCAGACACAGCATACCCACATCAGCCCTTACAATGAAATCCACTGGCCTTCTTCATACAGCAATGTAAGATAGGTCTTTGGAGGGCTTTTGCATTCTTTTGTGAATTCATCATCAAGTATTTTATGTTGACATGTCCAGAAAAACTTTGGAGGCCCCTGGTTCTCATGAAGAAAGTGATAAATAATGATTGTTATATTCCTTCTCTCTTCTGCTTTTGGTTTAGCTTCTATCTAGGTGCTTCTGTGTTTTTCTCTTATCCTTTCTAGTTTCCCCTATCTACATCAGTGATTCTTAGCCAGGGTGCCACAGCACCGTGGGGTGTCTTGAGATCTTTTCAAGGATGCCACAGGGTGCCACACAATATTAGCACTGTTAAGTGAGCAAACATGATTCACATGATAAATCCAGATATTTCTTTTCAACTCAGAAGAATTGCCTTATTATTTGCAGAGCCTATGAAAGGGATCCTCAAGTCTAAAAAGGCTGAGAACCACTGATTTAGATCCTCATTTTCCCTGAACTGTCATAATTTTCATAGAAAGAACTTCTTCACAGTAAGGGTTGCCAGAATCTGGAACGGGCTTCCAAGGGAGGTGGTGCTCTCCTGTACCCTGGCAGGGTCTCCAAGAGGAGACTGGACAAGAACCTAGCTGGGGTTATCTGACCCCAGTGCTCTTTCCTGCCCAGGGCAGGGGTCCAACTCAGTGACCTACTGAGGTTTCTTCCAACCCTGACATCTATGAATCTATGAAACTGTACTGAAGTCAAAAGAGCTGTTTAAATTTAAGTCTTCTCAGCATATCAATCAAGTGTTTATATTAGTATTGAATTATATAAATGCATGTATTTTCTTAAATATTTTTCCTATATGTGTGTATATAAAGAAGAGTCCTAAGTCTACTTCTCTGTGCCTATGTTTATGTTTGCATATACATTTATCATATTTCTTTGAATATGACACTTTTTAAAATCAAATATTTCTTCTAAAAATGATCTGCACCTTCAATTCAACTATAAAAATCATGTAAAACTCTTACATGCACTATAAAGTTGTAGATGTGTCTTTATTTGCTGTTTTTGTTTTTTTTTTAAATTGAGAATCCAAGTATTTGGGTGTGTCTTAAATTCAACGGTGTTTTATATTTGAAGGAATATGATACCTAATTAGATTTAGTGATGACAGGCTGATGCATTACTTACAATGCATATACCGCTTGTATTGTTAAATTATTTTTGTCTTTTTTTACTCAAGGGAGTAGATTTATACCACGAAAACAAGAAATATTTTGGGTTGTCAGAATTCATTGAATCCACCCTTTCTGGACACAGCATTCCACTGCTTAGATATGACAGCTCTTTTGAAGCTATGGTTATGGCTTTAGGGAAAAGGTACAGTACGGTCTTTGGTTTAAAAATTATGACATTTGAGAGGCAGCATAATCCAGTAGATCAGGGTTTGGACCATACTTCTGGAGCCCTGAGTTCTTTCTGTTCATGGCTTTGGCACTGCTCAGTTATGTGTCCTATATGACAGTTTATCTTTCTGTGTTTTTGTTTCTCTACCTGCCCTTGGTTTGTTGTCTTTATTTAAACCAGGGGTGGCCAACCTGTGGCACATGTGCCAGAAATGGCACAGGCAGCCACTGTATGTGGCACATAACAGATTACGGAGGAGACAGGCAGCAAAGCAGAAGATGGGGCAGGAAGCAGAAAGCAGAGCAGCAGATTAGCAGGAGCACAGGGCAGGATGCAGAAAGCAGAGCAGCAGATCAGGCAGGGGAAGGGGACTGGAGTGATTCTTGGAGAAGGTGCAAGACTAATTTGTGGGGCATCTGCCAAAAAAGGTTGGGTCCCGCTAATTTAGACTATAATCTGGTTAGCAAAGACTGTATCTTTTGATGTATGTCATCTAGCACAATGTAGTTATGGTTTTGGCTGGGACCTTTATCCACTGTATAATTATTGTCCTTAATTGTGGAGGTTAATGCATCAATATTTTTAATGCGATTCCATGCTGACCTTTTCTGGCTATCAAGAACTAATTTTAATATATACATTTTGTAAATATCCTAAAGGGGCCACAAAGAACAGGTGCAATTTCACTTTGGCTCCTGGACTTAAATCAAAATTTAATTGTTGTTATCAGTGTGTGAAAATTTGATGTCATTTACCTTATATGATCCAGGATGAGAGGTTTAGGTGAAAAATCTAGAGTCACTGGGAGTGGATAGCCAATGTTCTTTAGGTGCATTTTTTTGCATGTGCAAAGCTCCAGATGAGCTCGTTGAACTGTCAAGTATACCATAAATGAAAAATTGAGCAAGGAGAACTTTATAAATTTGTAAAGACTGTGACATATTGGTTTTGGTCTTGATTGGTTAACTCCTATTCAAGTCAAGTGATTCTTTTTAGTTGACATTAGTAAGAATTGGATCAAATCTTTAGTAAGCACAAGTAAAAAAAACCCTAAACTGATGCACAACGAGCTGTACTGTATTATCTTCATTGCAAGTGTCTTTTATTTTTGATTCATGGTACTGCTGACTACACTAGCAAGTATTCTGTGGCATAACTTCTAAAAGCAATGAGGTCTTAATAACATGAGGAAGTATAACTTCAGCATGCCACTTGTGTTAAATCTTTCCTGAGAAATGGTGAGATCCCACCATTTCTGGTCAAGGAATTATAGGATGTGGAGAACAGTCAAGGACAGCTTAGTGTAGTTCTACTGTATATTGGGCATGATTTTACATGAAGATGATATTTTGAGTGTTATTGAATTTTATAAGAGCTGCATCCTCACTTCACAATTTATTTCAGGTTTCCCAGATTACACAGTGCAGTGATAAGGACTTTTGTCCTCATACAGCACTATTCTGCAGCTATGATGGCAGTAAGTGGTCTATCTCAGATGAAGAATTACACTTCAGTTGAAACGCTGGAAATCACCCAAAACCTAATAAGCTCTTCAAGACACTGCCCCAGTGGCCATGGCCTCATGGTCGTGTTAAGAATTCCCTGTATTCCACTGGCTGCTGTGGCATATGAGCGACTCTATCATGTAAGAGAAAGACTAGCTCTTGAAGATAATTTTGAAATAATCTTGGGAAATCCTAACTCTGGAATCACCATAGGGAAGCACTTTGTGGAGCAACTAAAGGTAACTTGCAGAATGACACTATCCTAATAGGTTTACCATGGAAGCACCAAGTCCATTGGGTGGGTGGATGGAGACATTCAGATTTTATTGACATTATATGTCATTTCCCAGCAAAATTAAAACATAGAGTGTGCGGTCTATGAATCAATGCAGTAGTGAAAGAGCAAATAAAAATTAAAGTGATTTTTGTCATGGTAAAGCTTTTACCTGAGCAGAAAAGTTTCCCCCTAAGGAGAGTACTGTGGAATTATATCACGTAGGCCACCAGCAGGTGGTGTGGAGTCCTCACATCATTCAGTCCTACCCAGATGCTTCTGAGTCTCCCAGCATTTCAAATACAGCACCTGATGTTTCCTGGGTTCTAACATTCTGGAAATGATTAATAGATTAATAAATTCAGGCTTGGCCTTTAAGAGGTTCCCTCTGGCCACATTATGGTCATTGTGACTCCCTGCAAATAGCTAGTCTAAGCCCCCACCCCCAACAGTAAGCATTTATTTGTAGATGCTCACTGCTACATCTGGGAGCTCTGCTATAAAGCATGCCGTGCCAATTTGCTCTTCATCCTTGTGTACCAAGCTCCAGCAATGAAACAATATAGCTATCGCAGAGTCATCCTGAACATGTACTCAGCACTGCTTGCAGACTCTTCGCCTGAGGCAGACTTATTGGCAAGTGTACCGGGCTGCCCTAGAGTGGCTCCATTGCCTATTTCTGAGTTTTAATATACACAGAGCAGGAGTGAACAGGCGTGAAAGCAGTATGGAGATGCCCTATCCCGCTTATTAAGAGTACTGCAACCCACACATTTAAACACATAATGTTACATGTAAGGGTTGGAAATTCCACCACGCTTTTTGCTTGCTTCCTGCTATCTATTTCTTTAGCCATAACTCTCCCTGGAGCAGGAGACAGGGCCCTGATTATGATTTCGTTATGCTAACACAGATGATTCCACTTGAGAAAACAGGAGTAAATAAATTCAGAATCACACCCTAAGTTGTCTCATGTGTGTTGTTGGTTCTTAACCATAAATAATAAAGACCAGATTCTGTTACCCAACTCCCAGTGCATAGTACTTCACCAGTCAGTTGTTCTCATTGAATACAATGGTTACTCACAGCTCAAGATGTTAATCAATGTGAACATAGATATCTCCACCAGATCTTCAGGCAGAGACCAAGATCAATCTATTATGGAGCTCTCAGAGCAGCTGACAACTGTAGTTAGGAAACTGGATCCCCAAAGGAAAATATTTACAGTGAGTGACTCTTCTTTCTGTCTTTGAGGATCAGGTTATACATCTTCATTAAGGTTTCTTGTGCTTTCTGGATGAATATTTGGATCTATATTTGGTTATCTTTTTATTTTCCACTTAATTTAGGAAGTCATTAGATTGATGCCATCATATGGATTTATGATGCTGCCTTTTTTAGTGAACCAATATTTCTGAGACAAAACTGAAAAAAAAAGTTAACAACTAAGAAACTTTCACCCTTTGGCCTCCAGTAGTTGTTTTTGTAGAATCTCTACAGAATGAGATCCACAGCATCATCAATATATGATCCATTTCTGCCTTTTTAACAGAATCTTACGGTTATGCCCAGCTGTGTTTTTTTTTTTTATATTGTATGACAGATCTGGCAGAAAATTGAAGATGCAGATTGGAGGCCACAGACCTATTTGGAATTAGAAGGTCTTCCATGTATATTAATATTTAGTGGAATGGACCCTCAAGGGGAGTCCCTGCCAAGGTGAGAAGGCAATACTGACAAACACTTCCACTGTGTTCTTTGGTTCTTTGTGGGTGTAGCAGATTATGAGATTTGCATGATGAGATGATTGTTTCATCAGTTTTGGGTAGTTTTTGTACTGTCAGCTAAAAATGTGGGAGATTGGCCATGTCGACTTGGTAGTAATGGGTGAGGAGGTTGACATACGAGATAGAAGGGGGGTTTTCACACCAACATCCCTAAGGAGGGACGTAAGGAGACAACAAAACAAAAAAATCTGCTGCATTTATAGCAGATGCATAGCTATAAATTTTGGTGTTGCACCTGCTTCCAATAGGATTGAATTTGTTTGGAGGGGCTGTGTGTGCCACATCAGAGAGAGAGAGTGAGTATATTTCTGAGTCAGGATTAGAACTCAGGAGAACCCAAGTGCAATTGGATAAGCTGTTTCAACCAAAAGTACAGAGATAATATGCACTCTGGGAGTGAACATGCCAAAATACAGTAACAAAGATATGTCATTGAGTTTCCGCTTACACATCAACGAAGTAGGTAATGACAAAACCCTTCATTCGTATCTGCCAAAGCAATAACAGTGTAGAATACAGTGGGATTTCAAACTGGTCTTTTGTTTCTTTCAAGGTCATTGAGATACTGTGACCTACGTTTAATAAATTCCTCTTCTCTGGTAAGGACAACCTTGGAGCAAGAGCTTGGTTTGGCAGCATACTTTATTAGCTCTGAAAGCCACATAGAGAAGGTGGTTGTAAATGACGTGTTGGAGAGTGACCCAGAAAAACTGAGCAGTACTGATAATGAAGATGAGGAAATAGTGACAGAAGGTATTACTTATTATTTGCTGAGTCTGTTCTATAAAGGAAGCCTTTAAGTGGTTGAGCTTTATATGATATCAGGTTTGAGAAGAATGAAGTTGTAGAGTTAGAAAATATAGTTTCATAAAGTAAGTTAGTACTTTATGAAAAATATCTACATGTTCAAACTGCAAGTTATGCATTAAAAGTTAACTCTGTGGACATGTCTACACATGTGCATTTACTGTGAAGTAACTAAAATTACTTCAGAGTTCACTTGCGTGTCTACATGTGTGCACCCGTACTACACAGTAAATATGGTGACTTACACCAATTTGAGCATATATTCGATACCTTCATCATGCAGGGATCAAATATACACCTGATTAGTTACTGTGCAGTAACACACATGTAGATGCCTTACTGTGCAGTAACACTGTGTGTGTGGACTGACTTGGGACTAACTTTAATGCCTGCATATGTAGATGCCGGCCTATTCCTGCTTACTGTGCAGTAGCTTACTGCACAGTAAATATAAAATGACATAAATGCACATGTAGACATGGCCTGTAAGTATCAACATCAGAGATAGACGCTGGCTTTCAAGAATGCAAAACCGTCTATCACATATGCAAATATAAAGCAGTTATTGCAACTGGATGCAACAAATTATTGGGAGAAATTATTTGAAATGTTTAGTGATGGGCTTGTACTTCTGAAATTAAACTTATTAAATAGTATTCTGTTATTAACACTTTGTCTTTATCATATGTTTCAACTGAGGAAGGCAAGCATTTTATAAACATAAATTAGTGAAATGTCTCAGTGCCCCTGAGAAACCATTATCACCCCCCATTTCATACTGGCAAAAATTGAACTATGTAGGGGATAAATGATCACACAAGGTCTCATGGAAAGGACTGCTCACCTGAGTAAGATGTTACTCAGCAAGAATAGAACCTGAAATGAACCGAAATAGGCACTTTAATCAGCAGCTTTGAAAGGAATGACATTTTGTTTTCATCAAATACAGAGGTACAATGTGGCTGTAGAATTACTTGAATGTTCCAGTGAGACTGAATGTGTTTAGGGGGTGATAGCTGCTAGTGCTGTGATAATGTGAGACCTCTTTTGTATATCCTCCTTGCTGCTGGGGCAGCAAGGAAAAGGGGACATGGGTGGCTAAGAGGACATTGCTGAGTTTTTGGCTGCAGTTTTGCCTCCACGAATTAAAATTAGATTAGTCCTCAGGCTGTTCCACTAAATAGCACAGGCGATGTGGCCACACAAGAGTACTCTCTGAATCATGATTTGACCTAGCTGAGGTGTAAGTTATTTTGACCCAGAACCCTTTGACTTTGGCAGTTTGGTCATAGCTAAGGGCTGCCTTTGGAGAATTAATTCAAATGTGTATCCTTCTTCTCCCCTCCCCGGTCATGAAACAGGCTCTACTTCAGAAAAGAGAAGTCCTATGAAGAGAGAGAGATCACGCTCCCATGATTCTGCATCTTCATCACTGTCTTCAAAAGCTTCGAGTAAGCCTTTACCAACTTTCATTTCTAAGCTTGCATTTGTTTAAACTAGTGATGGTGAATCATTTCCCTGCCCTTTTTGTCTGCAGAAAGACAGTTATTTGAAAACAACATTCTGCAAAAGAGAATTATTAGTGATTCTCCCAACAGAAAGAATCTCTAATGGAGAAATCCTGTTTCCCCTACTTTTCCTATCAGCCATACATTCCCAAATTGCTGCGGAGATCAGTTCTACAGCAGGCTATTTCAGAAGCATCTTCCTTTTGAACTTACTGAGAATTGTGGATGTCCAGAGCCACTCAGTATCAGGCTCTCAAAAATAATAATTGCTTTCAAAAATAATAACTGTGGGTACCACATACATCGAGGCTGCTCTGAAGAACTGTAATTACAATGCATTGGAGCAGACTCAATGAATCAAATCTTCTGGATCATGGTAATTATCATGCTCCAGCAGACTCCACTGTCGTATGTATCAGCATCCCCGCACTGAAAAATGGCAGTGAGGGCTCTTTAACTAAAGCTCATTTGACAAGCTTTAGTTAAAGCACCCCCGCCACCATTTTTCAGTGCAGGGACACTGCTTTACATGATGTTCTGGGAGCCCTTTCCACCCCACCTCCCAGAGCACGTGTATAAATGCCCTGTAGTTTTAAATGGGTGTTCATAAAATATTTAGGAACCAAAATGTGCTTTTGTTACAACTGCTATGGTCTCCTGGGGATGCTTACCTTCTTACAATTTTAAACAATAGTTTTGATAATTTTGCATATATCTTGAAGACATAGATTATCTAACAAACATGTAACTGAATACCTGGGGTATCCCCTTTAGTGACTGAGAGCTTTGCTATGCATTTCAGTATTCCAATCTCTCTTAGCCTTGTTCAGACAAATAGTCCCAGTGATTTCAGCAAAATTATCTTTGTGAGTGAGGTGAATACAGCATGACTTAACAGCAATAAGTCTGGGCTCACATTTTTTGATGACTGCATTTTATGTTGTTGACTGTATGCTTGATGAGGACATTTAATGGAATTGTTGTGGTTGCAGGTTGTTTCTGAAGAATCAAATTGCATTGTGTTGAAATACAGATTTTGTTTTTAGGTACAGCATTCTGCAGTGAGTCATCTCCTTTATTAACAACAGGGGATGGAGCAAAGTCACCTCACCAAGTCCTAGGCAGCAGTACTGAAGAAAGTGGCAATCAATATGAAAAGCAAAGGCAGAAAATAGATAAAGGGGCACAGGCAATCAGCAAGAACTTGCCAATTACAGCTGAACAACTGGACACAAAGCAGAACATAAAAAGCGCCCAGATTTCCATCACCTCATCATCCTCATCACCCTTTTCTTCTTCGTCTTTCTCCTCTGTGCCCACTCCCAACTCCTTCATCCTGCAGACATTTCAATGTGTTATGACTAAAGCATCAAAGCAGCCCCCCATAGTTTTACTGCCTAAGTTGGTGTATGACATTATTACCTCTACTGACAGCAGTGGACTTCCCAAGTCATCTTCCCTCTTACCGTATCATTCGGTGATGTGGGCGAGTTCTTTTCGCCCTTTCATGAGTAAAATGATGACATGTACGGAGCAGTCTCTATACTACCGCCAGTGGACAGTACCCAAACCAATTCATATAGACTACAATAACAGAAGCGAGGGCAGGATGGATAACTTTCACCCAAGGAGGCTGCTGCTGAGTGGGCCACCACAGGTGCGTAATAAAAATATGGCATTATTATTATCATTGTTTTATTTTGATTAATTTAATCTTAATCATATTAAGGTTAGATTAATGAGATCTATTATTCGTATCTGAGATTTTACTAATAGGAACAGCCCTTCTTACTTTGTTTATTACTGTATTTGCCTCTCACTGGGAGTATCTACACATGCAGTTAATGTGACTGAATAAACTCTGGCACAATTTGTGCTGGAGTAAACTAACTGGATGTCACCATCTACATGTGCATTTAAGCACAGTAATTTACTCTACAATCAGAAAGTACTTGTATCTGATGAGATTATCCAATGGCACAGTAAATTAGTCTTCACCAGCCTAATTGCTATGCATGTGTAGATGATGATGCTTTACTGTGCAGCAAATTAGTCTGCTGTGAAGTAAAGTACATGTATAAACACGCCCACTGTTAACCTGTGCCAAGAAAATAATGTTATGGTGATGTCTTTTTTTCTTAAATCTCCATAAAATTAGAACTGTGTTTTAAAAAGAATTACACTCTTTATTTCTGCATCATTGCAGTTTGTTATAGCCTGATGGAATTGCAGGTTAAAGACTAAATAGGGTCCCTGGTGTACGTTTTATGGCCAAGCTGAGGAGGGTAGAAGCTGTTGGACATACCCATTTCCTCTATGTGCTGGATAGAAAGATGTGCTGGAAATAGAAGCTGTTACCAATACAAATAAGCAAACAGGGACTGATTTCATTTCAGCAGTGCTATGTTGATTTACAACGGAAGAATATCTGGTCCAATTTTTTTGCATTGTCTTAGTAATGAGATTTGGAAGCATATAAAGACTTCAGAGGTCCCATTACCTTTTTAGTGCCTAATAATATTAAGCACCCATGAAAATTTAGGGGAGTGCTTACTGCCTAATTGATGGGCTTGGGCACATACTGAGTAAGGGCAAGTAGTGAAGTGTTTCTTGTCAGTGGCCCCAGACTTGGCAGCGATACAGTGTAGACATGGTCAGAAGGCAGAGTTCAGGTCACTACATAAGTCGTCATACCATGTCTGTGTATTGCTGAGGTCTTATGGCCATACAGATCATATTCTGCTTTTAAATAGGTGCAATTGAAATAAGTAGCCTTGTAATAAGATGCAAAAAACCAAAATTTGTCTTATGTATTTGATTAGTTGCTGTTGCTAGGTGGACCTGCTCTCTATTTTCATGGTGTCAATTCAAGATATTAACTGACCAAAAGAGATGAGAAGCTGGTAAACAGAGGCGGGGTAAAAACTAATGTATTTTTCAAGAGTTAGATACAGCAAAAGCTGAGTTAATTGGCACTTTATTAGCTGGAAAACTCTACTAACCGGCATCCGAGGGACTCAGCAAAAGCGAAACCAGAAGTACCCTTTCGGTTTTCGCTGCTGTGAGCAGAGTTTTTCTTTGCCACTTTTTTGGCCCACGGCCCAGGGCAAAGCAGTCCGTGCGGGGCAAATCAGCCTGCGCAGGGCCCCCCTCCCTGTCCCCCGGCACACTGACACCGGGGAGTGCACCAGACAGTGCACATTTGATTAACCAGAATATTTGATTAACTGGCATCCCCCATTTCCGGGGGATGCTGGATAACAGAACTTTTACTGTAGTATATTTCCACATCCAAAGAAGTCATGAACTGATAACATTTTGGGTTAGAATTTATCGAGAAGTTTAAAAATACAGTTCTCAGAGCTACAAGTGTACAAAACAGCCAATACATATTATTTTGTATTTCTGCAGCATTAATTTGACCATGAGGTGTTTGATTTATATCCACTGATGGTTCTCAACAAAGTAAATGAGACCTGCATATATCAGAGAGCATAATTTCCCATAACACAGCTGGCGTTTGTCATTTGTCCATTTATCCAGTTATACACAGGCCTCATGTTTATTCATTGGCTGTCATCACATAAATTGGCTGGGGTATGAAATTTTAACTTGCAATCTGCACAAGTGTAAGCCTTTAGTTTGAAGGAATAAGTGATACATAGAAGTCACCCTGGAAAAACATTTCCAGCTTTGGAAACTTCATCTCTTCTCCAGCTGCCTTCAAAATACAGGTTCTGCACTGGATCAGGGAAGTAGAGCAGATCCTAAAAATATTCCCCACATGTTTTGTATTGCATACCCACTACTACTTCTTGACTGAATGCTTATTTGATGTTGAATACTTTATGGAACAAATCATAAACAGTGTTTCTTCTTCTAAAATGGAAGTGGTTCTTCCTTATTCCATGTTAGCGCAGAATCTCCTTTTCATATGCTGGGGAATATGTCAGCTTGGCTCCCTTTAATACCTAGAAGACCAATTAAAGGGAATAGACTTTTAGAAACAAACCAGTTCTGAATATATTCTGATTATTTATTGGGTTGCATGGAATCTCTTCCAATAGAGGGGTGAAGCAAAATATACAGCAAACGTGAGTTTCCCTTCTCACTTTGGAAATCAATAATTTCTTGTTAGATATATGTTTTGCTCATGAGCTTCTTTGCTAACCATTACATTATGTGTGGAGTTATGTTACCTACTTCATGAAGAGGGACAAATAGAAGAAGATTTTGGCACCAGAGCATCTTGTAAATAGAGATTAGGTATTTAAACAGTGCCACTTTAAGCATAAAATGACACTTCACCCAGTATATTGATTCCAATATCTCTGAATTGGTGGATACAATATTTTTCAGATATTGGAAGAAACTGTCACCATTTGACCGGCTCTTTGTGGACCATTGGCATGTTTTCATTGGACCATCAGTGTGTCACAACATATTTTGAGAACCACTGCTTCTGTATGCTAGGAACTCTCCCACTTAGAAAATGAATTGGAAAAGTTCAGAGAGAGGTTTCTTTGCCATGTTCATCCAGATGCAAAGGTTGGGAACAAATGCTACTTTTTAATAACATAGGCAAGAACGAAAGTGGTCAATCAAAGAACTTACACCTTGAAATTAATTATGTGAGACCCCCTCCTGTAACCATCTTACTGTAGCATGTCTGGAACTTGTAGGAAAAGGGAAACATGATGGTACGTGGTATGAGAGCTCTTTGAATGTCCCTTCTGCAAATTAACATGACAGCATTTCAGTCATTTCTCTGACTAGAACCTCATCATAGGTGACTGTGAAAAGAATAATGCACTGGCTAACATCTGGAAGCTATGTTCCCTCTGGAGCCAGTATTGTACTCTATAACTGAGTCTTTTTGGCACACAAGAATTGGACCACTGAGCTTTCTGCAAGGAAAACTTAAACTTAGTTTTCTTCCTACATGTGGACCTCATTTGTCCAACTGGATGTCTCCCTGAATAAAAGGATGTAAACTTAGACCTTGTTCTTCATAGCTGAGGAGGAAAGTAGAACTCACCCTAATGGACTTTTGGTTGCCCCACGTACCTCAGCTTCCATACACAGTCTACAAACTTGAGATCTTTGCTTCTTCCCTTCTTGGGATATTTTCCTGCACAGTGTTGTCTGTCATTCCTGCCTCAGGGTAGACTTGTCCTAGTTCAGAAAGACAGAAGACAGAACGCCCATTCGACATCGTGGTATATTAGAGATTGCCTGGAACTGAAAATAAGTGTCCCAGCAAGGTACAGGCATGTTTAAGGAACCATAGCATTGTTACATGCTACGGAAGAGTAGAAAGTGCCCTATGTTATATATAGGGGTATGCAAAGAGGTTACTTTTCATGGGCTACCCCTCACTTAATGATTGGTTCTTTATGGTTGTCCCAGGGACGCCGGGGTTAGAAGGGTACCCCGGGGCCAGACCAGGGGGGAAGTAACCACCTACTTACCCCACACAGAGGCCGGAGCGAGTAGGGACACGTGCGCAGGGAGACCACCAGCGCGGTTCGTAAGCCGTGCTTATATTCAGCTGGGGCCGGGCGACGCCGGCGGGAGATGCCGCCCGGCAGAGATAAAAGGCGGCCCCGGAAGCGGGGCCAGGAGGGAGGCGGGGGGAGCCCGCAGGGAACCCCGAGAGCGGGACCCGTGCCAGCAAGGCACATGCATCCAGCCCGACGGGGTCAGCCGAGGCAGCGGTGCTAACTGCAGCAGCTGCCGGGAGAGCAGCGGTGATAGCAGCACCAGCAGCGCCAGAGAGCGCGCCCGCGTTCA
>NW_005842006.1:2515963-2519530 GCF_000455745.1 Alligator sinensis
GCGGCCCCGGCGAGAGAAGTGACGGGTGGGCCGGTGGGGAGCCGGCAGCGGACTCGGTGAAGAAAAGAACGCCAGAAACAAGACTCCCCGAGAGAGGGAGCCACGAGCCCAGGGAGTAGGCACCCGGGAAAGTCGGTGGCCTTAAGCCTCCTGACAGGCCGGTAGCCGGGGGGAGCTCATTGGTCGGGGCTTAGGCACCTGGGTTAGAGCCTGGGCTAGGCGTGATATAGGAGTTGGAGTTTTAGTTTTAGTTTTAGTACGGGCTTCCTTTGGGGCTAGCTCGTGGTTGTAGTGTTGCGGAGGCCTCGGGACCATACGGGCTAGGGGCAGCCGAGAAACCAGGAGGAGTGAGACCCCTAGACAGATTCCAGCCTGGGTAGTTTGGATTCCTGGAGTAAGGACCACTGGGCGATTCAGCACCGGAAACGCAGCAGGGCTGCCAGAGGAAGGCCACTAGAAGACCAGCAGCAGCAGGTGGCGATTGGCCGGGGTGTAGGGGAGGTCGGAGCCCTGTGAGTGCCCGCCGAAGGCGCGATGCCCCTGGGAGGCGGCATTAACGGAGACCCCCACCACTGAAGTTACACTCAAAGTCGTGGCAGGCGAGTTTAGGGGGCCTCCTGTCACCACCTGAGGCACCTCCCGGGGCCCTCCCGTGAGCTTGTGGCCAGTGAAAGCGACCACGGGCTAGAGCAGCCCGAGAGCGCCTGGTCGAACGGAGGCGGGCACAATGGTTATAGTTGAAAGAATGAGTTCAGCTCCCTGTTCCTGTACTGTCACATCCTTTTTTACACAGCTCTGTGAATACTGCAGGATTTAAGAGAACATGAAAGGAAGCTATTAAGAAATCAATAATACTTACTAATGTAACTTTCCACCAAACCACTCCCCTGTCATTATGCGTGCTATTCAATACTTATATCATATGCAAAACCCCTTTTGGCCATGCTGCAGGAAGGGAGTGAGTGTGAAGGATCTGGTAGAGCCCTTAAGCAAATGCTTGCCTGCACATGTAGGGAGCTGGACTCAGCAATCCAAGAGCCTCCTTCCTTTCCTATTTTCTTACGCGTTTTAATTTAACTCTTTGATGCAGGCAGTGAATGGGCACTATTCAAGAAAAAAGGAAATCCTACTCTCAAGATCAATGTGAAAGGACTACAGGACAAGCTTAATTAAAATAAAAAATAGTAGGCCTGTTGCTTTCCTGATAATTCTGAAGCGTGGAAAAAGAAAAAAAAAATTCTGTCAGGGTAAAAATTATAAAATTTTATCTGAGGAACAAAAATTTGAGCCAGTGTATAGGGTACAGCTAGAGTAGTCCTGTTAAGTTGCTCATAATTATTAAAATACTGAGAATACATCCAATTCACTCAATGCTGACCATAACAGTGGAAATCTATATGATGTTTCAAAAAACTTTAATTGAAAGAGTTCATAAATCACACAAAAATAATCCTAGACTTGAGAGAGTGTATGCTCAATGCTCTAATCCAAGTGGTAAACATTTATATAAAATACTAAATGTGGGATCACTTCTAGACTAAGACATTTTTGTTTACTTATCTGAGAAATAAACAGATCCATGCAGTCACAAGGACTTGTTCCTTTTAGCTCTAGGGCCTTGACATAAACCTGCTTGTCATGGAATCCCACTTGAGTCAAGGGTCCACTGTATGGAAAGTTCTCTATTTATGTGTGAATTATTTATGATTGTATTTATGTATTTAACTTTATGGGTATTATTTATTTATTTATTTATTTATTGCTTATTAGTTTTTTAAATTACACTGTGATGTAAATTGTACTTGCAAGAATCAAGACGGGGTAGTAACTGATTCAAATACACGATACCCAGGAATAAGTACTCCATAGCTTGGTAAAATCAGGTACAGAAGCAAATTGTACGGAAGTGCAACAATGTACAGCCACATATTGGAGAAAATGATTGCATCTGGTGTGGCTTAGGACAAAAAAAAAAGGAAGAGTGAAATGTTTTAGGTATTTTAAAATGGAATCGTGGAAGCACAGGAGAAAACAAAATATTTTTAGCTTGCATTATTTTGCATAGAACGTATGACCAAAGAAGGGAAATCTAGATGTGATACAATGTCTTCTGCAGGCTTACTTCATCCCTGTTTTTAGTATAGACAGCTCTCTCAATGTGTTGATCTGCTGATGTACAAGCTTGAAATAGTTGAGGTAATTCTTTAATTATATTGTGCTTTTCCTTGTAAATTTAATTCTTTTTTCTTGGCTTTTAAAAAATGTTATTTTTTCATGCTTATTCTAGTTCAGAGGGAGGAGATGCATGTGGTGAGTTTGCAGATTTGCGTGCCTGTAACAGGCATATGGGGCAAGATAGGTTTTGCATGATAATAGCTTGCATATAAGGTGCACATGATATAAACTTGTGAATGTACAGAAATAGCAATGTACATGCAACAGAACTGAAAAGCTTCAACATACTTTTAGGTTTGGTCAGTCATCACCATTTCTGGTTTCAAGTTTCCAAACTGATGACATTGGCATTGATGGGAAATGGCTATTTAGTTTCTGATTTGTGTATTTACAGATAGGAAAAACTGGTGCCTATCTTCAGTTCCTCAGTATCTTGTCCAGAATGCTGATCAGACTGACAGAAGTGGATGTTTATGATGAGGAAGAGATCAATATTAGTAAGTTACTGATGAAGCAATGTTTGTTTCTGGGGCTTTTATTTTTTTAAAATCCATCTGTTAGTCTGACCTATGGTTGACTAGTTTATCATGTGCTCTTCACCATCAAGCTGTAATTTATGTACATTACTACAATCCATTTATGATCCTTTTGTAAGATCCATGACTTGAAATCTGAAGACATGGACAGATAACACATTTTTACTGGTATAATTGGTATACTAATATATTATTTACATTGTTGTAAAAAAGTAGCGGGCAATCCCTGAACGGGTCAACTTCATCTGAACCAGTGAATAAATTACCCTTGAGAGAATCGCAGGTAAACTCCACTTGCATAAGTTACAACAGGCTAGGTTTTATTTGTCCATATCTGTCCCAGGGTTGTTGTTCAGTAAAAGCAAAGACGGTCGCCTGCCACCACCTAATGACCAGGTACAGTAATAGCTGTCTGCTACTTGCAGGTACCTGAGGATGGCTGGACATTTTCCCATTTCTGACACTAATGTAATTATATAAAATCAATGTAAGTTACCTCAGGGTATACGTTCATCTGTCCATTCCCTTACTGTAGGCCTGTGTGAAGCAGCTAGTATTCACTTCGGACTCAGATTCAGCCAATTCAGGGGACAGGGATTCGATTCGGTGATTCGAATCACTGTCCCAATTCGATTCAGCTGAATCTCTGAATCAGGCAGGCGCATCCCTGTCCCTCTCCTAGCCTGGCAATGGCTGCCCCACCTGCCCCAGCTCAGGTACTTGTTAAAAAAAAGCCCCAGTGCTCACCGGGTGCTGCCCAGTGGAGGGGCGATCCCCGCTGCCCCCCACTGCCCTACGCTGCATGGGGGGCTCTGCATGAGCCCCCTGACCCCCCCCTTCACTTCCCCAGCCCCCC
>NW_005842006.1:2519864-2539836 GCF_000455745.1 Alligator sinensis
GGTTGGGGGGGCTGGCAGGGGTCCCCCCATGTTCCCCTCCCCCAGCCCCCGCTCTCCTGCCTCTAGTATTTACCAGTTCGGAGTCAGCTGCAGCTCCCTGCTGCAGCCAGTGGGGATTGCCCAAATCATCAAAGCTTTCCAAATTTTTTCCGAAGATTCAGAAAGCTTTGAATTGATTTGGACCTTTAAATTGGTCCCATGATTCAATTCGGATTCAGAGGTTCAGCCACCAAATCGGGCCGAATCTGCTCCAAATTGAATCACCCCCGAAGCTTTGCAAAGCCCTACCTTATTGCCAGTTTGTTTTACTCACCATTTGAAACATACCTTTCTCCATCTTCCAGATCCATATCTCTGTTCTTCTTGAAGATGTAGTAGCAGCATTTATATATGTTAAAAACTATTCGTCCCTGAGAAACAACATGTTGATTTTAAGCTTGGAATAAATGTGTGTGTTAAAATGCAGAAAAGGTTTGGATAGAAACACTGACAGGTTTATAATCACGTGGCATATGATACCATGTTTTCTAGTTCTTCTTACTCGTGCCTTTTTTTCTTTCAGTCAATCCCTTACTCTCCTCTACTTGCACATGTATCTTTGAAGCTCAGCTATTTACTTTGACTCAGTCACTTTCAGCACTAATTTCAAGTCTAGTCAGAATTCCTTCTGAGCCTAATTACCCATCGGGCTCCTTTTGTTCAGGTGCACCAGTTTCTGTAGCCAGTGGTACACAAGGAAGCAATATGGCTGGCATTGCATCCAGCCTTCTTTGCCTCTCTAGCCTAAATGAATAGGCACCCATATACAGCTGGGTCAGTCTTTGGCATGAGTCCACAGCAGGGCTTGATCACATACTTCCAGAGCCTCTGCAAGATAACTGCTGTGTCACTGTGCACCCCCTGTACTAACTAAGGTTTTTTTTTTACCTGGGGAAATAGCCCAGAATAGCTAGTGGGCACTAAATCTCTGTGGGTGCATCTACATGAGACTCTAACCATGCAGTAGTCTAACAACATTGTTCAGTAGCATGCCAGGCAAAAACTGTGAGAATATGCTACTGCGCAGTAGTATCAGGCTACTGCACAGTAAGCATCACTAAAAATCCGTGTGCCAGTGCAATTGTGCGGTACCATGAGTTACTGCACATTAATTTAGTACTTTCATCTACTTAGTAGTTTCATCTACTTTGGAAGCTAAACTGCAAAAAAGACCCCTTGAGGGGATGTCTAAATTGCAATAGATGGGCATATACGTAGGCATATCACAACTAGCTTTAAAATAGCTATCTCAGGTCCTGATAGCAGTGTAACTGCAGAAGCTTGGACAAACTACCCAAGTATTTAACCAGTGTCTTGAGTAGATTTTACACATGGTGAGTGCATTAACATGTATATTTTACTGTGGAGATGACTACTTAGATCTGCAGTAGAGCGTCACAGTCTACACGTGCGCCGGTATTAGGGTGCAGTAAATTAATTAACTCTGTAAGTACTATCCTGCAGAAGAGTGCTTAACTGTACTGAAATGCACATGCAGACAGTGACAGGGGCTGGCTGGGGCATTATGGTGCTAAAGTGCAGTGGCTGCCTACCACCTAGCCCCGCACTTTAGCACCCTCATGCCCCAGCCAGACCCTCTGCCACCCAATGCCGCCACCCAGAACCTGGGGCTGATCCCACGTATCCTCTGTCAGCCTGGGGCTACTCTGCCACAGCTCAAGTTCTGTGATCCCAGGCATATGTGTAGATGCTGCACCCAGGAGCAGCTGACTCCAGTGCAAACTGCGCTGAAGTTTATCATGTCACATTAATTGCACTATTGCTGTGACTATACTAGTAGCAGTATCTGGCCTAAATATTAAAAAAAACCAAAACGATTTCAGGTGTGTCTATGCAACCTGTGATCACACACCTACACCTTTGGGTGGCAGTGCTGGCATACTCTGAGTGTCAGATAAGAATGTCCACATAGGTAGTTAGTGCAGAATGGCTATTTTATTTCAAATTTACACCCTAGCTTATTCTGCAATAACTTCCCTCTCTGGAAAATCTCCTGTTGGTAAGCTGAGGGTTGGAAACCAGTACCTTGGAAACCAGAGGAGCTATTCACAAAAGTGAAATAGCAGGAGGAGAGGAGCTATGCAAGGCTTGTGCCTCACTTGATTTTCATTCCATTCCCTGTTCTGAGGGCTTACATGGAGTGTAAGTAGGGCACGTGCCATGTCCTAGTCCTCTGCACAGGTGGGAATTTTATCCTATACGGAAACAGCTCTGCTTGTTTCCAAGGGACTGAGCCTCAGCTAGTGGAAATGATTATCAAACTATTGACTTTAGTGGAATTATGTTACTTTGTAGCAGCTGGGGATTTTTTTCCCAAATACATATGAACTCCTCACTAGTAGAAGATTTATCACCACCAATTATGTGCATCCTTTTAGAGAAATTGGAAAGCAGGCCTATGCTTACAGAATTTTTATACCTGTCAAACAGTTTCAATTTGGATGTGAATTTTTCTACTTACATAGTAAAATCAGCATAAACTTAATGTGAAAATATTGATAAAAATGCGGCTTATCCCTGTATACTTTATTTCCCTCCATGTACAGAAATAGCTATCTCAGTCTGATACATTTATACTGAAATAACTTTGCCTCTACGAGCAGGATAGAAGTGGTTTTGGTTAGATGTACAATATCCCTGTCTATACAAACAGGATAGACGTACAGTATTGTTAATTTAATACAGTTTCTGAATTGCTGATAGCTGTTTTATTTTGCAGCAAGACTAACCATATTTCCTATATCCAGTGAAGTTAATTTAGTAGGATGGAGTATATAGCCATGATGGTCTGAGGAATATGCAAGAAGGAAGGTTTCTTTGGTCATATCTTTGACTGGACCCACAGTATAGTTAGAAGAAATGCCAGATAAAGCTTGGGGCATAAAATGCCCTTCCTCAGGTCTCCAAATGACATTACCAAACAGATCTTGCTGAAATCAGTGGAAAGACTTGTTTTGATTTGATGCAGTTATGTTTCCAATGGGCCTTACCGGCAATAATCATCATTACTGGACTTTTATCATCACTGCACATAATGCTCCCAGTAGCTTAGGAAAGATGCTGAAACACTTATGACAAGCATAAAAGCCAGAATTGCATTACAAGATGAAGAATGTTGAATAGTTGGTCAGATGTTTACTGATTTTTTTGCAGAAAGCAGCTTCCCATATTAGCGAAAGGAAAAACAGCACAATAAAAAGAATCTGGTAGAGTTCATAGGGTTAGATTCCTAGCCCTTGTGAAGATGAGGATTTGTGAACATATCAGAGTCAGGCAGCTGTGATGGTCCAGCTGTTTGATATGGTTTTTACTTCAAAGGGTTCTGTTTCTCTGATCAGCTGTGCAGGACTGCTCCAGCTAGATGAAAAATCAGTGTTCTTTGAAGTTAAGAGTTGAATTGTAACATGTCATGTACCAACTTTGGATGAGGCATCTCCATGGACAGTTATTTGAATCTCTCAACTGATTTCACACATCAGAAAACACTCAGGACATCATTTCATTGACTGTAAACTACATGGGTTTTTCACTATTATAGACCTCAAAGAAGAATCAGATCAATACTATCACCAGCCGGGAGATGTGTGGCCTGATTTGGAGACATTTAAGAAGATACCTTTTGACTACACCATTCACGATCCAAAATATGAAGATGCAAGTCTGATTTGTACAAAGCTGCAGAACTTAAGCAGCGAAGGTCAGAATTTAAAATGCATTTATTTATTTACTTACTTTCACCACGGTCCTATTGAAGCAAATGGCAAAACTTCCATTGACTTCAAAGGGATCAGGTGTGGAAGAGAAGTAATTTTTCTTTGGTAAGGCCCTGATCCTACAAACATTTGTTTAGCCAAGTAACTTTGCTCATTTGTACTGTTATGTTTCAATGAGATCATTCATATGGGTAAACTTATTTATGTGTTTGAGTGCTTTGGGGTGCTTTGGGGATTGGATTCATAGTCACCATGGTCCCATGTAGTCCATTTGATGCCTCTTTTCTGGGCTGTGAGAAAAGAAGTCTCAGTTTAGACCCAAACAGTTGAGTGTCCACAATGCAAAACAGACACTGTATCCCTTAACTCCATCTCAGTCAATCCTTAGTCCCCCTGGAGAGTAAATGACAGGGGTAATAGTTTTTGCAATGGAAGTTTTTGCAATGTAGATATCTGCCAACAAAGGACTACACTAAACCTGCCAACCCCATTTCTCATTGGTTCTCTGGCATCAGTCACAGGGTAACAGTGACCTGCCAAACCTGAGCTAGATTTACATCTGTGGGTTCAAAGTGAAAAGCTTCCTCTCATCAGTTATTAAATTAAATTGGGCTGCTCTCTTGCCCAAATACGTGAGTAACTGTGGATGTTGTGCATGTATTAGTGGACAACCCCCCCCCGCTTTAGCATCTGTGTGATACTATTTTCCCCATTTTACAGTTCTGGAACTGAGGCACGGAGGGCCAGATTTACAAAGGGATTAGGGTGCTAAAGAGGCAGAGAGGCATCCAGTGGGATTTACAAAAGTGCCTAAGCAAGTTGGGTGCATAATGCACTTAACTCTGGGAGTTAAGCCCCTAATGGGCTGGAGTACTTCTGTAAATCCCTCAGGGCCTCTGTCTTAATCTTTACATATGAAGACATTTATAAATCTGGCTCAGAGAGAGACCAGCTTACTCCAAAGTGGCCTCTGTTTTTGGTACCTTTTTTTGAGGGGCACATTCTGAGGCTCTTCCAGACTTTTCCGGTGGAGCCGTGGATGCTTTAGCATTTGTGGAAATCAGGCACAATCTGGGCTTTTTAAAAACAGGAGCACCTAAAGTGACTTGCCCAGTGTCATAAGGAAATCTGTGACAGAGCCAGTCACAGTTCACAGCAGAAATCACCACAACATCCTTCTGTGATACATCCACTAGTAATCCTCCCAAGCCATCCTATCCTTAGAATGGTATTTTGTATTCTGAAAAACTGCCACATAATAAGAAATAAATGAACAATATTCTCTGTATGCCAGTTTTGGCAAGAAGAATGTGCGGGAGGGGAGCATTTTAGACTGTCTGGCTTTCTGAAGGCAGAAAAGGTGTCTTCTCAGCATATTCCTTTCTGTTTATTCAAGTACAAGTTCAGGACAACGCAACATCATCACTATCTTCACTACCACCATCACCATCATCATCACCATTCTTTTGCTTTACTCACCTGTGCTTGAAATCAGCCCCAAACTATAATGACAATGTGCTAACTTATTTCTTACTTATTATTACTTTTACTTATTTCCCTCTTAGTGCACACAGGAATTCATCAACCATCCTAAGTTCAGGCTGAATATATATTTTGTTTTGTTTCCACTTATATACACAGTGTCTTTGGAGAATTTGATGTTAACACAATTCTTTATTCACCACAGGAAATATTTTGTATGTCCTGGAACACAAAATGTTTACAGTCCATTTTTTCCTTGCAGACGGATCAATGAGCAGAAAACTGGAGGACACGTATATGCATCGTCAAACAACACGAATGAGATTATCTAAGTACGCTGCCTACAACACATACCACCACTGTGAACAGTGCCATCAATATATGGGCTTCAATCCTAGGTATCAGGTAAGCCAGGCCTAAATTTTCTTAGTATCAGAAATCCAAGCAAATCTGTAAATAAAGCTTTTCTTATAGGTATATTACCTGTACTGGTAATATTTGTCCACAAATTGCATATTTGTCCTTTAAGCATTTCCATAGAGAAGCAGTGTATACATTTGGACCCTTGTATTGTAATTGGACTGTATTGCATCTGCACTGAATCCCAGTAAAATCAGTGGGGACATGAACAGGTGCCGGAGTCCGACTGCATGGATCAGATTGCAGCTTTTGGCCTGGTGTCTAGCTATCATGAAGATCAGAAAATTTGCCTAATTATTGGTTTGGGTAGCAGTGTTCTAGCTTGTTGACCAGTGGAAAGCAGGAAAGGAAAAATTAGCGATGTAGACTAAGGCTATTGAATACCAAGTGACATCCATGAAAGGAAAGGGTGGCCCTCAAGTCTTGCTACCATCAGAAGGACAAAGAATGAATCAACTGTGTCAAGCCAGGGGATCAGGATAACTTCTTTCGTGCAGTCAAATGATTCTCCCTAACACCAAAAGGTGTTGCCATGAGGTACCTGTTGCCATGGGGTACAGCGTACCTCAGCACATGTGATTCCTGCCTGGTTTGGTGCTACGTTAGGATTCTCTTTGGTAACAAAATTAGACTTTGGCTATTACTAGTAACACTGACTGTTTGCTTATTAACATCGTTCTTTTTTCCTTTTGCAGCTTTATGAGTCCACTCTACATGCCTTTGCCTTTTCCTATTCCATGCTTGGAGAGGAGATCCAGCTGCATTTCATCATCCCCAAGTCAAAAGAGCACCATTTTGTCTTTAGTCAGCCAGGAAGACAGCTAGAAAGCATGAGGTTGCCGCTTGTCACAGATAAGGTAGGCACATAATTAAATTTTCAGTCACATATGGTCAGAGCAGAGGCAAAGCAAGATATTTCACTGCTGAGGGCAGAGGTTGGGAGAGGGGTATTTATTCTGACTGCTTGAGAGCATGTGTGTGGGGAGGAGGAGAGGTTAGGGGAGAGGAAAGCTCCTTATAGCTGGGCTGTAGTGGTCATGGAAAAGGTGCATGTAGGGGGGACGGGCCGTACCAAAACCCCCTTTAAATAAGTGTCTGTGGTTGTTGCCACCCTTGCCCACCCTAGTTATATTACAGGGTCAGAGGATGAGTTGATCTTACTGTTTTGTAGGTCAGATTATCCTTTCCCTCCATGTCTGATCCTGCTGTTGAGAAGTGGTGAGGGTGGCTTGGCAATGAGCTGCTTCCTCCCTTTCCAGCACCCTGTCTACACAGGAAGCCATGAGGCAGAACTCTTCTTGGGATGCAGAGCCTTGACCAGTTGTTTTTATATAATCAAGGCTAGTCCTGAGCATACTTTGCCAGCTGGGGCACAAACTTTCTTGGTTCTAGGTTAAGATACGGAAAGATGGGAGTGGTCTCAGCATTGAGCATCAAGCATACGTGTTTATGTGGAGTATGTGGCTACCCAAAATGAAGCAATTTATTACTGGTCAGAAGATGGGCTGCTTGCCTGTCCTTTTCTGCACAAGTGCTCACCCCAGTTCACATAAAGAGGGGCTATGAGATAATCTCTATGGTGACTTAAAGGCTATGCTAACCATCTCTTAGTATGTTTAGAGAAAACAGCTGCTGAGGTCATCAGTCTGAGTATGCTAGCCAAGCTCTAATTTTGGCTTTACAATAACCCTTAAATCTATGAACAGTTTCTGACCAGGACACTCTCTTTAGGCTACTGGAGCAATCTTTGCTTCAGGTCTAGTATATGGGAGAGTGTTTTGTTTTTGGTTTTTTGTAGATATCTTTGGCCAGGTACAGACATTATACTTTTTCTGGTATAAGTGTTTGGAAACCGATCTATACTTGTAATAGAACAGAAATTTGGCACATAAAACTTATTGATACTTATAATAGAACCAAAGTTCAATACACATAGGGTGCATCTGCACATTCAATTTATTCAAAGCAATAAACTCAGCATGTAGTGCACCAGAGTTTATTGCTTCTGGGCACTGCATTTGAATGTGTGCCTGGGCCCACAGCATGTTGAGCTGGGTCAGAGCAGCCCTGGCTGACAGAGGGTCTGTGGGGGGTCAGTCTGTCAGCTCAGGGCTGCTGCAACCCAGCTCATCATGCTGTAGAGTGGCTGGCTGGGACATGAGGGTGCTTCAGTGTAGGGCTAGCTGGTAGGCACCCACTGAAGCACCCTCGTGGCCCAGCCAGCCCTGTCAGTGTCTATATGTGCATTGCTGTGCACTAAAAAACTCGGCTGCAGGATAGTGCTAGAATTTAGAAGTACTAACCTACGGCAGAGTTTATTAGTTTACTGAACCCTAAATAGGGTGAATGTGTAGACACTGAGAGGTTTACTGTGGAGCTAATTGGGCAGCTCTGCAGTAAATGTCTCATAGTCTCGGGACAGACATTCAAAAAGCCTGAGCCTGGATTGATTCAATCTTTGCAGGTTAATTTAACTTGTCTAGGTTGAACTGATTCGCAACTGTACAGACATTTCCTCTGGACTGAAGAAATGCAGGCACATGCCTGCAGTGGCTCAGGGTAGAAGCCGGGGCCCCAGCAGAATGCTCTGATTAGGAAGGTGTGTAAACCCCCACCCTGCCTACACCATCCCAGGCTTTTCCCTGCTCACTGCTCAAGGGGCGGGAGTGTTGCCACCCCCCCAGCTAGCACTCTGAGGCAAAGGCAAGGGAGGCAGTTGTGCAGTGCATGCATCTGTTGATGATACTGAGCTTTTCAATCTCCCTCTCCTTGCTTCTTCATTCTGTCTGCCAACCTGACAGGTGAGGGAGCCAGAAGGGGGCTGATAACACAGCATTTATCAGCCCATAAACAAAACAAAAGCCTCTCTCATTACTTCAAGCTTTTCCTAAACAACTTTGTCCAAGGAAGGAACAGTGGGACATTACCAGCTGACCTGTTGATTAGCTCCAAAAGGCCCTAAGCAAACAGTGTTCTGTCTGCCTGTCCCAGTGAAATTGGAGACGCACACAAATGCGGACACCTCTCAGCATTAGCTAGCATACCACGTGCCTAGGGTCCATGGGGCTGGGTTCTGTGCTCTGGGAGATGGAAGGGAGGGAGGGGGACATCCCTGCTTGAGAAACAAGTGGCTGGGGTGGGGGGCAGGGGGAAGCCAGGCATACCCTGCTGTGCTTGCAGTCTCTGCTGGAGCTCTGGCTAGGAAGCAGAGGGGTGGGATCAGCCTTGTTCTCTGGAGCAGACAGCCTAGCCCAGGGCTGCAAAGCATCTGGGATACTGAGGGACTCTGGTTTAACTTAAATTAGGAAGCGGTCTGGGACAGACATTGCATAAACCAGTTTGATGCAAGTCAGTTAAGTCTGATTCAGCCAGTTTTATCTTAAACCAGGGGTTGTCAACCAGGAGTATGTTTACACCTAGGGGTACTCGGAAGGCCCCAGGGGGTGGCCTGTGGCACAGAGGGGGTGGCACAGAGGGGGTGACCTGTGGCACAGAGGGGGTGGCCTGTGGCACGTGACAGTGGCACAGAGAAGCAGGGACACTTCTGGTTTCGCTGCGGGGGAACCCCCCCCTGCTTGTTGATTAGCTGCCAGGAGGGGACCTCCCCCATTCATCCGTCAATTGGCCACTAAGGGACCCACCCCCCCACCCCACTTGTCGACTGGTCAGGGGACTCCCTGCTTCTCGACTGGCTGCTGGGGGTACGCCGACTAAAAAAGTTTGAAAACCGCTCTCTTAAACTATTTTGAGACATTTTGAAACTGGTTTCTTTATACTGAACTTATGTTCTGTTACAGGTGTAAACCAGTTTCTGATCGCTTAAACCAGTTTATGTGCAATGTCTGCCCCTAGCCATGTAGACGTGCCCATAGACTGGTTTAGAAATTGTGGAACCTGGTCTAAGATTCCAACCCCTCCCACCAAAAGGTGAATGTGTGTTCTGTTCTCTACCAATCTAATCTATGCTATACTGCTTAAAGAAAACCGTGTAACTTAGATCAATTCTGCCTTGGGGTTTTTTAATGTCTGCACCTAGCCTTAGCCTGCAACTAAAATTGAAGTGACACAACATCTTTTACTTGAGATTTTGTTTTCTGCATACAGAAGAATTCCAATTCAGCTTGTGTTAACAGAAGCACCATCAGTTTTGTAGTGGCTGCAGTATTGTAACTATATGTCCAGTCTTCGTGAATCCAACTTCTTTCATTATCCTGCTGTGAGGCTTTAGAAAAATTACTTTATCTTGCTTTGCCTCCTCATCTATAAAAAAATATGTGACATTCCTACTGCATCACTACAAGGCTTAACATACATATACAAAGTGCTATGAGGTACAGTCATCAAAAAGTCTTTTTCTCTTCATCTTCATCTTAGCATAGTTTCTACTCTATTCTTTTTTTCTTCACTTTTTTTTGTTCCTTGTTCCTCCTTCTACCCAGGGCAGATCTAATAAAAACAGTGATGCCTACAGGTTAGAAGCTGCAGCATCTAACAGAATCATAGAATCATAGACCAGAAGGGACCTGTAAGATTATCAAGTCTGGTCCTGTGCCATAGGCCAGAGGTTAATAAGCTCAAACTAGCTCAATGAGGTGCTTGTCTAGCCTCCTCTTGAACACCTCCAAGGATGGCAACTGCACCACCTCTGCTGGGAGTGTGTTCCAGGTTGTAGTTACCCTTACAGAGAAGAAGTTCTTCCTTATGTCTAGCCTAAATTTTCCCTCTGTTAGTTTGTGTGCATTGGTCCTCGCCCTCCCATGGGGTACCTTCCTGAAGAGTTGCTCCCCAAACTCTTGGTGCTCCCCAGACATATTTGTAGGTGGTTATCAATATGTAGTCACCTGACCTCCAGTGGAAGCCAAAAACCCAGTTTGGTCCTTAGGCCTTCTGCACATAGCATATGGAAGGGGGAGATATGATTGAGGGGCCAACTGAACTCCTACTTATTGGATCAGTGTGCTAATCACTAGGTTATTGTATAAAAGATGGATGCTACCAAAATCATCTCCTCTTCCTTTGGCCTAGTTTTAAAAATAAAGTGGCCACAACTGCATTTTGGGAGATATGTGATGTTATCAGTGGGCATGTCTACGCGTCCAATTAATGCACATGAATAAACTCCAGAGTTTATTGCCCTGGAGTTTTATACTCCCATAGACACTGTTTGAATGTATTCCTGGGAGCAAAAACTCCAGAGCAATTAGCACATGGAGCCCAGTGGGAGCAGCCTGGGCTTGCAGGGGCTGCAGTGTGTCAGCCTGCCGGCCCAGAACTGCTCCAACAGGACTCCATGTACTGTAGAGTGGTTGGCTGGGCTATGAGGGTGCTTCAGCATGGGAGCTACCTACGGGCTAGCCCTGCACTGAAGCACCCTCAAGACCCAGCCAGCCTGTCACTGTCTACACATGTGGTATAAGCACAGTAATTTACTACACTGTCTGGTAGCATTTGTCTGACGGGACTTTCCAACGGTGCAGTAAATTAATCTACAATGGGCTAATTGCCATGCACATGTAGATGGTGATGCTTTACTGTGTAGTAAATTAGTCTACTGTGCAGTAAAGCGCACATGTAGATGTACCTAGTGTGTGTTAAGTGTGCTATGAGAATACCTCCCAGGTTGAGCCATTCAGATGGCTCCAACCTGAGCAAGGGGATTACAGTAAATCCTGCCTAGATGCCAAAGTCCTTTACAGTTCTAAGTGAAAGGGTGATATCTTCCAGGCAGGAGAAGGTTTAGAAATCTCATCTGGGGTCATGCCTATCTCACCTTCCCTTTCACCAGTCTATCAAGTGATCAGGATCCTCACAGAAGTGTAGAGAT
This sequence comes from Alligator sinensis, assembly GCF_000455745.1. Lineage (NCBI taxonomy): Eukaryota > Metazoa > Chordata > Crocodylia > Alligatoridae > Alligator > Alligator sinensis. The sequence continues at coordinate 2,531,364 of NW_005842006.1, forward strand.
AGAAGGGACTTTTACTCCAACCCCCAAAACCAAGCCCCTTGCTATAAGCAGAATCTGAACCTTCATAGGAACTCCCCATTTGTGGTTAAGGCATGGCACTTATACCAGATGAGGACCCAGCTCTCTTCATTTAAATATAATTCAGCGTAATGCAGATGCCCACATTTTTTTTCTTCACAGAGTGAAGATTACATAAAAAGCCCCACGTTTACTCCCACTACTGGGCGTCATGAACATGGACTTTTCAATCTCTACCATGCAATGGATGGTGCCAGTCATCTGCATGTTCTAGTTGTCAAGGAGTATGAGATGGCCATATATAAAAAATACTGGCCAAACCATATCATGCTAGTTCTGCCAAGCATTTTCAACAGTGCTGGTGTAGGTAGGTATATCGGAAAAGATAAAGCAGGTATGTACGTGCACACATATGCATATACCATTTTTTACAGTGATTCAGGTTGTTGCTATGTGACTACCAGGCAGCAAAATATTCCACACTACTGTTTTACACTTCACAAACTTTCTTTTCTTTATTGTGAAGGTAGTTCACTATTCTGTGCCCCAAATGACCACAAAGTCCATTAACACCCATACAGTCATTTCTATTTAACCCAATAATGTTAGCATTAGTGAACTAGACTTGTGCATTCATGGGCAGTTTCTTCCAGGTGTAGTATGCAGCAGAGTGAATTTTTGGCTCCAGGCCATTAGCTAGTGGGGGGTCTTGCAGCAGCTGAAGGCAATGAAATATCTATCTGGTGGCATCTCAGAAATGAGAAATATAGCTCTATATGTGTATAGTACTGGCTGGGGATGGAGGAAGGTGAGGGTGCCCAGACAATGCTGCTCTAGTTCAGTTATACCTCACTGGCAGCTTCTGCTAGTAGTGAATATTCTAGTGGTGAATATTCACTAGCATTATTTTCAGAATATGAAGATATATAGAATGTCCTGTTTCACTCAACAGGATCCACTGTCGTGTGAAAGTGGATGATGGAGGGAGGTAGTTGTGGAGTTAAATCTATCCTTCAATATTTCAAGGTTTAGCCATTAACTGCTTTATTCTTCACTTCATCAGTCTTTAAAACACACTAAATCTATACCACAAAAGGCAAACTCTTCTAAGTAGCTTCCTAGCTGATATCCTATGCTGCCTAGCAGCATGCCTAGCCCACAACCCAACTGCCTTTGGCAGGCAATGGTAGTATATTTACTTTGGGGATGCTTTAATCGTCACTCTCCACCTACACTCAGGATTGCGTGGATTTCCTTTTGAAAAGGCTTCCAGTTAACAACAATCAACTCCTTATTGATATTCTTTTTTGGTTTCAGGTGCTGCACACTTTCTAATAAAAGAACTGTCTTACCATAATCTGGAACTAGAGCGAAATCGGCAAGAGGAACTGGGGATTAAACCCCAGGACATCTGGCCTTTCATTATCATTTCAGATGATTCCTGTGTTATGTGGAATGCTGTTGAAGTTGATTGTTCAGGAGACAGAAAGAGGTAAAACAGCATAGTTAAGGAGTGTGTATTTTCCAGCCAAACTCTTTATTTTCCTGTTGCGTAATAATGGTGTTAAATTGACATCCCTGAAATAGCATGGCTTTTCTTCTGTGTAAAAGTGGGGAACTGAATTTGCCTGGTAACAAAGAAATGTGTCTGCATGTAGTCCAAAGGTCAGCACTTGTTATTCATCCTTACTTATGTCTAGTCCACCAAAGTTTTAGGTCTACTACAGCCTCAACAATATAGTTTGGCTCTTTAGTTGAAGTTGTAAAGGCTCATGCTTAAGAGTTTTGTGGCACAGTTATTGCTGTGTTGGCTAAAATGTTGGCAGGAGCCTGTACACTTTCAATGAGATTTAGCAAAGGAGTCTAAAGGATTTTTTTCCCCAATCTCTTGTAGTGAGAGGACTGGACTGAAAAGGACATGGACTGAAAGGAATGTTTCCTTGAAGCAAATTCTGCAACATATTGAATCAACTCCTAATGTCACTCACTACGCCTTAATCGGGATGCGGAAATGGTCCAGTAAAACCAACAGTGCTGAGATCAAAGAGCCATTCTCCTGTTGCCATGTACATGACTTCATCATGCTGAACGTGGATCTGACACAGAATGTACAGTATAACCAGAATAGGTGGGTGAGTCAGGACAAGGATCAACTTGTACAACTTTCATCCTATAAGCTTCTTCACAACTTCAACTATATTTCCTAAGAGACTGCTAATGAGATACAGACACATTTTATTGTTTCTGATTAGTTCTATACCTGATCAAATGTGGCTGAAGAATATGGTTCGCTTTCCATCTAAAATAAAAGCTAAACTTGTTATTTAATTAATGACAACACTTTTAATTGGATGAGGCAAAGAAAAACAATATGGCTGGAGGATTCATATTGATTCACTTCATTGTTCCTACTCCAATCAATCTTAAATTCACTGTCAGCTACTGTGCAGTAACTGTTTATTTACTATACCTCACAGACCTTAGATGTGCCATGCACAGGCATTTCTGTGGTTTTACTCCAGGTCTGGAGAATCAACTAATAGCAACAAAAGCACCACATATATTGCAGACATTGATCTAAATAGAACTGGTGAGTGAAGTACTCTGTCACCTCTGGAAAGAGTCTTTCTGGCCCAAATCCTAATTCAAATTTTTCTACGTGCTACTTGCCTATACCACATAACTCCCCAAAACCATTGCCAGAGAAAAACCAGGCAGACCACTTTTCCACCTTCTAACTCAATAGCCTTGTGGTTGGGCCATTGGTCCAGGAAGTGGGAGATCTTGGTGCTAGAGCTTGCTCACTCTGTGGCTCTGGATGGTTGATCCTCCCCCCACTGTTATCTTTCCACTTCATCAGATGACTGTAAAACACAAAATACAAAAGCATTAGTGTGGAGGCTGGGAGCAAGGACCAGAGCACACTCTTTGCTTCCAGGGCACTGCCCCCACCCCTAGCCACAGAAAGGCTTCCTTTGGCTTTCTCTCCTCCTTGTGACCCCTTCTTGGCTCCCCTGTCAGCTGACTTTAACAAGAGGCACTTCGTTAGGTAGTGGAAGAGATACAGAGGCAGGTACTGATATAGCCATGCATGTGGGAATAGCATTTAATTCTGCATAAGTAGCAATAATACTTCTTACATGGCTACACTTAGATGCAAGTAGCACTTAGATGCCTTCAGGCAAAATGGGATTTGGACTTCCGGTTTCCGATTTACTTACAGGGAAGAGAAAACACCTGTGCCCTATGAATATACTGATAGCTTCAGGCTCCATGTTTGTTACTTGGGCCCTTTCAAGAACATTGTGACTATGCCTCCCATTGTATAGGCTTACATTCTTAGGCTCTTGAGTCTGTGATAAAACTGTATTTTTTTCATATGATGCATTAACTTATAAGGTAATTTATAAGTTTTTGAAAGAAATGTCCCCCAGAACTCAGTGGCTCAGTATGAATATAGCACAGCAGTTTCTGTACTCTTTGGTACACAAGGAAGCAAGGTGACTAGTATCATATTCAGTCACCTGTTCAGTCATATTCAGTCCCCAGCCTGAGCAACCAGGCATCCAGTCTCAGCTGGGAGAACTGGGAGTGATCTTTAGCAATTGCTCAGACTTACGCCTATGGAACCACAGTAAGTCACCTTACCTGCACTGTGCCCTCTTGAATGCTAATCAAAGGGAACAGTAATACAATAAAGCGCTGCCAAGCAAGAATATGTACTATTTTGCCTGCAATGTTGAACCACTGGTGGTTATTCATTGTCCCGCGTGTGGCTGTCTAGTGAGGTTTTATCAGCATTGTGTGTCAATCTAAATATGAACTGGTATGGGGGAAACGTTGCATTTAAAATGAAAAGAGGCACAAAGCCAAGCCAGGCAGAGATACACAAGGACATATACAATTATCAGTGACATCAGAGCTATCATTTTCAAATGCCAGATTTGCCATTGATCCCTAAATCTACTTTAACTGTGATCTTAATTTTAACAGTTAGAATATTTTAAAAAACCACTTGCTGCGTGTTTTTTTTTTAACTTTGGAGTTGAGATGAGGAAAAACAAAAGACCAGATTGTGATTCTGGCTGTGAATTGTATACCTGCTGAGTTGGCAGAACCATCATTCTGGTTTACTGTATAATATATACATTCAAAATATTAAAGCAACTTCAAATTTCAGGGTACCTTAGATGCAAACTTAGATGTTTATGTTGAAAAGTCTAGGCCAAACCCAGACCAGAACCAGGGGTTACCAATCAGTTCTGTATATAATGGTGTGGGCCACACTTGGTACAGTGAAGTCTTTAAACTGGGGAGTAGTTTGGTCTCAGTTTGCATAATTCATTCATATTTCTGTGTAGCTGTGTTGAATGAAGTCATGGCTGTTTTTGAATGCTTGGTCCCACTGATGCAGACTGACAGAATTTCTGTAGTGGGACACTGAAAATTTCAGCACATGCTCCTTATTCTAGAGGAGAAATAGAAAATCTCTATTTCTTTCTCACTAATCTAGGGCTTCAACCACTTCTTTTGAAGTCAGTGGGAGTTTTTCTCTTGACCTCATCTGGTGTGGCCTTACACATTTAGCTGAATTACTATAGTATCTCAGTGCCTTTTTCAGCTAATGTGCAATAACAAGATTGCACATTAATTGATATGGTTTCCCCTCTTCCCAGATTCACATGTGATGATGTTGACTTCAACCTGCGTGTCCACAGTGCTGGCCTTCTGATATGTCGGTTCAATCACTTCAGCATCATGAAGAAGCAAATTGCTGTAGGAGGACAGAGGTCCTTCCATATTAAGTCTAAGGTGAGAACTGAGGATTCTGTTTCATTGCTGAAGTGATGTGTTTGTAGATTTTATCAGCCTTGTACCAGAAAAAATGAGGTGTCGTGGTGTACGTCCCATTACCAAAGTCAACACAGATGGGCTACTAGATGTTTTCATAAACATGAAGTTTGTTAGGTTGCACTATTTTCAGGATATAAATGCACATTTATCTTTGTCAGACATTTTCCTGTGAAACTTCTTAGCCCGCATAAAGTCTCTCTTTTCTTGCAAGCAAGAAAGCTTTCACTGTCAACTCATTATGCAGAGTTCTTGTCTTGCTCTATAGTCCTTCCTTACACCATACCATGTTCAGGAGGAACACTGGGTGTAAAGTAGAATCCCCAAATTCCATACATAAGCACAGAAAAAATGCAGTTTTCTAGGGACATTCGGAACTTGGGAACTAGGAGTTTTGGCTGAACATTTTTGGTTCCTGTATGAATTTTGGATTTGTGGGACAGTGAAGCAATTTGTGCAAAGTCAAATTTAGATAATTAGAGCTTGGTTGGTCAGAATTGATCTGTACCAGAAATATTTTTCCTCATAGGTATCTGATACTCCAGTTTCAATCTCACCTGCTCAGTACATTTGTGCTCCTGACAGCAAGCATACCTTCTTGGCAGCACCTGCCCAGCTGCTGCTTGAAAAATACCTCCAGTATCACAGCCATCGCTTCTTCCCTCTCTCACTGAAGAATTATAGCCATCCAGTGCTATCTGTGGACTGTTATCTTAACTTAGGATCACAGGTACTGAACAAAATTATTTTAAAGTAGCTCTGCAGTCTTGGCAGATATTTTAACCCAAGTGTTGCATTAGTTCTCTGATAACAGTCCTGCAGGGTATTTACATGGCCCTTAACCAATAGAATATTGGATCATTATAACTTCAAAGATCAATAAGATACATATAGAAAATTAATAATTGGAAGCTACAAATTAAATAATAAACTCACCTTAGAACCCTGCCATAGTTGCTGTTAGCAATCAAGAGTCCACTTGAGGCTGGGTGGCCCATCTAGCTAGCACAGTAGCTGAGGCATTCCAGCTTCTGTAGCTAGCAACACACAAGGAAAAAGATGTAGATAGCATAAGATCTGGCTGTCTTCACTTCCCAGTCTGGATGACCAGGTACCCACTGATAGCCAGGTTGATTGGGCTGGGGGGGTGGTGGGAGGTGGTACTGTTGGGAGTTTGGGAAGAGCACAGCTCTTGGTGCAGATCCAGAGCATTGCTCAAACTCATGCTTCTGGATCCCTGGAGAGATACATTAACTGCATTTCCATTGTGCACAATAGTAAGCAGTAGTTTTATTCATTTAGTGCGTATGCTGTATTAGAGTTTGACTTCCTAGATACCAAAGCATTTTTTTTCCAAACGTGTTTCTTCCATATGAGATGACCCTTTGTCTAGCTGTATCTATTGCAGTGGTTTTTTCACTATCCAGTTTTCCCCCAGCATACCCCTAGTAGGTAAATAAATGTAGTATTCTTATTTCATCCAGAATGAAACTGAAGCCGAGAAGTGAATGCTAGAAGTACAATCTGTACAAAAGCTAAGCTCGGAAGTTGGGAGTTGCAGGGTGTTAGTCTTGTGCTCAGACCAGAGCTTTTCTCCAAAAGGCAGACATGCATTTAGTCTCAAATTCAGACCAGGTCTGACAGGGATACAGAGGGTTTGTCTGCTGGGTTGTTTTATTTTTTTGTTGTTTTTTTGTCCTCCCACCCAACTGGAAAACCACATGTAAATCAAAGTTGGTCGATCTGCCAACCTAACCTCATCACTGAAAGAGCCATGTAGTGGGTTTTACAACTTACTCTGCCCCCAGATTGTTTTGAGCCATATCCTTTATGGTCTTTTCTGGCTGAGGTCTGACAGGCCCAGGTGTTCCCAAAATTTAGAAAAACACTGTATGAAGAGGGAGCATTCTGTTATGTCTTTCCATCAGTTTCTATAGTATGTCTCTTTAGCTGTAAGACATCCAGCACATTGCAGGAGTTCAATACAGTTCTGGGCTAGTTGCCAGAGCTGGAACAGGATTAGTGAATTGGCCCATTGGAAGATTTCTGTATTTTGAGAGCTACAAACATTTCAAATCTTTAATGAACCTTCAAGATTTCTAAGGAGCTCAAGCAGTTAGAGTAATCAACGAGACTGCTTTTAGGGGGAGGGACTGTTACAGTGGCTTGCAAATTAAACCATATCCAGGCACAGTAATAATAACAATCATTATCCTCATCACCACCTTAACCATCACCTATGTAGCATTCTTAATCAGTAGAAGGATTTTTGTTTAGAGCAGTGCTTCAACATAGTTGATCATAAAGGCCATTTTTTTAATTAGGAAGCATTTCTAAATACAAAGCAGGTAAAGATGTTCACACCTTGTTGTAAAGCAGTAGTCGGTAACCTTGTAGTTTGAAGAAAATTAATTTCTGGTTCTTTTCCCCTCCAATTAGATTGCAGTTTGCTACGTGAGCTCCCGACCTCACTCTCTGAACATCAGTTCCTCTGGGTTGATATTCAGTGGCCTCCTGCTCTACCTCTGTGACTCCTTTGTTGTAGCTAGCTTTCTGAAAAAGTTTCATTTCCTGAAAGGTGAGCTGCAGAACAATGCCTACAGATTACGACATCGGTTTGGTGTGGGTTGACCACTCTACCACAGGGTAGAAACTAAAGCAGGTTTGCCTTTGTACATAACGTCTATGCTCCCATTTTGGGATCACAGTGACCCTTCACTATAGTAAATTAGCATCAAATACTGCAATCAATCCTAGTTTTCAGAACAAGGGAGGCACTTCATCTATGCTGTTTTGTCACCTCTTGTATGTACATAATTATTTAGTGTGCATATACAGATTGGGTACTTCAGTTTATGCCTTAAGCATTTGCCACTGAATGCCTGCAGTTGTGTCCTTCCGGTTTTCAAAATATGACCCATGTTCTCTATTCCTTGGAATAAAAGATAGGTGACTTGATGCTAATAATAATAATATTAATAATCAGTTTAGTCTCTAAGCTGCTAGAGTGTCAGCACTGCAGACCAGTATCCTCTACCTTCACAGCAAATAGTTGTATTACAAAGCTCTTTCATCCTGCCTGTCTTCAGGTGAGGACACATAATATATTTCCATTTGTGTAATCTGCTTGGACACTGGTGTAGGCTTGGAACATAATGTGCAGCCCTACGCTAGTGTAAATTGCTTCACGCTTAGGGAGAATTGCTCCTTTGAAAGCTAGGAGTAATTGCACCATCATATAGATATAGTGTGTCTGCAGCTCTACTTAGTTTCATCCCCTGGGAGCAGCTCACTGAATGCTAAAGGGCTGATACTGCCTCCCCTGACATCTCGGGTGCCTGTACATGTGCAGGATGCCTGCTCCAATGTGTTCTAATAAGAACGCTTTGGAGCTGACTCAATTAACCTAATTAGACCACTCCAGCAGCCTCACCATCACATGTATTCAGCATCGCCAACAGTTCAAAATGGTGGCACGGGTGCTTTAACTAAAGCTTGTCGAATAAGCTTTAGTTAAAGCATCTCTTCTGCCATTTTGAAGCGTGGGAAGCTGAATACATGAGAGACTGCAGGCATTTTAATTAGAATGTCTAATTATAATCCC
>NW_005842006.1:2539867-2548053 GCF_000455745.1 Alligator sinensis
GCACATGTATAGATGCTCTAGGGCTGAGGTGCTATAATAACACCTCCTAGGGGCAGCTTCTGAGACCAAACTAACCTACATCAGCATGCAAACCAGTATCAAAATCTGACCTGGGAAGGGCTTATTCCTGCTCCAAGTTACGTAGATGTTTTCTATCACCAGAGTATCTCAGCATCTCTCTACCTTTAATTATTTTTCCATACATCACCCCAAGGTGCTAGAGGTGTATTATTATCCCCATTTTAAATGAGAACCAAAGCACAGAGAGATGATGTGATTTGCCTGAAGTCATACAGGAAGGCTGTGGCAGAGCTGATACTGTGGCTGAACCTGTGTCTCCTGAAGCCAGCATTACCATCTTAATCCTTGAACCGTCTTTCCTCTCCTTCCCATCCCATTGGAATCAATAGAGGGTTCTGCACACTGAGAACTGCAGAGGAAGGCTGGTGATTTAGCAATGCCCCCTCTTCCCCCCGGCCCCCACAAGACTCACAATTGTTTGTTTCAACCACCCCTGCAGGTGCCACCTTGTGTGTAATTTGCCAAGACCGCAACTCCCTTCGCCAGACTGTTGTCCGATTAGAGCTTGAAGATGAGTGGCAGTTCCGACTACGGGATGAATTCCAAACTGCCAATGCCAAAGAGGACAGGCCGCTTTTCTTTCTGACCGGACGGCATATTTGATAGAAAATGAACACACGTCATGATTAGCTGACCAAGAAGTGTAATGCAAGAGTTGAGGTTCTCATCTGCCAGTCTCATGACCTTTTAGAAGCTCAGAGCTCTGCAACATTCATGCAAACGTTGCCTGCAACCCAAACACTTGGGCAATTTTAAAATGTTTTTATTAAAATGATATTTAACCAACATGTGTTTCTATATTTCCAAGCACTGGACATGACTCTTTAAAGGTGATTAGCCAATGGAAGTGATTTCCTGATACTTAGAAAGAAATGTTGAGCCAGTGCTTCGCATAATGGAAATATTTATGGATCAGAAGAGAGGATGATGAACACATTTCTTCTGTCAGAACAGACAGTGCATCACATGTTTCATACCTGAGATTTTTAAAAACAATTTTGTACACTGCAGAAATACAGTATGTACATTTAGAAGTAGAGTTGTGATTAAAGACTTATTTATCTGGAAGTCAGCACAAGACATCAAACCAAATATTGGATTTACAGGAAGTTTTGCATTCATATAAAACACTACTGATTGGTGCAGGGAGGCTTTTCGTACGGAGAGATGTGAAATATATTTCCTATGTAACAGAACTGGGTATCTATTTTACCTGTGGAGTGAGTACTACACTGGTAATTTTCCATGTAGGAATCTTGGGATGGAGATGCACTTATGGTGCCTGGTTTTTTGGCTGTTCAAGAAAGAGACATTTGAAAGCAGATTTAACAAGGAAGGAGTACTGAACATTTATTTCAGAAAAATGCACTGTCATGGAAAAGTGCAGGCTACTGAAAAGATCTGAGGGCAATATTGACCTATTAGGCCTGAATAAACTTGTGTTTTGAATTACTGGCGAACTTGTTGGGTTGGCTTAAGGCTTCAGACTGGGCCACCGTACAGCCCACACAAGAGATGAAGTACTCCAACAAAAATAACCTTTCAGGATGATATCTTGCTGAAGTGCTTCAAAGGAGTGGGGAAGTCAGGGTTGAATCTCTGAAGAGTACTCGCAGCAATCTGAAAGGTTGATTTGAAAATATCATGCAGTACAATACTTCGATCATTGTGTGGATCAAATGGAGAGTGCTTGATCGGAACATCTGTTTAGATCCTAGAAATATTCCCTGAAGTTGCAACCCCATTCCTTCATGCCTGTCCTCATGAAATCAGTGACTCTGATCATTGGCCTGGGCTGCAGAAAAAGGTGACGTAGACATTACTAGAAAGCCTCTTATAAGGAGGCAACCCTTGTTGGTTGATGACACCAACTCAAGAACCAGAATGTGTTGGTGAAGCAGCATTAAGTTGCTATAAGTGTCTGGAAACTGGAGTTATTGCAAGACCAACTTTGTAACCAAGGCACAAATATTAAGGCTGTGCCAAAGAGCTGACTTAGAACTTATTTGCAGGGAAAAATAAATTCGGTGAACGGAAGAGATTTAGGTTGATGTTTACAACATTGTTCTGTTCGAAGGTGGTACGTTTGTATATTTCGTCGTTCCTATTCGGAAGTGAGAACTTTCTTTAAGTTTAGGGAGGTGGGAAGTTCTGTGTAAATAGTATCTCCTGTGCAGTTTTATTCATTTGATTAGCTAATTTAAAACTTTTTTAAGGATTGTAATATTCATGTTTGACCTGCCCTTTATAAATATATAATGCATGGACAGCTGTCTCGGAAATGTTTGATCATTGTCAATTGCTCACACTTACAGGGGAAAAGTAGTTTTGGCAAGAGGAAACCAATCAGATGTAGAAGCATCCTGTGTATATCCAGAGGATATATAATAGTGTTAGCATATGCAACAAGATCTCAAAGGTTCAAGGCTTTGGGAATAGCTCCCCTGCTATGGGTGTAGGAGCCAAATCTCTGTTGACACAATTTAAAGGTAGAAATTAAAATCAACTCTCTATTCAAACAGTATGGGCGAGATGATATTCCAATATATTCCATAAATTCGAGATGATATGCTCAAATCTCTGAAAAACCATTGTGCAAAAGGTCCCATCTTCCTTCCCCCACCTTTTTGTGACTCAGTGGGCACGTCTACATGAGATGCATTACTGCATAGTAGCCTACTGCTACTGCACAGTAACATGCGTATAGATGCAGTCTGACAGGAAGTTTGCTTCTGGATCAGCCCAGCCTCTAGGGGGCTGGCCTGAGGCCAACACCAGGGCTGCAGCCTAGGAGCCTCTCCTGCTCCTGGGCTGGGCTGCCTCTATGGTAGCCCCTGCCTGCAGGCTATAAAAGCCTGTAGACATTTTTGCACCCTGGGGCACACAACACAGGTAGCCTGAGGGCACTGCAGGCCCTGTGTGTCCCCTTGGGTAGGTCATAGACCTCCTGTGCCTGCCTGTCAGCACCCTAGCACTGCCACCTGGCACAACGCTGCCTTGAAGCTGCCAGGGCACTGCCGTCAGGGCTACTTGCACACTGTAGCCTCTGGCCAAGCCTGTCAACCCCCAGGACACTTGCAAGCAGCTTCTGGCACCAGCTGCCACCTGCCTGCAGCATGTCCCCAGCAGCCTACCCTACACCTGCAGGTGCTGGGGGGCATAGCCTCTGGCATGCGGCTTACTGTCCCGTGCCACGTCTCTGCACTGGGTGCTCCTGACAGCTGCCCAAAGATGGCAACACCAGGACCCCATGGGGTCCCAGAGAGCTGGCATAGGGCCCAGCATGGCCTCATCCTCCCAGTTCATCCTCCATGGGTGCACACGCCCATGCCCTCCAGGGTCCCAACTGGAGCCAGGAGGAGACTGGTGATCTTGTGGTGCTCTGGGGCAAGGCAGAGGTGCTGCGCCAGTTTAAGCAGGTCTGGTGATCCAACACCCACATTTATAAGGCCCTGTTGGGTGGGATGTGGAAGCAAGGGCATGACCCGTCAGTGCAGCAGTGCCGCATAAAGGTCAAGGCCTTGTGGGCACTATGGGCTGCCATGACTGGCCGCAGCCAGCTGTGCCCGCAAGACCATGCCCTTTGTGAGGCAGCTGGCAGATATTCTAGTGCCCCAGGACTCAGGCTGCAACCGTATGGTTTATACCAGCATGGGCAGCCTGCCAAAGCTCCCACCCTGCTGTGGCACCTCCACTGACACATCACTGGAAGAGGGACCCTTGGGCATACAGTTCCCTATCCCACCCAGCCCCCTGGCTGCAACCTTCTAGCACCTCAGGGACCCCTGACCAGCACCTGCCTCGCCAGCTGCGCAGCCCCAGTGCCAGCCACAAGGAATGGCTGGCCATGACACTGCCGACTGCCAGCAGCAACAGCTCCTTCCTAGGGAGGGCCCCTGGCTGGATGCCCGCGTGCCACGCCCTATACAGGTAGCCCTCCAGGTGGCAGCAGAGGTTGTGGGGCAGCCTCAACTTGACCCCAGTGGCATCAAATCTCAGTGTCCCAAACCAGAAGCACAGGTGCACTCAGGGAACAATGAAGATCAGCAGCAGTGGGGAGTAGTGGGTCAAGCACCCCTTGGTCCACACAAACAGATCATCATGCACTGCCTGGGGTATGCACAGCAGGGGCACGCTTGAGGTGTAGTGGCATCGTGGTGGGGGGCTGGCCTCAGGATGGTTCCCATGAAAGGCCCCCTGTGGTGAGGGTGGGGGCATAAATAGCTTCTTGTCCCAGTTGTCCAGGAGCCCTGTGCCCCCCCCAGCCCAGGCTCCATGGGGTGCAAGTGGCTACAGGTGCTGCAGGAGCAGAATACCATCCTGGGTCAGGCAGAACAGGCCACAGATGACAACCGCTGGGTGCTGGACACTGTTCTGATCCTGGTGGTTGCTTTTTTTCTTCCTGCATTTGATCACATTCATTTTGCTGCCTGGCCTCTGGCCCTAGCCCCACAGGCCCTCTGGCAGCCACCCACCACCCTGCAGCGGGCCCCCACCTTGGCCTGGGAAGAAGTTCTGTGGTGCCTGCAGCTGCCAGGGGCTCCTGGCCTGGGCCCTGCACTGGATCTGCTACCATGCAGTCGCCTACCCTGGGCTAAGGCCTGCCGCTTGCCCCAGCTCCATGCAGGCACGAAGCTGGAGCTGCCATCAGCAGTGACAGGACCACATGCCAGCCCTGCTGGCCATAGACAGCTCATGGAAGAGAGGGAGCTGCCCACGCCAGAGGACCAGCAGCTGCTGTTGCCTCGGGGCAAGCCCCCCACTCACCACACCCACTGCGGCATCTGCACTCACAGGGGAATAGCCAGAGGTCGGGGTGCTGGCTGCCTGCCCCCAGGCTCTGCCTCCTAGGTGCCCCCACACCACAGACCTCCACTCCAGAGCACTACAAACAACACTTTGTAAATAATTTGCACAGGGAAGAGGGTTTTTTATTGTTGGTGGGTGGGGAGGGTGGTGGAGGGGCTTTCTTTGTTGGAGAGGGAAGGGGGAGGAGGCTGTGTTTGTGGGGAAAGGAGGGGGCTCTGTGTTGAGAGGGGAGGGGGAGGAGTGGGTGGGTAGGCATGTGATGTGAGGGGAATAAAGACTGATTTGGATATGTTTCTACAATGAGAGTGGTGCTGGGGCTGGGCAGGGGGTAGGGGGCCTGTGGATGGCAGGGCAGGGGGTCTAGAGTGGTGAGTGCTGGAGGAGGTAGTCAGCTAGAGCTTCCTGCAACCTGGTGTCCTGGGCCCTGCTGGAAGGTGCATGGCTCTCCTGGTTCTTTGGTGTGGGGGGGCACTGCTGGCACTGCGACCTCAAGTGGTGCTCCTGCCACCAGGCATCCTCCGCATGCTGTGCCTCCTCTGCCCAGGCCTCATGGAATAGCTCCCCCTGGGCCTTGTAGATATTATGTAGCACAGAGACTGCGATGATAACCTGGTGGAGGTTGTTCTCGGTGATCTATTGAGGAGAAATTAATTAAGGAGAAATGCAAAGTACTGCACCTAGGGAGGAAAAATGTCTAGCATACGTACTGCCTAGGAAATGACCTGCTTGGTGGCATGGAAGCGGAAAGGGATCTTGGAGTCCTAGTGGACTCCAAGATGAACATGAGTTGGCAGTGTGACGAAGCCATCAGAAAAGCTAATGGCACTTTATCGTGCATCAGCAGATGCATGACGAACAGATCCAAGGAGGTGATACTTCCCCTCTATCAGGTGCTGGTTAGACCGCAGTTGGAGTACTGCATGCAGTTTTGGGTGCCACACTTCAAGAGGGATGTGGATAACCTGGAGAGGGTCCAGAGAAGGACCACTCATATGGTTAAGGGCTTGCAGGCCAAGCCCTATGAGGAGAGACTGAGGCACCTGGACCTCTTCAGCCTCCGCAAGAGAAGGTTAAGAGGCAACCTTGTGGCTGCCTATAAGTTCATCACGGGGGCACAGAAGGGAATTGGTGAGGCTTTACTCACCAAGGCGCCCCCGGGGGTTACAAGAAATAATGGCCACAAGCTAGCAGAGAGCAGATTTAGACTAGACATTAGGAAGAACTTCTTCACAGTTAGAGTGGCCAAGGTCTGGAATGGGCTCCCAAGGGAGGTGGTGCTCTCCCCTACCCTGGGGGTCTTCAAGAGGAGGTTAGATAAGCATCTAGCTGGGGTCATCTGAACCCGGCCCTCTTTCCTGCCTATGCAGGGGGTTGGACTCGATGATCTATTGAGGTCCCTTCCGACCCTAGCATCTATGAATCTATGAATCTTGGGGCAGGCAGTGAGGGAGCACCAGAAGCCCTTGAGGTGGTTGAAGGTACACTTGACCAGTGTGTGGGTCTGGCCCAGGCAATGGTTAAAGTGGGCCTGGCAGGGGTCCAGGTGGGTAGTGTAGGGTTGCATCAGACAGGGCAGGAGCAGGTAGGTAGGGTCCCTGATGAACAGGGGCAGGACCATGACTGCCTAGCTGCAGGTCTGGCCCCCCTGGTACAAAGCACCTTCTCTCCACCACTCCCACTAGGCCTGAGTTCTGAAACACATGGGCATCATGGGTGCTGCCCAACCAGCTGGTGCTCACACGAGTAAATGTGCCATGATGGTCCACAATGGCCTGCAGGACCATGGTGTGAAATCCCCTGTGGCTGTAATAGGGACAGTCTCCATAGGGTGGGCAAGTGATGGGGATGTAGGTCCTTTTCAGGGCCCCAAGGCACTGGTGGAATCCTGCCACCACCACCAGGGGGTCGTGGATGCAGCGCATTGTTTAGCTCAGTGTGTCCTGAAAGGCCCTACACACCTTCAGGACAGCCTGCCCAGCAATGGCCTTGCCCATGCCAAACAGGTGTCCAATGTACTGGCTGGTGGACATGGCCAGCTTCAGTAGCATGAGGCCCAGCTGGGTGTCGGCAGGAAGGACCAGGTGCATGCCAGTGTCTTGCCATTCCAGGTGGGGCTGGAGCTGCTGAAGCAGGTCCCAGAATGTGGCCTAGGTTATACGGAAGCCATCCAACCACAGCTCATTGTCCCAGGTCTGCTAGACAACATGTAGCTACCAGTGCTGGCTGGTGTGTTGGGCCCAGAGGTGGTGCAGCGGGAGACCCAGAAGGGTCATGGCAGCCCAACAGTGGCATCATGGATCCCCCTTGTTAGCATCCCTGGTGGTGGCAGCTGTGCAGCAGTGGTGGCAGCCCTGGGATGGCGTGCTGTGGACAGGCAGGAGGTTGCTGTGTGTAGGGGAGCTGGGTGGGGTGAGATGGCTGTGGGCCAGGCAGTGATTGGTGTGGTGGGCCAGCAGGGTGATCGTGGTAGCCAGCAGGATTGCAGGGCACTGGTCATCATTCCCAGGGCCAGCGGCATAGTGTGGGGAGGCAGAGTGGCCATGGAGACAGCTGCTGTGTGCTGCCCCTGCACTGGGTGTGCCGCTCCTGGGTAAGGAAGAGGCTGACCAGGGAGCAGAGAGTGGAGCTGGCTTTTAAAAAGGGCTGCCAGCTGCTGCCAGCTGCAGCAAGAGCCCAGTGGCCATAGGGGCCCATTGCTGGGATGCAAGGAACTGGGAGCAAATCTTCTCCCTAATCCCAGCATGTATAGACACCTACGCAAAAACCATTACTCTGCGGTAGTTTACTCCACAGGAAAGCTAGGCTGGAGTAAATGCATATGTAGACACACCCGGTCTTCAGGCTAAAATGAAGGCACGTGTAACAAGTGGGTGTTCCAGAGCTGGTCTAAACATAGCCCTACCCACTTGTCTCTGGGCAAACTGCCTGCCTACCTCACCTGCCATACCTTGATGATAATGATTGAAGGTTGTCAATTAGGCAGGAGGCTGTCCATTTACTTGCCGAGATGCCAAGGGTCTATGTATACGGTACCATGTCCCATGCCTTGCAGATGGCATCCAGGTTCTTCCAGTGTTGAACACTGGGACCCAAGCTCCAGAGTCTCACATGGGACTCTCACTCCCCACTGGAGCTTGTAGTCCCAGTGCCTTCTCACTAGGCTGTCTGTTATTTTTAGCTCTGGGCTCCAAGCCCTTACCCCTTCAGGGCTCCAAGCTCCATCCCAATTCTGGGCTCCAAGCCCCACTTCCATTCAGGGCTCCCAGCCCCGCTCTGGGCTCCAAGCCCTATTTCCC
>NW_005842006.1:2548084-2565746 GCF_000455745.1 Alligator sinensis
TACACTGGGCTCACAATCCCTTATCCCTTTGCCCCCAGGAGCTTCAGTCATAGCTCTCTGAAGGCTCAAGGCCTCACACCTGGTAGCCTCACTCCTGGCTCCTTTAGTGCAGCCTCAGAACTCACAGCGAGTCTGGGCCCTTGCTTTGTCCTTGGGGTGTGCTCCCCTAGCCTTTCTGATCTGTGGGGTCACTCGCAAGGCAGCGGGGGCTGAGGTTTTCTGGCATCCCATACTCGCCCTTCACTGGGGAGGCCCCAGGTGCAGCATTTCCTGATGATTGCCCTGCTACTGGCAGTACCACCACACCTAATCCTCCCCAACAGGATGTAGTTTTATATAAAAGTAATGCTTTTTTCAGGTTGCATAGGATTGCATTTGGACATGTTGGCACTTAAGAGGCAGAATAGAAAGTAGCCATCCGTGGGATCATTTACACATGATGCTGCATTGCTGTAACAATGTGCTATGGTGATATAGCGTCCATGGGGGTCTGCACATTACCAACAGCTACCTTGCTGTAGTGACACGCTCCCCTGTTACAGCGCGCCAGTATGGCAAAGTAGCTGCTAAAAATAACCATGCGCAGTACGCACAGTGCAGTGCAGTATCGGCTCTTACTGTGCTGTGATTTAGTACTTCCCAAAGGAAATAATAATCACAGCGCAGTGACAACATCACTAAGACATCTCCATAGTGACATTATAGATGTGCCCTATGTACCATAAAGGGTTTTTAGTTCTGAGATCTGCTTCACACATTTTTGAATCCGTATTTTCTCCAGGTGATGATCTTAAGCCTGCAGTCATATCACCCATAACCTGAAAAGGGGTTTGGAGTATTGACTACATTTGGAATGAGAAGTTTTTGTAAAGTCTTGTATTATATATAGTTTCTTTTACACTTGACTCTAACTTGTTTGGCATTTCTTGCAATGAGAAAGACCTGCAGTGGTGTTTTAGAAGGCTATGGTTTATTCTTTGCATCTCTGGTAATGCAATGACATAAGTATTTACAGGAAAATCTTTGTTATCTGGCATCCCCGGGGTAAGGGGATTGCCGGTTATGTAAAAATTCTGGTTATCTGAAATAACTCGGCAAGGGTTTTCAGATAATGCAGAGCGGGGATGGGGGGTGGGGAGGGAGGGGAGCGTGAGCCCCTTCCCGGAGGAGGCCACTCTGTGGGCAGTGCTGCAGGGGGCTTGGAGGGCTCTGGTCTGCTCTGGATCTTGGTGTTGCTACAGCTCTGCCAGCCCCACAGCACAGCGCCCCTGCTAGGAAGGGGCTTGCTCCCTCACATTATGAAAGGGGCTGCTGCCTCCAACAAGGGCCATGCGCCCTCCTGCTGCAGCGGCAGGGCGGGGGCACGGCCAGGCAGGACCCCTGGGAGGGAGAAGGGAGCGCGGCAGTGAGGGTGGGCCGACCTGGCTCAGTAGAGGGAAGACTAACTCTTCTCCCTGCCCCGCTCTGCCTCAGGGACCATGGTGCCTGCTGCTGCAGCAATGAGCGGGGAGCACCTGGCAGACCCGGCTTGGGTCCGTGCTGGTGGGATAGAGAGGGGCAAATTAAACCCCTTCCTGGCCAGTTCAGCCTGGACTGGCCATGCCCCCCCACCCCCCCACCCATTTCCCTGTAGCCAAGGGCCTGATTTAGCGCCCCCCGGCGCCTGGCCTGAGCAACTACAGGCTTGTGCCTGCATTGCCTTAGTCCCGAGCGAATGTTTGTCCTGTTACAAACCAGTTCAACCTAGGCAGGTTACACTAACCTGCAAAGGCTGAATCAATTGAGGCTCCAGCTTTTTGACTGTCTGTCCCTAGCCTTTACAAGGAGAAAATACAGAGGTTAAGACAGAAAGGAGCTGGACTGAAGCTAGCTGTGAGAGGGTGGGCAACCAGGGATCTCTGTTGACCAGGCAGGGAGCTGCATATTAAAGAAGAAGGGACAACACCTGCAGCCAGTCAGGAGACCCCTACTTAGCAAAAAACGGGCAGCGAGGAGTCAGAGCAGGTTCCCTGGGGTGCAGCCTGCAGGTGGCTAAGGCTCCCTCTAGGACCCTTATCCAGTGTCCTTTTAACAATTTAACAAGTACATCAAGGCAAGAGCAGAAGGAGGGTACCTAGAATCCGGGCTAGGTGGTAGCCGTTTGGCCAACAGGGGCAGCAAAGTCACCCTCGGGGCCCAGTCCTGTTACACAGGCTAGGAGATGTATTGAAAAAAATTGCAACTAGACTATAATTCTTAAAAAGAAACTGCGTTCAGTTTTGGTGCACCTTCATTTTTTAAGTTTACTTTTTTGTTTGCACATAACTGGCAAGATCCAGAGACTGGTTCTTTTTAAGAAGACTTGTTTCCTTTTTCTGGAGTCTTTGTTCTTTTTACATGTGCCAACATTCACACTTGACACAAACGCCACAAGTGCAGTTCTTATTCCTGTAAGCAGTCCTCACATCGGCTGCCTGCAGATGTAAGTTATGCCTGGATTGTGTTGCATCCAGTCTACTTGGCATGGTACAGTTTGTTCTGTACAAGCAAAGCCCATCTAAGTACCAATCTTCTGTGCTGAGTAGTCAGCCATTGCGCTTCGAGCTCACTCTTTTGGAATTCAGCATATAAAGAGCTTCCTCTTTTAAAAAGTGTAGCACATGTCAAGATGGCTTGATGTGAGATCCACACTTCTAAAGTCTTTTCAGCTGTTCAGAGCAAAAATGCCCTCAATAACTTTTCTCTCATGTAGTCAGGCAACACCAACACACCAGCATTTATAGTTCGCTGAGTTATGGAAGACTACAAATGGAAGATTACCAGTGGACTTCACAGCAAAGTCCAGGCAATATTAATACTGATTTTTAACTTCATGTGCATCTGTTAACTTTTCTGAGTGTTATTTACCCCCATGCATCATTTTAGCTGCAGGTCTATGTGCTGCAACTTTGAAACATTTTAAATGATGCTTATTAATTGGGACTTAATGTTCTCGGATACACAGCAGGGCTCAAATGTCAAGGATCAAGGCCTAAATATTAGCAATAAGCATTTTGGAGAGCAAAGAGAAACTAAAGTGAGGGATAGCTAGGTAATAAGCTGCCTTTTTGCAAATTTTCAAACCATCTCCTCCGCCTGCCCCACTTCTGCTTTACACAGCATGATGTCAATTTCTTCTAAGAGGAGGTCGACAATATGACAGGATATTTCCATCCCTATGACTTCCCTTCCTTTCCCTCCTTCCTTTTCACCTTTGTAACAAACACACAAGTTTCTTATCTGGTCTCTGCCTTAAACCCTTTGCTCATGCCAGTGGCCTCATGGTGTCAGGCACGTGATTAGCCTTTATCTCTTCCAACTCTCATTTCCCTATTTACTTTTTTCTTCAACCTCTCACTTTTTTCACTGGCTCTTTCACCTCATCATATAAATCTGCTTTCTCCCTCCTTTCATAAAAACAGGACAAACAGCTAGGTTTAAAAAGTTGACCCCAAATTTGAACCTGGCCCTTGTTACTGTCAGCTGATGCCTGGTAGGAAGGTTACATTAGGTTTGCTCTCTTTTCAGCAAGCAGTAGATTCTGAAGAAGGATACTATAAAATAAAAGCATGTCAAGACTTGTCATAGGCAACATTAAGGAAAAGAAAGAAATTAAGTAAATGTACAGCACCTCTTAGGAAACAAATACCAGATAAAGATGGGAATTTTCCTTTAAACTTGTCTTTACACATCAAGAACTGTAGTATATTCTAAAAGAGAAAAAAGAAGCTCTTAAAATCCTTGAGAAACCAAATTTAATGGAAAGCACCCTGGAATCTCAGCCCAACATTGGCATAGGCAGGGAGAGGCAACACCAAAATACTTGAAGCCCGGGTCTACATACTGAACAGCAAATTGCTAAGCTCAGAAGAAAGAAGATACTAAAGTACAAGAACAAGGACCCTGGGAGAAGTCACAAGACTACTAGCATTCAAGAGGATTTGAGCAGGTCTAAATAATAGCATGAAGGAGAAGAAATAAAAATGGATGGGGGAATATCACACGGGTGAGGGGAGAGATAAAAATAGTAGTGTTTAGAACTGAAATAATTAGGAAAATGGAGAAGTAAAGGCATGTTAAGGCAGGGATTTCCAGGTTCTAAGAGGCTACGGGCTCATGCCGCATGGACTACAATGGCAGGGGATGCATGCCATGGGGGCTGCAAGCCCTCCCCA
Source organism: Alligator sinensis (assembly GCF_000455745.1). Taxonomy (NCBI): domain Eukaryota; kingdom Metazoa; phylum Chordata; order Crocodylia; family Alligatoridae; genus Alligator; species Alligator sinensis. Next base: position 2,552,278 of record NW_005842006.1, read on the forward strand.
AGCTACATGCTATGTGTGCATGGCCATTCCTCACTCTACCACAATGCGTGTGCACAGCTGTGCTTTTCATCCTGCACTGTGTATGCATGGGCATGCTCCCCCACACCGTGTGGGCAGGTGGGTGCCCCCTCTGCTCCACTCCATGCAGTGCCACACCTCACTTTCAGGTGCCCAACAGCAGGTTCCCCTGACAGGGCTACACGGGAGCTCTGGGTCACTGGCCAGGGTCAGCCTTACAGATGGGTGATGTGGGCAACTGCCCAGGGTGCTGTGGCCAAGGGAGCATCACACAGATGCACACATGCATGCACACACATGAGCAGCCTTCACTCACAATATCACTCTTCCCCCACCCTGCCCTGGTGAATCCTCATCTCAGGCAGGAGGAACGGTGCCCAGCCTAGCCCACCCACCCCCACCTCCAGCTACTGTTCAGGAGGAGTTGGACTGGACACATGCAGGTGGGGTGGTGCCTGTTCCAGTCCACCCGCCTTGTTCCCACACAAAAGCAGTGGTGCCTGCCTGGTGTACCATGTCACTCCACCTCCCTGCTGGACTGCACTCCACACCTCTGCCTCTGCCTGCAGCCCCGCTGCTGACTTGGGTGGGGAGGGGAGCACCAAAATACAAGTTTTGGGCTCGAAACATGTCAAAACGGCTTTGAAACGAAACACCCGTTGAAATTTCGCACAGCCCTAATAGATTCATCATCTTTTTTGATAGGCTGCAATACCTTACAAGTCTCATTCTCTTGGAAAGGTTGACATATATTTTCAAATTTGGCTAATGATTAGGGATCCTGGTTTTCTCTGATAAAATTGCAAATTCTCTGATAACCCCCCCCCAAATCCACAATTAAAATGAAACACTGCTATACGAGTGTGTGTGTGTGTGTGTGTGTGTGTGTGTGTGTATGTGTGTGTGTGTGCGCGGGTGCATGTGTGTATGGGGCTAGGGCTATGGGGCCAGGGACCCACGTCTGCAGCCCCCTGCCACCCACAGAAGCACCCAAGCTCCAGCTTCGGCCTGTGGGAGCAGTGGAACGGAGCGTGGAGCCTGGCTCCCCATCCCCTGTGGACAGCATGGCCGGAACGGAGCCTGTGGGGCGGGGGGAGGGTGCGGGCTGCCTGCTGCAGGCTTGGGTGGGTGGTGGCTTCCCACTGCTTTGCACACTCCTGGGGTGGCTATTGGGGCACATGCCCCCCAGATCTGTGTGTGGGGCAGGGGTGGGTGTGGGCTACCTGATGTGGGCTTGGACTCCCTGCCCTGCTGCCCTCCCCACTGGGGCCTCTACAGCCCAGTGGGTGGGGCCTGATACAGCAGGACAAAGAAGGGCTGTGCAGGGAAGCTCCTTGCTGGTACGAGCTCCACACTGCCCTGGCGAAATGTCCCCTGCCTGCCCCCGTCCCAGAACAGCAGGGGGCATAACCCCGGGCTGCTGCCCCTACTGCTGCTGGGCAGTAAGGGGACCCCTTGCCAGGGCAGCATGGTGCTTGTAGCGGCAAGAAGCTTTCCTGCCTGGTCCCACTCTGCTTTGCTGTGCCAGATCCCACCTGCTGGGATGTGGAGGGTGGGGAGCCTGAGCCTGCAGTGGGCAGCCTACCCATACTCTATGCACAGATTGGGGGGCACGTGTCCCCCCTGGCCCCTGGATGAGTCATCCACAGCCCCATCCTGTTCCCCACCAGAGCCCTGCGGCCACACATGGCCCTGGGTCCCAGGCCTCAAATACCACCCAGCTGGGCAGCAGCCCCAGCCCTGCTCAGCTCCCTCCCTTCCAATGGGGGCCTTAACCTTCCCCTCCCCTCCACCAGACTTACCTGCGGGAGCTGCTCTCCAGGCTGCCTGGTGGCCATGTGCATGTACATGCACATGGTGCCCCCTGTCTGACCACCCTCCTCCCACTCCCGCCAGCTCCTTGCAGGCTGCCAGCCTGCACAGAGCTCTTTACAAAAGTGCAAAATCTACCTGTTTCTCTGTTAAAATGAGAAATTTGTGTTTTTCTCAGGTAAAGGGGGAAATCCAAGTTTTTCTCTGTTTTTCTGTGGGAAATGGAAAACCCGGATTTCTGATAATGATTTAGTTTATCTCAACTTATGGAGGCCAGTTGTGATGCACCTTAATGGGTCTAAGTATTAAGTATCCACCTTCCAAAAATTAGCCTTTTTTCAGGGATCCCTGAAATATTAATAATCAGTTATGTCATAGTGCGGCAGGGCAGTGTTTGTGCCTGCCACTTTAACGGCCTGGAGCTGCCAGCTGCCTGATGAGGGCAGCCATTTTGAACCTAGGGCTGCCCATATAAACAGGGAAGTTTTGCTGCTGGAGGCCAGGCAACAACACCGCCTGGCTGCAAGGTTGCTGGTATCATCCGGAGGTAAGGGAGGAGCTGTAGGGGATGGTACGGAGGCTCGTGCTCCTGGGCATGACCTAAAACTGCACCCTGCTGGGAGTGGGTGGCCTGGTGGGGCTCCCAGTGGCACAGGAGCCCCCAGGAAATGCCAGGCCAGTTACCACCCTGGTGAAAGATGGGTCAGGGTGCCTTATCCCCAGCTCCCACAACCGGGTGGGCTACCCCTTGTTGAAGGGTCTGGAAGGTGGACCCCATGGAGAAAGAGAGAGGCCATAGACTCGTGCCTGTCTGGACTTCCCCTGACTGGTCCATGCTGGGGCCAGGACCGGAAGGGTCGAAGGGCCAGGGGCCCACTGTGAGGAATGCCCAAGAGCTGCGCGCCTGGGGTTTCGGTTGGCCTGGAGGTGGGCCAGGGCTAGTGAGCTGAAGGTCCTGGGGAGACCACATTTGAAGGAGAAGCAGTGCAGGGAGCTACGCTGCCTGGTATGAAGGCAGATGAGACTGCCTAAGGAGAGGAATCCAGGCAGGGTTCAATTAGAAGGATTCTGGGGCCCAGAGTGGGGCCGGTGATAATGATAACACAGAGATGCCATCTGCGAGGCTTGGGCTGCCGTGTAGGGGAGGAATGGAGCCGCAGATAGCGCCCCCTGGCATCAGGGCAGGAAATGGGCAGCCTCCCACTTAATTACATCATTGAATCAATTACCAACAAAGCGTGGTGGGTGAGAAGGCAGGCGGTTAGCCCAGAAACAGGTGGGCGGGCCATGGTTAAACCAGCCCCAAGAAGGCCCCCCTGTTACACATAGTCATATTAATAATCAATTATGGATGACAAATAAAAACACCTAAGCAAGTGAGCAGAGCTAGGAGGCTTGTGGGGAGAAAAGGCATGCTTTTCCTCTTAAGTGGATACTACCTGCTGCCAAGTGTAATTTGCATAATTATTACCTGCTTCAGTTTAGTATCCAGAGATAGCTGCAGTCCTATTTGTGGAGTCCTCCATTTTGTTTGTAGAAGTGTGTGTTCAATTGGTTATGTAAAAAAAGGATATAGGATGGATTTAAGAGAGGCTATTCCTTGGAAACAAGCTGGGACACCCATAATAGTCAGTAGGCTTGGATTGGGTAGCTGAGCTCACACTATATTTAGATAATAAATATGTTTGGGGAGAGGAAGAATTTTGGACTTTTAGTCCTGAGACAGCCTCCAAAGCTGGAATTTATTTCCAAATCCAATAAAAAATGGCAGCAGAGGGTGAGGGTAGAATAACCTCTGGAGTCTAGAGTAAGATCCATCCAATGGAAAATGTAGGTAGGGAGTAAGGGAAGCCTGTGGGCTCAGTTCACTGTTTCTATGGTCCTATGGGATTAGTTAGTGAGGCAGAATTTTACTGCTTGAAATTGGAGCTAGTTTCAATGATATAGACTTCAGCTATTTTGGGGATTTTTATTGATGCAGTTATGTCAGTGGCTGTTCATCAACTACTGGAGCCATGGTCAATTCCCTGTGTATACCAGGACCAAGAGGGAAGGAGAGGGCAGGAATAGTTTGTGAAAACTAAAGCATAAAATGTTCTTGAAAAACCATGCAGTTATGCAATTAGCGGTGCATTGGTACTTGCACCTATATACTAGGTATATACTTTTTATTTATCTGTCCTAAAATGCTGCTGTCATTGAGACTGACAGTGATGTTAGAGCATATGTTGACTGTATCAGAGTTTTATTTTTACTGAATTTCATGCTACCTGTTTCTAAAGCTTTATTTTCTGGTATATAATTTTTTTTTTTTACTTAATTTATATATAGTTTATAGTTAAACATCAAGCATGACTGAATGTACTTGTTCATTAACTCATCATTATTGGTTCATAACTAACTCTAGCAATATCTTGTAATAGCTTGCTATAAATAGCAAGCTTAGTTATAGAACTGAGCAGAAAGATTTAGAAGCCTTTGTATGAAGTCATAAATGTACCAGCATGGCTCAGATAATTTTATTTCAACAAGTTATTATGGGACTCACTTTCCACAGTGAGATGAATAAAATTCAGACCAGAAGGTGTCAGACTGACCGATTTAAAAGTAAGATTCATGAGAAAGCTGTGAATCATCAAGTAGTTCAACAGCAGAACTTGTGCCTCTGAAATTCAGTTGTAGATGTGACAAATAAACCTAAAGGACTGGGCTTCCAATCTTGTTCCTGTTGAAGTCAATGACAGCACGTCCAGTTACTTCAACCAGAGTAAATTAGGTCCAAAATCCTGTTGTCTGGGAAAGCTCTCTTCAGAATGGTGGAGGTGTTATCTTAATTTATATGGGATAAAGTCTATACTCATGAAATGCTGGGTAACATTACGTAACTGTAAAGAACAAAGGAGGATTTTGACCTTTTGGCTTATTTATTTATAAATAACAGAAAATAATTGTGAGTTACCATTTTTTTTTATTGTCCTTTTCCAGAAAGCTTTAGGGCTTAGATTTTCTCTGTCTTGAAGTTTGATACATGTGAAAAGTAGGTATAAAATGCTATCAAAGCACTATGGTAGAAAGTAGTGCATTTTTAACAAATGAAAACGATTATCCAAGATATAAGAGAGTAAAGAATGAAGCTTTACCCAGAGAACTAGTAGTTTTAAACATCAGCTATGTCAAACAAGTGAAATATAAGAGTGCAAATTATCTTTACTCAGACTGTTCAGAACTTAGGTTTTTTAACAGCTATTTAACTAAAACATCAGAGAGATTCTTGGGATCAAAGCTAAAAATACTCTCACTCTAATATTTATTAAAGACTGATATTTTGAAGGTAAATAACAAACAGGAAAATCTTACTTTAAGTCTTCTTTAAGTATAGGGTGTAGCAAAATAGGAAGGAATCATCTGCACAATATTACTTTTTAAGATCTCATATTATGAATCATCAAAGCTAAAAAGAGATGACGTACTTGAAATACTTACATGCCCTCCTTATCCTTCTATCATCACCATAGTAATTGATAGCTTAGATATAACATTTTCTCATTGGTGTTTTTATCATAGGTATATATAATTCATTATGTCATTTGTGGGTCATGACATATCGGACCTTGAAGTGGTTACCAGAATCTTACAGTATGCAGTCTGAACGAAAAAACCTCATCAAGCTTGGTACTCCCCTGACCCCACTCTGCCCCACCTCTGTGCCAGTCCATTGTTAGATGGTAGAAATAACTCAGATTTTTCCAAAGAAAAAAAGTAAAAAATAAAAAAATTAGGCGCTGTTTGCTTCAGTTCCTAGTCAGGCTTGGCTCATTCATTCACTTACTTGACTTGTTTAATTTGTTTTCAGTGGCGAAGAAGGGGAGGTGAAACAGTTTCTGTAGGAGACTTGAGAGCCACAATCATTGTCTTAGGCAGCTGTCCACAAAGTCTCTAGATATACCAGTTTGCCTTCCATATGGAACATAGTTTATATTCTAATAGCAATGCACCTATTTAATTTTACACTGCTTTTATGTCTACTAGCCTGCCTCAAGTGTGACATTTTTCCTTTACCACAGTTAGGGTATTGGAACATATTATATACTATCATTTAGCAGCAAAAGGAACAAGTACAGCAACAAAAGTTCAATCTCCAAATTGTGTGAATGTGGTGTACTTTGGATAACTTTATCATTAGAATAGCAGGCAGACCTTAAAATGGTAAATCCACCATTAGCAGATGAGAAAAATAGCATGCTACTTGAATTGTTGTTGCTGTTGTTGTTTTCTATACATGATAACATAGATTTTCACATTTTCTTCCCCTGATTGTTTTAATATTTCTCCAGTGAAAAGCTTAGTGCCTGGTTTCCTGATCAGGTACTGGAAATGAAGACATTTTGTAAACTGCATGGAGACTTTGGCACAAGATACATTTGCAGTATTACGAATATCTTTATAGTGCTACAGGGTGAGGGTCTGCATATTTGCAATATCTACAGTGTCACAAACATAGCCAGTGTGGTGGAGCACCAAAGGGGTACTCACCACTATAAGGGCTGTTGCAGGCTGAGGGAGCCTGCTTTGTGAGCAGCAGGGAAAGTCTCCCCCAGGAATCATTTTAAGGAGAAGGTGGGTGGCAGAGCACCTTTGGTGTCTGCCACTTTAAGGAGGAGAGCAGGCAGTAGACAGGTGTAGGCCAGCACTGATAAGGTGGTCATTTTAAGATCCTGGCTCTCAGGACTGGGCAGCAGTTTGCTACCAGCAGCCAAGGGAGCAACATCACGTGGTTGCGCTGCTGCTCAGGGAACATCTTGGTCGTAAAGGAGGAACTATGGAGATGGTAGGAGGTTCCTAGAGGCCCAATGGGGTGTCAAGTCCCAGGGAAAGGCAGTGGGCATAGAAAGAACTAGACCCAGCCTGGAAAGGGGCTTATTGTTTGTAAACCAACCCAGGGGCTAGGTAAGCCCCTGAGTAGATCTGGTAGAGATGAAGCCTGGGGCTCTCTAATGGGGCCCAGAAGGGGACCCTGTTGTCCATGGAAAGCAGCAGCTGCTAAGCTAACTTTCTGACTTCTGGACTGGTCAATATAAGGGGGTGTGACAGGGGGCCATCTTTAGCCTTTTTTCTTTTTTTTTGTTTTTAAGCCAGTAAGTGTGCCCCCATCAAGTCTTGCTGGATTTTTCTTCTCTGGGGATCAGCTTCCCCCTGCCTTTACTTTCCTGCCACGACTTGCTGTTACTTGGTTCTAAAGAAAAAGGGAGGCTGACCCACAGGTTCCCAGACAGGCTCCAGGCTCACCACCTGTAGGATAATGAGGTGTTGCCTTAAGGGCAAAAATGCATGCTCCTACCTTCCCTTGACGTGGCCCATGCCTCGCAGATGGTTTTTATAAATTTCTTTTTACGTTGGGGGTCTCAGCCGCTGTGGGCTTACCCTCTCTCTCTCTCTAGATAGGCCTGTCAGTCAAAACCCACTAACCAGGACTTGACTCTGAGGTTCTAGCTCTCTAACTCATTCAGGCTCAAGGCCCCTCCATTTCATGCTCTCCGCAACACCAGGCCTACTGGCCCTTGTACACTGTGCGTACCTGTGGCACCAGACTATTGGGGCCTCAGCCCCCTTTGGCTTTTCCCCTCTTTCTGTAGTTAGGGCCTTTTGCCTAAGTTCACCCACTAGGATCTGGCTTCAAGGCTCCTATCTCCCCTTCAAGCAACTTTGGGCTTGTGGCCCTAGTGAGGCACCCCTAGTGCAGCAGGGCTTCTCGAGCCCTCTATCATGGCACCCCTTGGCATTAATGAGGCCTCCTCTACCCCTACAACCTCAGCCACAAACCACCAGCATTTGTTACATCAAACGTAAACCATGGGCTTCTATGGCCATATAATGGAAATAATAATAAAGAAATAAGAGAGGCAATGTGCCCGCTTATTTTATGTGATCATGCTTCTGTCTCACAGTGTGGTGTATTCTTCCCAAAGAGGCTGCTGCAGCTGCACCATAGTCATCAGGATTCCCCCTCTCTGCTTCCCTTCTGGCCTTCTCCACTTGCAGTTTATATGGTTCTGGCCTTCCCCTTCCTGTCACCTGACCAGCAGGCAGGGCTCGATCCTTAACCCCTACTTGACTGGCCGGCTGTGCCCGGGAGGGTCTGGGTTTAAAGGGACTGCCCTGGTTCTTGGTAACAGGGCTAGGGTTCCCTGTTACAGGGGGGCAGGGCCAAAAGGCTGAAGGGCTCTTAGCCCACCATGAAGGGCAGACCAGGGCTTGATGGAGCTATCTGGCACTCTGACTGGCCTGGAGGTGGGGCCAGGGCCTCAAATAGGCCAAAAGTCGTCTTGAGGTGCAGGACATCACTGCTGAACAGAGGGTAGGGTTTAGCCAGCATGTATGCTGCCATGATGGTGGCAGCCAGTGGAAGTTGGCTGCTGTAGAGGGCCCAACTGAGGTAGAGTAGACCAGGAAAATGTCAGACCCTTAGTAGGGATAAGACCAGGATGGTAGGCCTGCATGGTCCTGGGTATGACTTGAAACTGCACCCTGCTGGAGAAGGGTGGCCTGGTGGAACTCCCTATGGCAAGGGAGTCCTCAAGAAATGCCAGGCCAGTTACTGCCAGTGAATGGTGGGTAGGGGTTCCTTATCCCCAGCCCCCACCTTCTGGTGGGTTATTGCGAGAGCAGGAGGGCAGGTATGCTTACACAGAGCCCTACACGGGTGTAAGACCCTGGAGTGGTGGGCCAACCACACTGGGTAGAGGCACCTGAACCTACAGGTGTGGAAAACCCCAGAGCCCCAGTGGAAGGGGCAGAGTGTTGTCCCCAAGGAGCAGGCAGGAATGATGTGTTGCCTGGTGAGGGGCTAAGAGTAGGGCTAATTGAGTGGTCACCACTCAGATGAGGGCCAGGGAAGGGACCCAAAGGGCTGAGCCAGGGCTACTCAAGGAGTGCAAGGATAAGCCTGAATGCCTACGGGAGTGGCTCAAGGGAGCAGGGCAGTGTATGTGTGGCTCAGGATTGGGCAGAGTGACAGCGGCTTGGTGAGAGAGAGCTGAGTGTCAGAGGCCCCAGTGAGAGCGGGTGGAGTGAGTGAGGCCCAAACAGGGTGGAGTGAGAGAGGCCTTACGAAGGTGTGAGTTTGACCTCGCTGCAAGCTGGAGCTATTGAACAAACTGGATGACACCTGCAAGGCATGGGGCACAATAAAGGGAAGGTTGGAGTCACATGAGAACTGCCCTTTGACAACAGGACACACGAAGGTCAGTCTCCTGCCTAGTACCATCTTAATTATTTAACAACAAGGTGTGGCAGGCGAGTAAGGCGGGTGGCTTGCCCAAAAACTTGTGGGTGGGCCTGGCAGTTTGCCCCCTGTCACAGCTAGTCTGTCACAAAAATGTTCCTGTCTGAAACGAGCCTTTTTGTAGCACCACGTTTTGTAGTGCCACATGTAATGTATGTCAGTTATAGATAAGCACTACAGGGGATCTCTAATACCTTCAGCATCACACAGGGATTTGATCTCCCTTCAGGAAGGTGTCACTGCTGGGACCCTGTTGCTATCATCAGTGCTGCAGGGGCACCAGCAACAGCTGGTGTTCCCACAGTGCTGCAGGAACAGCTGGTGCTGGCAGAAGGAAGAGTCCTTTCCCTGCTGGAAGCTGGCACAAGATATCAAATACAGCTTCCCATCTCCCAGCCCCTCCCCCACAGGGGTGGTAGAAAGGAAGGAGGCCTGAAAGTACTGGCATAAAACTAGTATCGAGGTAGTGACAGATGGGAAAGCAATAGCCTTTTCAGTTTCTGCAGTGGAAGGAGAAAAGTTTGGGAAAAGGGAAATACATCAAAATTTGTGAGGTTCACATTTACTACTGAGTAAAACCTGGATTTGGGGAAATCACTTTTCTCTTGAAGCTTGTACGTCCAATCCTAAGGTTCTGCCCTACAGAATGAAAGTATAAACACAGGCTGTAAGGGCCAAATTTTATCTTTGATTATTCTTATGTGGCCATTTTTTATGGCCATGGAGTTCTATGGCTATGTGGAAGGCAGAATTAAATTGTGATGCTCAAGAATCATCTGAAACAAATAACTAATGAACTGAAATCCATAATAAATACAATTAATAATAATAGTAAAATGCTTGCAAATTCCTTAGATTGTTGTTCACAGTAAATGAAACTAATAAAATGTATCTAACCATAAAAAAACAGTTTAAAATAAGAACCATCTGTCTGGCTGTTTTGTGTTTGTAAACCATACAGTTTTTGCTGAAGCTTGTGACTTAATTGGAATACTTGAGGAGTCAGTTGCAAGGAAAGTGTGCGCTAGCTCATTGGGCTCATGTTTCTTGGTTTGGCTGTGGTTCCAAGAGCTTGAGCAGGTAAAATTAGCAAGTAAACATGATCAGTAGGAAATTTTATTCTCTGGATCTCTGTTGTCAACAAGTATTACTTGAACACAGCATTTTTGTTTAGGACCAAAGCTAAGACTAGATTCTAGCAGCCGTGGATAAAGAATTTTCCTGGGAATGGAGGAAAACAATCATCTCAAGATGTCATCAGGAGATGCAGAACATGCAGGGAGCTCTGCAGAATCTCCCTGGTCTTGGGTAAGACCTTATAAACCTACTTAAACAACATTTAAAGCAGAAGAGAGTTGTTTGTTGTGCTGTAAAAACCTATATGGAACAGAACCTGCCCCTACTTAGTATGGTTTGACTTTTCTATCATGGGTTAAGAGTTTAATTGTTAGATTTTCCTTTCTAAGCCTATTTGCAAATATTTTAGAAATATATTTGGGTGGGGGGTGGTACTGTTACTTAGCTTTGCAATCTCTCCAGTTAGTTGCAGCAGGGAAAATACAGCTGTATTTTTATAGTTCTCCTTGATGCCCTGTTGGCTGAGTAAAGCATTACTGTGGAAGGGGGTTTGCTATAGATGGAGGGAAGTCAGAGGATGATTTTGAGAATGATGCCCAGACATGGATTAACAAAAAAGGCAATGAAACCTCAGTATATAAAGTCTGATTTATTACTGCATTAGCTGATAAAGTAGAGTCCTATTAAAAATAAGTTTGCCTCGGGATCCTGATTACCAGAGGATCATTAGTTCTGGGGCCCCAAGTTTTTTTTAATCCAAACCTAAAGCCTCTCACTGCTGAACAGGATGACTTTCTGTAGGGCATTTACTTTCACGGCATTTTTAAATGTGAATAAGAATGTGAGCTAAATTGATTGGGAATTCTGTGTAGGTCTCCAAAATCTCTTATTGAGATAAAAATAAGATCATCCATATGAATTACTTAAAAATTTTTTTTTAATGATGTAGCTAATAAAAGAACAGGCTGAATTTATTGAAATTCATGGATCTATTTGCATAAACCACCTTAACTCTCTTAACTCTCTTTATCTCTGTTTAAATGTTGACACCAATGATCATCGTGGAAACAGATATTTGAGAGAGTTATAACTATCGCATGATGTCTGTGAGTGCTCAGGGAAAGGCTTAGAAACATGGGTAAGGTGATATACATGTGGGTATTGTATTAACCCTTTCAGCCAATGCATATAGATTTATTACAAGGACATTTCATTTGGAAGGTGGAATTGTAGGTTTAATATTTAATCATGAATAAGGGCCCTGTACCTGGAGCATAAGAGAGGAAATATTAGCAGTTCTCACTGTCAACATCTCAGACTGTTGATGTGTGAGAGGGCTTGCTTCTTAAGTAAGGGCCTGCTTTTGATGGGTAGGGAGGCACTCTGTAGATTTGGATTTTTACAGTGAAGGTAGGTGAGGATTTGTGAAACTGTATTTAGGATACATTAATATGGTAGATGAATGTGAAGGGGTGGTAATTGGAGTCATATGGTGAAAGCTCTGAAGTCACTTTGAGCTATATTGTAGAGAAACTTGCATCTGTATTTCCACACTCTTAATTGTGTGGTGATGATAATTTAAATTGGAAAAGAATCCCATCTTTCAGTGTAATAAATGTCTACAATATTCTGCATTTATTTAGTGATGAGAATTTATGATCTTAATTTTACCTCAAGGTTTATTCTGGGGATTTCTTTAATATTTACTAATTTTGAAATTTTCAAGGCAAAAATACCAAACCCACTGCTACATGGAACTATTTTTAAAGGACCAGATATGTGCATTGCATAATTAACTGTGTAGCCATTCTGTTAATGATCATATCTTGGACATCTGCTTGCAGAAAATGCATTAAAAGGCATTCAGAGCTACTGCTGTTGAGTTCTTGAAGTTGTTAGACCTATGGTTCTGTCAAGTCGTTTAAAGGAGCACAGTAGCATTGCCTCCAGGGATTTATAAAATGCTTCAGCAGGAATTTGTTGTCTTGCTCAACTGTAGACATTTATTACACTGGGTAGAAGGCTGTGGACCATACAGAGTTCATAAGAGAACTCAAAGAATATATTTGAAAGATCCAGAAGTCCAGAACAAATAACTCCCAAGTTGAATCTTCCCCCAAATACTGAAGGATACAAATGATGTCAATGAATGGGGTAACAAACTACACTAAGAGTACTTATGTTGGCTACAAATGTCCAACTCGGGATCCTTAAAATTCTAGTTTATTAGGCAGATTGAAACACTGTAATCATAAACCTTGGGGCTGGTCCCCACACACACACATGCACACACACACACACACACACACACACAGTAGCAGGCTACAGAGTCAGGTATACCTATCCTACAAGCGCTGGAGTCTGCCGTCGATGGCCAGTCGAGGCTTCTTTCAGCATGGTGTTATCCTCTAGAAAGGGGTCGCCAGCTGGTCCTTCTGGCTGGACAGGTCTGGTGGAGTTGGAGATCGAGATCAAGAAGGCGCCACTGAGGGTCACTTTTCACTGCCTTTTATCTGTCCCTGGCAGACTTTGGTGACTCCCCAGTTTTCAGGTTTGCCCAATCCAGGGGTCATTGACCCTTGTGGGACTTCCCCCCCCTCGGTGGCTACTGGACAGCATCTGTCAGCCCCAGGGGTCGTCCGCATGTAGATTTCCCAGTTGTCACATTGTCTTCTATTGAGTTCTTCCCTTGGTTGATCCGCAGCTTCCAGGTGATAATTGCTGCCTGCTACTATGTTACACATTCAATCACTGATTCACTCACTCTTTCAGAGGCCAGCCTGATACAGGGAAGGGCAGTTTGATTCCTGCCCTTGTTAACATTGTTACAATGTATAATTTACTTATTAAACTAAACATATTCAGTTGAAAGTTGAAAGGTGAGCTTTTATAAGCTACAAATGCCATGGCACACAAATAGATAAAAATACCAAACTACAAGGGGGGGATACAAAATGCACACACACAAATTTTAAAACACAATTCCTTATCTTAAAGTGAAAGAGAGAAGAAGGAAGAAAAGGTAGAAAAAGAGAAACATATCCAAAGAGGGGAGAGAAAATGCAGGCAGGAGGAAAAGGGAGCTTTCTGCTACACTTAGACCAACCTATTTTCTTTTATTATTATTATTATTACTGTTATGGCTTTTTATAAAAAGTTAGCATGCTTCCAAAAATGAAAATACTTTCATTTTTCAAATATTCTAGGCTTTAAAAATGCTTTTTTTGATTCACCGTGAAGGGTCCCAAAGACCACACATGCAGTTTCATACAGAGGCATA
>NW_005842006.1:2565756-2611095 GCF_000455745.1 Alligator sinensis
CCCTGAGGAAATCAGAGGGGTCACATGCAATTTTCCTTGTTTGAAAAGGAATGAAGAAAGAATTGCACAAGACAGATGCTAGTCTTGTTATCGAATTTGTCATTGGAATGTGCTCATGTAATGTGTAGGACTACAGCCTGCAACTTTGACTAGAAAGTCCATCAGACTTATAAAACAGATCTAGTTAATTTTAAGAAAGGAATGTCAATCGCAATTCCATAAGAGGATAAGTAGGAAGAAAGGTTTGGATGAGAAACTGGTGTGACTGGTTCTCCTTCCTCTCTCTGACTATTCTTGAGCACTGCCAACAAAAACTGCTTCCCAGAAAATTCTCAATGATTTTGGCCTTGTCTGTAGCAATAAGCAGCAAGAACAGAACTGTGCTAATCAACTGCTCAATTTCAGATTTGACTGCAATAAAACTGGAAGGCTAAGTTGCAATTTAAGTATTAAGCCTATGACTTCAGCACAACTAAGCTACTTCTTAATAAAATCAGTGAGATGTTGCTATTAAAGTCAGAGAGCCATTTAAATGTCCATTACCAAGACTTTCAATTCCTGATGTCTACCAGGAGTGTCAAAGATACAGCCTGCAGGCAAGACTGGGCCCATATCTGGCCCCTGGTGCTGCCCCTGGGCCCAGAGCTGAGTCTCACACAGCATACTCTAGGCTGGCCCCATGCACAGGGCCCAGGAGCCATCCTGCATGCAGGGCCCACTCCAGCCAGCCTGGGACCTATGCTGCATGTGGTGCCTACTCCAGCTGGTCCAGAACATGTGCTGCGTGCAGGGCCTGCTTGGGCCAGGCCTGGCTTGTGCTACACTCAGTGTTTCCCCTTGTCCAGTCCAGGGGGAATCCATGCTGCCCGGGGAACCTGTGTTGCATTGCTCCTAGATTGGCTGGAGTGAGCACTGTGCACTCTGGTTCAGGCCTGCATAGGTGCCACATGCGATGCAGTCTTGGACTGGCCAGAGCATTCGCCACGCACAAAAGATCTGGCGTGCAAGGGGCAGGTGTGTGGGCCTGATCCAGCCTTCAGGGCTGGGCACACACCATTTATCCAGCCTATGGACCCACCACACATCATTCATCTAGACCAGAGGTTCCCAAACTTTTTCTTATTACAAACCCCTTTCCAGATTTACCAGCTGCCCATGTACTCCTTCCTACCAGCATATGTTTTATATTTTAACTTAAATGTCAATTATTATTATAATTGGCATTAAATAAATGAAAATTAAATCTGCCATTACACAATTTCTGCTGGGTACCCCCTGCAGAGATGTCTTGTGTACCCAAAAGGGTATGCATACAACAGTTTGGGAACCCCTGATCCAGACTGTGGGGCCAGAAGAGTTTGACCCTGATGTACATGGTCATTTTTTAATGCAGCTGGAGAAGATGATGTGTTGGGTTGTAAGCTCTTTATGGGAGAGGAGGAAAGAGAGGAAAAAATTGGGATGGGCCTAATTATTCGCTCCCTGACTCCATTGGGAAGGGAGGAAATACCTGTGAGACCCTTAATGACGTTCCTAATGTCCCCCTCAACTACCCCATGGTAACACAGGTTTGCTGAAGCCATGCTACTAGCAGCTGACTTTAGGACTCAACAGACACAGACAGTTGGGCGCACAGAAGAGAAACTCAACCTTTGTGACATCTTTCTGTTCTTAGCTTTGTGGGATCAGTGCAGAGGTGATGAGGTACATCCCATCCAGCCTCCACCATCAGTCTGTGAGGCCTGAGAAAAGGGGAAAAGCATCTGCCAAAGAAAGCTGAGCTTCTCTTTCATACAGGAGGTTGAGATCTTGTGTACAGATCTTGTCTTCTTGTTGGTCTCAAACTGAGCCCTCCTTTATGTGAAAAGCAGCAGTGACGTATTTCCAGTATTTCAATGAGGGGTGCTCACAGCCTTTATTCTCTTCACTTGTGAGAAAGTATTGGTGACAGGTTGCAGATCTTGCAGACAAACAGCAACAGAGCAGGAGAAAGTGAGGGACCCGCTGAGACCTTCCCTTGAGTTTGATGACAGGACTCTGGAAAGCCCTGAGAGCTCCTTCTAGCATGTCACCCAGGAGGAATGTGGGTGTGGAGGGACAGGGGAAGCAGCGCTGCCTTTGGACTACATTTGTAGAAAGGCCTGCTCCAGACAGATGAGAGACAGACAACTCAACAGGAGATAGTGTTGTTCTTTCCATCTGGAAGGCGAGAGGCTGTGAAGTACTGTTTACTGGAAAAAACTTCATAACATTGAGCTGTAGACTAAAAAAACCCCTCCAGTTCTTTAACTGACTGCCCACAAATTGACTTCAGCCAAAGCATAGCACAAATATAGTCTACCCACTGCACCTATACAGTCCCTTGTATATATGTACTTGAAAGGCTTGTAGGCACGTGGCTATACAGAGGCCTGTTGGTAAGAGCAAGTATTAGCAACTTTAAGCCAGCTGATGATACACAGGCCTTCTAAGAAGCTAGATCAGATGAGTTTAAGGAAGCTTTATTCCAGTGGGTTGAGACAGAAATACTCACTTTTGTTAAAGATTAATACAGATATTGTTCTGTCATTCTGGCACACTTGGTGTAGTTAGCTCAGTGACTGTTAGTATCTTTTGTTTTCTACGTATTTCAGCCTTAAATCTTTAAGTACGCTGCTGTCCACAGAGTTAGGCAGAATTTTATATTCATTTCATTGAGACTACAGGGAAATGGCATACATATGTGCGCTCTCTTACTGGGACTCTACGTTTGCTGTCTCACTTTATTATTTTCCCAGTCTAAAGCAAAACTTGGCTCTTATTGTGGTGGGGAGAAATGTTATGGATGTAGAAGTGCTGAGGTGTGTGGGTTGGAGTAGTGTGGGTACACAGATGGGAAGCCATGAGAAGAGAACAAAGATTTTGGATAGACAGTAGGGAACAAAAGAAAAATACATGGGGTTTACTTTAGGAATTTCAAGCTATGGTACATGGCTATAGCTCTAGTTAAAGACAAGCAACAAGATCCTATAAAACCAGATTCTCATTTGGTATAAATCAGCGTAGTTTCTTTGGTTGCAATGGAGCTGAGCATCTGGGTCAATATTTGGCATGGTACTTGAGCAAAATATGTAGCTATCTCAGGCACGGAGCCACCTGTTTTACAAGAAGTAGAATAATTTTACCAAGCAAGCATGTTGCATTTGCATGAGAATTTATGAGACTGCAAACCAGATCATAATCTTCTTTTGTTTGCATCACTCTACATTAGCTCTTCCAAGGGGGTTTATTTGTTTCATATACATGCCTTGATAGCATTAAAGGGCATATTTGCTTGACAGAGACCCCAGCCTAAATCCAACTTCTCTTACTACTTAGCTAATTTTAGCTGTATGCATTTCAGGCTACTTGCACAGAGATTAGATTCTCCTCTTATCTTTGAGCATGCTCACAAAGGGAAACACTGGGTCACTTAGACTCTGCAGCCATGTCCAGATGTGCATGGACGTTTGGTGCCCCAGGTACAACTAGCAGTGGTGCATCTTGTGCTGCCGCTAGTTGTCCCTGAGGAATGCCTGTGCCATGCGTGTTCTGGCATGCAGCAAGTTACCTGGGTTGGGGTAGGGGAATCTAGGGCCAGCACCAAGCAGCCTTACCTGAGGTCCTGGGGGCCTCCCAGAGCTACAGCAGTGGTGATCCTGCTGTGCGGAGCCCAGCCAGCAGCAGAATGCAGCTTTGGACGGCCAGTCTCCACTTTTTTTTTCCTGCAGGTTTTTTTTACCCCTGGATATCCAAGGGTCAAAAAAACTCTCTGCACTGCTCCCTTGCAGCACAGAGAACAACAGAACATGTGGTATGTAGAACCGCAGATGTGTCTGTGGCATTACATACTGCACGGCTGTCCTCATCTGGACACAGCCTGTGATTTTATTCTGCCCTTAACTCTGTGAAAGCACCAACAACAGAAACTGGCAATGGAATAGCTCCAATAACCATCAGCCATGGCTAAATTTATTCACATTTAACCATGCTACTTCCATTCCATTTCCTGACCCCGGTGCTACACAGGGACTTATTATAACTTAAGGGCTGTAATAAACTCTGCAAGGGTGCAGAAAGAGTGCAGAGGTCAGAAACATCGTTTCCACCAGTTTCAGGCTCCAAGAGCAGCCATGTTGCTGCTGCCCATAGATCAGGTGCTGATTGACTCTTGTCCTTTGCCCTTGCATCTACATCTTGAATAGTGTGTGCAATTGTGGGCCATCCACCTCTAAAAGATATAGAACTAGGAAAGGTATTAGGAAAGAAGGGCAACAAGGCCAATCAAAGGTTTCTGTATGAGGGGAGACTAAACAGGCTAGGACTTTTCAGCTTAGATAAAAGACAACTGTTTTAGGGACAATGATAGAAATTAAGAAAATTGGGAATAGTGTAGCGAAAGTAAGTAGGGATTTATCATTTACCATCTTTCACACTAATAGAACTAAGGGACATCCAAGGATATTATTAGGAAGCACATTTAAAACTAAGAAAAAAGATTCTTTTTCATGCAGTGGGCATGTCTTCATAAGATGTTTACTGAGGTGTTCCCTAATTAGCTCTGCAGTAAACATCTCAGTGTCTACATGTGTGGCCCTATTAGGATGCAAGAAACTAATAAAATCCACAGACAGTTGGTACTTGTATTTACAAGTACTATCCTGCTGCAGAGTTTTTTTTCATGCATAGCAGTGCATGTGTAGATGCTGACTTGACTGGCTGTGGCACAAGGGTGCTTCAGTATTGGGGCTTCCTACTGTCTAGCCCTGCACTGAAGCATCCTTGTGCCTCAGCCAGCCCCTCTGCAGCATGTTGAGCCTGGTCGGAGCCGCCGCGGGCTGGCAGGATGACCCCCCCAGACCCCCTGCCAGCTGGAGCTGCTCTGACCTGGTTCAATGTGCTATGGTCCCAGGTGTACATGTAAACATGGTGCCTGGGAGCAATACACTCTGGAGTGTATTGCTCCCAGGCACCGTGGGAGTGTATTGCTCTGGAGTGTATTGCTCCCAGGCACCCAGGCACACTCCAGAACAATACACTCTGGAGTGTACGTGTTGGAGTTTATTTCTGCACATTAATATGCACATGTAGATGTGCCTAGCATGTAATTATCCTATGGCACTTATTGTTTTAGAGCAGTGGACCCAAATGAGAGTTGTGGGGGCAATGCTGGCAGTGCCATACCCAAAGGACAAGCCGCACTGTGTGCTGGGAGCTTCTCCACCTCCAGGCCACCGCTGCCACACTTCACTCCCAGCAGCAGGTTGTGGCAAAAAAGGTTGGGAACCACTGTTTTAGAGGCTGAAAAATTACCTAGGTTCAGATGAGGATTAGACAAATTCACGTAGGATAGGTCCATCAGCAGTTTAAACATTACATTTTCAATTTTGAAATTAACTCTTCCAAGGCCTATAAATGCTGGAAAATATAAGGGAAGAGGGGCAGGGGACAGATCAGTTTGGATAGTCCCTACATAAATACTCATCCCCTTATGTGCTCTGAGCCACTGTGAGACGCACAATACTGGGTTAGATGGGCTTGTGATCTGACCCCAGAGATCTCCTATGTTCTTATGCTCTTTAGGATGAGGCACACATGCCTTTTTCCCACTCTGAAAAACAAATGGGAAACGTGACCCAAACAGTGAGTGTCTTGCAATGATTTACCTCTCAGTCCCCAGTGTGATGTACCCCGTCTGGAAACCTCTTCAATATATGGTTATTTTACATTTCCCTTAGAGATAATTGCTAGAGCATAATAACCCTCTTGAGAGAGATTTTTTCCTTATTTTATGGTAGACAAAAGTTCAGCTTAAACCCACCAGGACTAAAAGATGTGAAACAAGTGGCTGGTAGACGAGCAGGAATAGGATGGTCAGTGGATGTGTCATCCAGTTCCTGTCTTCCACACTATGATCGGGGCTCTTTCTTTACTTGATGAGTAATGCTTTAATAATAACATCTTCCCTTTTAGGTTCTGCAATGCCATAAATGTGAACAGAGCTGGACAGACTCTGGCCCAAATCATCTTCTCAATGTGAGACAGGTGTGCCTCACTTGGGAGCCGGAGGGTATGCTGGTGCCAGTCCAGGGTAAGAAAGAGGTGAACTGAGCTGTCTTTGTCCCATGGAGCTGAAAACTAGGGGCAAAATTTTGCAGGTTTGACTGAGCAACTGAACTCATCTCCCCTTGAACCTTGGGCTGTGAGTGCTGAATACTTCTAAACATGTTGGCCTGTGTCCCAGTATTGTGAACCCCAAACATTCAGGAACTGAGAGCCAGGCTACAATTTTTTTTTATTTGCCTTCTGGCTTTTGAGGGCTTATGTTTTCAAACTTTTTTGTGCCACCACACAGGCCAGAAACACCTTTTATTTAAATGAAATGTGATCAAGAAATTAGTCTGTAAGTAAAACACCAAATATTACAAGATTCATTCACAATAAAATTCCTAAAATCATAGAAAGTTAGGGTTGGAAGGGACCTCAAGAGGTCATCTAGTCCAACCCCTTGAGGTCCCTTCCAACCCTAACTTTCTATGATTCTGACTTTGAAAAAAGTATAATACTGTATTCATCACCTGAAAGGAGGACTTAAACAAAAGATCCAGAACCATCCAGGGTACAGAGACAAACTAGGTATCCTGAAGTAAAAGGCAGTAGGATTTACCTTGTAACATGCTTTGTGGTTACTGCCCATGTGAACAATTTTATCCCATGATAAAAGAAAGTAAACCTTGTGAGTTTCTTTTTTTTTAACTGAGGGTCAAGATATCATGATTTAGCTCCTATCTACTGTGGAGTAAGTGTGTGTGCACAGAGCCAGTTACTACAGCATAACTGATGCATGGTAAATCCTTGCCCTATTTTACAATGTATTAACTGGTTAATCCATCCATAAACTTAGTGCTTATGGACATACAGGGCACTTGCTCCAACACACTGTAATTGCAGAGCATCGCAACAGACTTAATTAATCAAGTGTGCTGGAGTGTGCTAATTAGCATGCTCCAGCAGCCTCAGCATCTTGTGTATTCAGTGTCCCCACACTTAAAAATGGCAGCAAGGGTGCTTTAACTAAAGCTCATTTAGCGAGCCTTAATTAAAGTGCCCCTGCAGGCATTTTGAAGTGTGGGATGCTGAATACATGAGACGCTGTGGGTGCTTTAGAGTGGCTCCCAAGAGCTGCTCTAATTAAATTGTCCCCCCCCCCTCCCCACACCCAGTGGGTGTCAAAACGATTACTCTGCAACTTGTCCTGACAAAGAAAGAGTATGCATTTAGGAACCTAAGTATCCCTGCAAAAAACGATTTGGGCTTTTAAATCATTTAGGCACTTAAAAAAACGTTACTCAAGGAATCTGCCTTAGAAAGTTTATAATCTAAATAGAGAAGGAGGTAGAGGATGGGAGGCAATTATAGTACCTGATCCTCTTTCAAGGTTCATTGGGCCTTTATGGCTCTGTTGTTTGCATTTTTTTTTAACGTACATGTCTCTTACCACCAGTTCAAAGCATATGTGTATGTTGGGTGGGGGGTGCATCCAGGGTTAATAGGTCTTATGGGAGAAGTGGCTTTTAACATAAGATAGTGGTAGTAGTAGTAGTAATAATAGTAAAGAAAGTGAAAAGGGAAGGGTAAAAAATAAGGCAGCCCAGGCATAAGGAGCTACGTGAAATGGCCGCAATGGTGATCAGTTGTGATTTCTTTGAAGAGACCGAGAGACTCAAGAGTAAGCAAGCTATTAGGTATTCATGACAATCTTGCAGGATTACAGTTTAAAATATTTTGTATGGGCAACTAACAATAAAATGGGTGTATACTACTGGGCTCTCTACTTCTCACTCTTACCCTCTATTTAAATTAAGACACATAACAAGTATATATGGCCCCAAGTATGATTTTTTACATAAGGAGGAGAGAAAGAACTGGTAAAGCAGTCATTCAGAAGTCATTTTCTTTATCCAGTTTTACTTGGCTTGGTTTTTTTTCTGCCACTTTCAGACAGTGAACTGACATCTGGTCAGTGATTTGTGAAATTCCTAGGGGTGGGGAACTGAGAAGCCACACAAAGGTCATGGCGCCGCTGGAATGAAATACTGTAAGCCTTGTGAAATACTTAGCAAAAGAAAAGGCAAGCCCCGAAAAATGCCTTTCTGGGTGGCAAAGCTAAAACAAACAGGGGAGTCGGGTGCTCACCGAATCTGAAAATTTACCTGACTCCCTTCTGCTTATAAATCATTGTCATCTAGAAGAGTGTAGGAGGTAAAGAGGGTGCCTCTTGCAGGGCACTGAATGTCATGTGTGCTTTCAGGGAAACATGAACTGCCCGGCCCACTTCTGAGATAACCAAGGGCACGAACAGTTGTCACTCTTGACAGTTCTATGCAAAAGGTGAAATATTAAGGGTTTATATTAATTAAAGGATGCTTGATGGCAACAATCAATCTTCACAGCTGAATCAACTGTTATGAAAATCATCAATATAATGCTTAGGTGCAGATGTGAGAAAGGTGTCTTTAAAAGAGATTCTCATTCACTTATTGGCTTGCATTTTTTTTTAAGCTGAAGCTATCGGCTTCCATTTCCTAGGCACTACAGATCCAAATAGCTCAAGGGTTTTGTACTGTTGCCCATCACTGAAGTATCTGAGCACCCTCTACGTAATTCAATAGCAACAACACAGTCTCTAGTTAGCTTTATGGAAGATCTTGCTTTTCCTCCTTTCTAGGTCAAAATGTGGCTTAGAGTTCAGGATTTTTCTACACGGTGGTAAAGAGTTTATTTTTCTTTTTAGATAATATTTATTTACAGTTTTTGGTAGGGCTTCGGGGCAGAAGGGGCATCATTCTATAGTACTTCCAAAATGCTCCATTTAAGGTCTGAAACCACGTGCCTCTGGTAATACTGGTTTTCAGTTCTATTGCAAAGCAACGTGAAGGATAGCTTTAGGAGTGGTCAGTGAGGAGCTGAATGTTATAGGATACACTGTCTTTGCAGTGAGTCCAAGAGTTCTTCAGAGAAGCATGCACCATTCACTTGCTCTTATGCCAAACCCCAGGATTAGGTAATGTGGACAGTCGAGTGGAGCTCTGAGTGTGCGTGCGTGCCAGGAAATGCCCCCGAGTCAGAGTGCCTGAGAATGGCTCAGGGCTGCAGTAAACTGGATGCATTGCCTAGTTCTTGGATTTTGGTATGTGCTGAGCAAGATTAGCTGGGTCAAGCATGTTTCAAATTGGCACTTCTGGGCTCACAACAGAGGTGATGTAGATATGGCAACAGTCATGGATGCTGGGTACAGCATAGGGCTTTGCACTAAGCTGGGAGCAGCCAGTTATTTTGGGCAGAGGGCTGCTTACTGAGTTTCAGCCAGCCATTGAGGGCCACATGACAGGCAGCCCAGGGCAGATTAATTTTAATTTTCTAAATTTTTTAGGGGCTCTGAGGGCCAGATAGAATGGCCTGGCAGGCCGCATTTTGCCCATCCCTGCACTAAATTCATAGAAATACCAAAGCATTTTAAAAATGTAGTTGTTTAACTGGTCAAAGGGAAGACTTGGTGGGCAAGAAATGTGTTTTATGAATGTCTCTATTTAGACATTTCTAGAGGTGTCTTTTATCTGATAGGTCTTAGATAGACATTTGTAGTTACTCTCAGGGTACATCTAACATTATTTCAGTTTCAAGGTTTTAGCTGGTGGAAGCATTTAATGCAACAGAGTTTCATTTATATGCAGTCCTGCTCCACTTCAGTTCAGGGCATGAATGGTCTCTTCCTGAGCTTGACTGAAGAGTGTAAATATTATCAGTGATATCTCTTTTCAACTGCAACCTCTTATTTAAATTAAGTGCAATGCCTGTCTTATTTTTTTCTAGTTTGTATAGAGGGTAGTGCTAAATTCATGGAACCACTGCTGAGAGTTCATGATGTAAGAACAAAATGTTTCTTGCCCAACACATAAAAGGAGCACAGATGCCTATGGTGTCACTTGGTTGCTCTAACTGAAAGAAGCCAGAAAGTCTCACTGCATCACAACAGCCTGAATAAATAAACAAAAAAAGGGAAAGGGGACAAACCAAACATAGATGAATCCTTTATTCATGAGAGCAGTTTCCCTGAAGCCAACTGGACTAATTGCATGCGTCATCGCTATTTGCAGGGCTAAGATTGTATGGGATTTGGACTTTATTCTGGTACACATTTATATTTAATTTTTTTGTTTTTCCCTGTCTTGTTCACTGGCAGCAGCAGCCTGACATTTGGAGCTGTTCAGTGAAATGATAGATATGTGCACAATGCTCAGGGCACAAATCAAGCATGAGGTTTTCATATTTGTATAATTTTTATAATGACTCCATGTCATGGAAAGTACATTAGACACAGGACCAGAGAACAGATTCCTCTTCATTCTGTGCCAATCCTGCCTTTGAATTTAAAAATGATCATTTTTTTAAATTGCAAAATGCCTTTTAGGTAAAAGCATTCATTTAGCAAACCTCTACTTGGAATAGTTTTTAGGACAAGAGCCATTTTATAGTCATAATACGAGAGAAACAAAAGTTCAGGACCAGAGAATAGCTTGGCATGAAGCAAACATTATCAGGTGACACATCACATAAAATTGATTGCTTTTGCAGTTCCCTCTTTTAAATATGGTGTCTCCCATCCCCTCTATTTTTATCACCTTCTACCTCTTTCCTCCCAACCTGGCTATTTAGTACTCTTTTGATAATCCTAAAATTAAAGCTGTGTTTTAAAAAAAATGAAGTTGTAGAGCCTTCTTTTTTTCAGATTGTTTTTTCTGCTTCTTAAGTACCCAGAAGCTGGAAATATTTGAAACAAAAGTGACCCCCAGTGGTCATCAATATTACTTCTGGCTGATGTCAAAAACCTGTTTTTTCTTGAAGGTCACGCAAACAGTTTAGATTTCCCTATTCCCAAATCTAACCAACTACACCTTCCCTTAGCTTGAGTTCTGGCGTGGGCCAAAGGTTAAATGTAAGACACAAAGCCCTTTTATTAATGTTTACTTCACTGGATCAAATCTACCTCAATTCAATAGTTACAGGGCACCACGATTGTGTGGCACATATGACATTTGTTTAGACAAGTGGCACTTCTCCTTTGGGCCCCATGGGCCAGATGAAGGGTGTAGGGCTGATCCACAGGCCGGATTAGGCCCTTCACTGCCTCCGCCCAACCCGCACACATGGATTGGCCCCTGCATGGTCTTGGCTGGCCCTTGCACGCACGGATTGGGACTCACTGCCCTACGCTACTGTCATGACCCAAAAGGCATGATTGTGTATGTGTGCTTCGGCACCAGAATTATCCCCGTCAAGTTGCAGAGCATTGCACGGGAGAGTTTCCTGTAGCAGAGGAAACCCCGGTGCAGGGACGAGTTTCCCGCCTTTTCTGCAGCTTCTTTTGCAGAGTGCATTGCTCATGTTGCAAGAGGAATGCACAGTGCAAAAGAGTTCCCGCCACTGGTATGCAGATTCATTCCCCGTGATTGGCTAGTGCTAAATTATTCACACGTGGCGGCTAACAATTGGCCTGTTAGCCGTATAAGAGGCTTGAGCAGTTTCTGCCCAAGCCAAAGAGGATTCCACATCCATCTCGTGGGGACTCTGGGTACACGGCAGGGTAATAGAAACCCTGTGTGAGATCCAGAGGAGCTTGGCGGCCTGATCCACCACCCACCTCTTCCCGTCTTCGAACGCAACTCTTATAAGACGTATTTACGATTTCTATTTTGGTGGCTCGTTCACCCAGAGCATCCGGAGCTCTGCACGTGGAGCCTAGCAACCTCCATGAAACCGTCTGTGTTGTCTGTCTGTAACTGCAACTTAATCAAGCTTTCCAGCCTACACCACTGCCATCTCGGTGTAAGTAAACAATCTTTTAAAGCTACCGCTACGTGTCCGTGCCTAATTCCAGCTCGAAGGCCTTCCCTCTCCGCCCCGGCGTGCCCGGGCTGCTGGCCACAGCCCGCGTGCAGCGCGAAAAGGGCTCGGGTTGCTCCCGGCCCGCACAGCTACCAGTGGCTGACCCTCCCCTGTTGTCATTGGACCCTGAGCCTTGATGCGACCCCTACATACCAGGATCAAGTCCTGATGGCCTGGACTACCCCTGCATGCTGGGATTGGGACATGGCAGCCCTGCACTGCCTCCACATGCAGGGATTGGCCCATGGGGATGCCACACCACTCCTGCATGTTGGGATTAAGCCTTGGTGCCCTGTGTGCTGGGATCAGTCCTTGTGGCCTTGCACTACCTGTGCGTGGCCCTGTGTTCTGGGATTGGGCCCTGCACCACCCTGTGCATGGAATCGAGCACAAAAGCCCATACTGTATCTGCCCTGTGGTGCTTCCCATGGGTCTGGAAATCTGAGAGTAGTGAAGCAGTACCACAACAGGTCAGATGACAACACTGAGGACCAGACCTGCTCTGTGCACCTGGGGTTGAGCCTGCCCTGATTTAGACGAAGTTTTATTTGCAATTAAAAGCTCAATCTTTTTCTCAGTAGCAGTCGTAATTGCCAGCATCACAAGGGGCATTTGAAAGAGCATGGAGAAGAATCATCTTCTTGTAGTCATAGGCTGGACATCCAGGTCAGCACAAGTCCTTGCCGCAAACAATACTAAGAATGTAACATGATGAGGCTGCTACTACTGGATGCTGATACTTCCACTTGGAGATTATTTTTTGTTTGTAGTTTATGTAGAGCATTTTAGGAATAACTTCCCAGGCAAAGTGAGCTCATCAGCTAGAGGAGGCCATGTATACCAGGCATGAGATGCATTAGCAGGGGGTTAAGGAAATCTTGTGCTGAATAATATCAATTTCTTAGGTAGGCAGGGCTATTTCTCCTCTGACCAACATCAGTGTCACCCAGGTGTAGCCCAGTTGATCTCAATAAAGATGCCCCCTGATTTACAGAAGTATAAGAGATGAACAAAGCACATCAGAGACTCCAGTAGCTATGGCTGTCCAAATGGCACCTTTTAAAAGCAGTAAATTCTTACCTTGCTGCTTTCTGGTATGTAGAACCACAACTGTGGTTTCACCCATGGCAAAAGCACTCGGGTTACTAGGGCCCTCTCTACACATTGCAGGTATCCTACAATTAACTGGCTAATTGTGCAATTAGCTTAAGACCAGCTGCACATGCAAAGCACTTATCACAGGATAAAAAGCTCCAACCAGCTATAAAGTTAGACCTTGAAAATGTGTACTAACTTCATAGCTGGTTGCTACTGAGTCTTTACTTGCACGTGTAGCAGGGTCTCTCTTGTGGCTGGAAGCGCTCAGCAGCTGACAGGGCTTCCAGTTGCAAGGATGCGTCGTGTCAAGAGTGAAACCCTTGGGCCTGGGTGATCATGGCAGCCAGGATCTCCAAGGTTCAGGGGTGCATGAAACCCCCATCTTGGACCCAAATGCCTGTGGTCACCACAGCAGAGAGCTCTCTCAGCAAAGGGGGATTGAGCTCTCTCCACAGAGGCAATAAAGCATGATTAAATCTAATGCATAATCCCATAGTTGCACCTCCTTCTATGCATGGGGCAATTGTGTGGATCACACATTAGATCCAATTACACTTTTACCTGCACATGTAGAGGGGGCTAAACAGTCTTAACAAGTCTAACTTCTGTGACACTATGGAAATAGGAGTACTTGAGTTCTGCCGGTGCTTATCAAATTGTGGAGACAAACCCCAGAAGCTAATTGACAGCACTAGATCTCTTCAGATATGAGCCCTGGGAAGCAGTGGTGGCAGGAAGAGCATGCCTAGTAGCTATGTGAAGCTTCGGCCCAGAGTGCTGCGTGAAGCTTTGGTTCCTGATTCAATTCAGTAGAGATTTGGCCTGGTCTTGGTGGCTGAATCTCAGTCCAAATCATCAGGAGACCCTTTAATCTCTCCAAATTGAATTGGAACCCTCCAAATCAATTCGGAGAGATTTGGAGATTCAGACACAGGCACAGCTTTAAATGCTTTTCCTACAAACCTCAAGGTAGCAGGCGGCTCATGAACACTGCGATGCTGGGGTACATGGAGTGTCCCATAGGAGCATGGGGGGCTCCCCAGCACGCTCGGCAGCAGATCTGGAAGTGGACCAGAAGCACTTCCAGGTCTGCCAGGAAGCATGCCAGGGCCCCCCCTGCACCTCCCTTGATGACTGGTGCCTCCTGGGTCTGGCTGGGGGGCACCCGCAGTCTCCCTGGGGCTGATTGCCGAGCCAGGGTGGGGACACTCCCCAGTGCACTCCCTGGTGGACCTGGAAGTGGACCGGAAGTATTTCCGGTCTACTTCTGGGTTCACTGCTGAGCATGCAGGGGTCCTCCTGATTTCCTGTGGGATGCTCCATCCACCCCAGCATAGCAGTGTTCACGAGCCACTCCTGGTACTTTGAGGTATGTAGAAAAAACATTTAAAGTTGTGTCTATGGCCGAATTGCTGATTCTCCAAATCAGCACCGAATCTTCAGATTTGGATTTGGCCGAATTGAATTGGGGACGGTGATCTGAATCAACAAATCAAATCACTGTCCCCGATTCAGACTGAATCTGAATTTAATACAGCTCATTTTGCACACCCTTCATGGCTAGCCGCGGCACCGACTGCTGTTCTTGTGTTCCCTGTAAGCGGGTTTCCAAAGCCGGTGCCTAGTCACCCATCACTCTTTACGCTGCTGTACTCCTTGCAGGACCAGGGCTTTGCTCGTTAACTGGATGTAACAAACCTGGCACTGCTGAAGCTCCTTAGGTAGCAAGTTACTACATTTTTGGATGATCTGTTAATTAACAATTCCTGAGGCATTATATTGTCAAGCATCCAGCGGAAAACTCTTCAAGTATGTTGTTATATATTAACTTGTGTACTCAATGGGTAATTTCACTTGTGCAATTTTTGTCGCAACAACATTTACTTTGAAATGGGAGAGTATATTATCCATTTTCCTGATTTCTCCTGCATATTCGATTTTTATCAGTAACATAAATATTTTCTTATTAATAGTCTTCTTAATGGGGATTCCAGTTCATTTAAGGGTATTTTTACAGCCTGGAGGCAGAAAGATCCCTTGTGCTGCTGATGAATTATGTCCTACACATGTACTTCCACTCACATGCACCTCGGAAATGAAGCGGTGAGGACATCCTGGGAGCATCTCAAGCTGCTGATTTTGGGTACGATAGAAACCCATGCCTTGAACATGGTGCTAGGTGAAGGGACACAGGATCTCCTCTCTGCCTTGTTTTCGCATTGATGTGTGCAGAGTAGAAGCAGATGGATGGCTCTTAGGTCTTTGGTGATGTGACTGAGCTCTCTGCTGCTGCTGAAAAGATGTATGTGCCTTAGGACTCAGAAATTAGTAATTTGGATTTTGAAAGGTATTTAGGTACCGTACTTAAAAATAGCTGACGTGTGGCATTTACAAAAGTACTGATGAAGTAACTCCCATCTATTAGTTGAAAGATCCAGGATTCATCTGCCCAAAAATGCTGTGGAAAATTAAACCAAATTAAGAAACATGTGACATTATATTAGCTTAATTAAGCTATTTTAAATCCCTGTATGGGCAACTTCATTCAGAATTAAAATAATGTAGCTAAGGTTTTTCAAATTCCACAAACTAAGAAAACCTGTCCCTTTTCTTAGGATGAAGAGTGTATGAATAATGAAAGAGAAATTATTGTTGCTTTATTTTTTTTGCATGCACTGCCCAGGACCTTGGTTAGAGTTGTGAAGCAAGAACACTTCAGATCACGTTATATAATTTGTAGGGATGCCCAAAATTGCATCTCTGCAGCACTATGTATCTGTGTATATACTGCACGTATCACATATTTCTGAGCGCAACTGCTCTTGGGTTCAGTGAGATCCTCCAAGTTGCCAGTGCCTATGTTCAAAGTTCAACTCCTCTTTTATAGAAAATCTTGTATAGAAAACCGATCAGATTCTGTCCGTTGTGTTACATTGAAGAGTACACAGAGAGTTATCCTATGACTGACATACGTGAATAATCCCCTTGACTTCAGTATTCCTCCTCCTCTTGTGTGTAGAGAATAGATCTGTTCCAAAGAAACCAATAGATTAGAAGACAGCAGAGAGAATAAAACTGTGTGAGACTGATAGCACGAAAGAGGTGGAGGGGTAGGCTGGGGCTGGCATTTTATCATGGCGTAACCTTCTGACAGAGAAAGGCAGTTTATTAATAGAAGTTTGGCAGACATACTATACCAGTGACCAACATTTAATGACTGCAAAAACAAGATGAGGTCAGGTCTCTAATTTCTTGATGGTAACGTATGCCGAATGGGTGATAGGTTAACAGAGTAGGAAGACAGAATGATCAGTTTCGAATACTGCATGGTCCATGTAGGGAAGTTTTGGAAGAGAAGTCTTTTCTTTTTCTGACAGACCAGGCACAGCTCAAGCTAGTAAAGCGCATGGTGCACCCTTATGGCGGGGACCCTGGATCAGCTGACGGAGCTACCAGATATGGGAGCATGCCCCATGGCTGGGAGATCCAGCTGAACACATGTTCAGTTAATGGCTTGATAGGAACCAACCACAAAGTTAGTACACATTTTTTGTGTAATAGCTTTGTGGATTACTCTTTATCACACCCTTAATTGTATTCATGTGTGGGCAGGTAACACATGATTAATTATGTCTTACGTGTAACATGTGCAAAAGGCCTTAGATTTCATCCACAAACTCTCTTTACCTGTCAGCCTGTCTGCTCATGCAGAGTGTGTGTGTGTGTGTGTGTGTGTGTAACAAGTGACCCACTTCTTTCCCTGAGAAGCACTTTTTAATTCTTCAGGTTTCTTTTAATCTCCGTTCTTCTGTTTTTGGCAAAGCAAGGCTTACAACTGTTTGGGGACAGGTTCTGTGGAGCCTGTTGATCAGTTCCTTACTTTGGACTGATTACGTCAATTTATAAGTGTTAAGAAACACAGATGCTGCTCGATCAGTAATGTTGGTATTTTGTCTTCTACTGCGTAAGTTGAATTTTTAACTTCTCATTTGAATCAGCAAAACTGAAATCTGAGTTTATCGGGTGCTACTGTGCCTATGTCACTTGACTGCTTCACTGACTCCCTGGAAGAGGAGAGGACATTCCAAGCATTATGCACAGGATCAAGTTAACTTTGCAATGTAATGCTCTATGTAGCTCAAGCTACATACATGAATGATTTTCTGATGCTCAGTGCATCAGAGACCCATGTAGTTGTTAAGTAAAACTGTTGACTAAGTATGGCCAGTAAACAACTTGCTTTGTCTGCTAATGCTTGTATGTCTCCCAACGTGACTACCCAACTCACTTTGTTATTAATAGGATCTACATTTGCACATGAAAAAGAGAAGAATTTCTTTTGTGTTTGCTATAGCACCTATCACAATGGACTCTTGGATGGATGGTGACTATGGCTTCTAGGCAGCAGTGGTAGTCTAGTGGTATACAAATAAATAATAAAATAGAATCCAGTCCCTACCCAGTTGTTCTTTTCTTCTGTATGCTCTTGTGATGAGCTTTAATAATTTTTAAAGTAAAACAAGCTGTATTTTGACTACCTTTACTGAGCTGCAGGTTCTCTTTGCCTCAGTTCTAGGCTTGCCAAGAATTTTTTTAACTGAGATTCTGATGTAACCCTTCTGCTAGGCTAGGCTTCAAAGTTGAACAGTAGCTGGCTTCAAAGTTAGGGGTCCAACACTAATCAGAGTAAAAAAGTTTTGTCATTAAACAGTTCGCAGGTTGTCAGTGAAAAGAAAAAAATCTTGGGTTGGCAACCCTACTTGACTGCAGCAATGCTTCTAAACTCTGCTGCTTCCACCCAGGGGTTCCCTACTCATTCTCAACCCTGACTGTGTCCTGCATTGTGCTACCCGCTCCCAGGCTTACCCCCACCGGCCCCACCACCTGATCCCAGCATGCATTCCCACTCATAACCTCTTTTCCTTTTCATCCCCACAGCTCTGTTCTGGCCACACCATCTCCTCCCCATCCTGCTCAATACCTCAGACTGCCTGGAATTACATGTCCCCATCTACCTGTGAGGTGATCAGTGTTACAATCAGATGACAGGCTGCTGCGACCACAGCACATGGCTGGGAGGGAAGAGGGTTACAGAGGCTCCCATGGGCCACAAAGCTATGATAGATCTCCCTTCAGGGTCTTTCACTCCCACTTAGGCACCAAGTGGCTCTGCTTTGCTGTGCTCTGCCAGTCCATCACCACTTTGTATCCAGACTCTTTCTGATAATGGAGCTTCAGTCAAGCTCACAGTTGCTTAGCTTTTTATGAACTGCTTTTTTTTTTTTTTTACAGACAGGCATTTTTAGCCTTTTTTATTATGAACTGTCTATACGTTTATAGACAGTTGGCAACCCTGCTCAGTTTCTGTTGTCACATTTCCCAGGTGGTCCAGCCTTGTCTAGAAGCCATGCACTGGGTGTTTCAGAGACAGCACTCCTACATTTCAGGAGTATGCTTTGGGCCAAGAGCAAAAAAAGAGAGATTAACATGGAAGAGAAATGCAAAGGGGGAGACAAACTTTAGGGAAAGGAAATGGTGGGATATTACAGGACGGATCAGAATTATGTCTGTCAACGGTTGCTTAAGTGTCATGGGTTGTACCAATATCTGTGTTATGACCTGTGTATCCCTATTCTGATTCACTTAATTCTGCCATACCTCCATAGGCCATGCCTAAGGGTGGGAGATGTTGGGAGTCCTTGTGGAAAGACATGTGATATCTAGGGGTTAAGGATCTCTGAACCCAGCTATGGAAGGATGAGCTGCAATGTTAAAGATATAGAAGCTAATCTGGTTGATTTTTCAGTGTCAACCAGCAATCCGTCATCTTGTGGCCTATGGCTTGGTTTGGGGGATACAATGGCAGTAGGATGGTTGGAGCACTGATTCTGTCTTGAGGAAGGAGAGTTATACCCTCTGGAGCCCTTTGGGATCTCCTAACCTCTTAATATGGGCTTGGTGCAGGAATTTAATATAAGATGCTATCTATCCAAGTACAGAGTATGCTGAATTTATTTATTCTGAGAAAAGCACTGGCTTCCATGCTTTGGCCAATGCAACAACCTAATTGTGTGCTCTCTTACTGTATTGTCATTCTGTTGACTTTAATGAAGCAATTCCAAATGAAGGCCCCATCTCAGCAAGGTGCTTAAGTGCATATCTGGCTTCAAGCACAGGAGCAGGCCTATTGGGTACATTCCCACATGTAGGGGTGTGTGCTTGCAGTGGAAAAAAGTAGTGGCACAAATTTGTGCTGCTACTTTTTGCTGCTGCACATGCCCCTGCATGTGTGCTTTGGTGCAAGGCAAAATGCTCTGCTTCAGTGTGCTGGAGGAGCTGGGACAAAACTAGAGGAGGGGAGATGCTCTGGTTGGCAGCCAGAGCATCTCCCTGGAGGACTGAGCCTCTGTCTGCCAGCGCATGCTCCTGTGTCATGTGCTGTGCCACTTTTTTTGTAGCATTTTTTTTTTTTTTGCTACCAGGATTTCCTGGCAATAAATTTTGGCCCTGCACTGAAAATTTGTAGCACAGGGCACATTTTAACATGCCAGGCATGCAGTTTGTGGCACTGCAAAGAAGTTTGCACCACCAAAAACCCACATGTGCTTGCCAGTCAGGATCCAGCCATTGATGTCAATTTGCGTGTTTCAGGTAAGGTACATGTGTACATGCTTGCTGAACTAAGCCTCAGGATCAAGCTCTTTATGTGAATATTTTTTTCTGAAGTACACTGGGTACTGAGAATTTTGATTGCTAGTGATGTTTGTTTTGTACTGTGTGATGTACTGAGAATTTTGATTGCCAGACTGGTCGTTTAACAATTAAAAGAACTACAGCACAATTGCAACATCTTGTCCATTTCCACAGAACAGATAGCACTTTTGCCAACACAGTGAAGTCTTTGGCATTCTGATGGTGATGGGTATTAAGAGATAGTCTGACTGTGTCATGTTGAAATAAAATATGAGTGATCTGATTTCTGTAGTTGCTTTCTACAAGAGTTTCTCCATAAAAAGAATTAGAAATACTGCATGGTGCAAGAAAGGGAAAATGAGAAAAATATATGCCCCAGCCTATTTTCAGTAAGTATTTTTGCTCTCACTGTGCAGGTACCAATAACCACTTGAGCCATAGAGTTAGTTAAAAAATAGATCATTTGCTCACAGCATATGTAGGTGCTTGTTTTTCACTGACTTTTTTTATCTTTTACTCACCCAAGAGTGGGTTTTCCCTTCGACTGTAACATACTCAATACAAGATGGTTCAGATGGAGTTCTGACTGTTCCCATGACCACCTTTTCCTCTCTGGACACTGAAAAGTCTGGCCAGAAGCCTCTGTCAAGGGGATGCCCAGTGTCATCAATGTCACTTTACAGGTAGACGGTTTATGCTCGTGCTTCAGAAGTCTGAGCCTGTCATCTTGGTGATATTCCCAGGCTACAAATTTAGGAGAGGAAGGGCCCAAGGACATTACTAAATCCAACAACCTCATAAGACAGTCTTACCTTGTTCATTCCAGCCTTTTGAAAACATGCGCTGTTTCACTACCACTACTGAAGTTTGGTCAGTGATGGCAAACAGGAAGAGAGTTCATTTAGACAATAGGCAGACAAGGTTCCTTGGGCGAATTTGATATCTTTTATTAGACCAACCCAAATAGTTGGAGAATAGTTATTAAGCAAGCTTTCGGGTTAAAAAAAAAACCAAACAAAAAACAAAAAACAACCTTATTTAGACAAGGCATTTGCATTTTTTTAGTACAGAACAATACCAGACAACTGCACTCCAAGGCACTACTACACGACAAACTGCATGCTGCCACACTTTGCACATGCAGTGCAGTTTCTCTTCTTCCCTTAAAGTTTTACAAGGAGTTTTTATTTCTCTTTGATCTCCTTATCATCTAGCCCTGGTCTGTGTGTCATTTGATCATCTGTGTCATTTAGCTCTAATCTCTTGCTATTTTAAAAGCATTTGAAAAAATATTTCTCTAAATGTCTTTATATGTTTAAAATGTAATCTCTGGCTAGAAACAGAGGAAACAACTGCTTCAGGAGCTCAGGATAAGTTGCTGCTCAGGATCATGAATACAAGCTGTTCAGGATCTTCATGCTGCTATCATGATATACCTGAGCTAAGTCACCGTAAATTTAAACCTGAATGACACAGTTAAAGTTGCAATTGTTTGGCACGCATATCACCACAGGAACAAGAACATGTATGAATTACAACCACAGGTGGGGCAGCCCCAGTAAAGGTATTTATTCATTACCAGGAGCAGCTACCAGGTATCTGCTGTAGTTGGCTTTTTACTACTGCATCATCTTGCCCCATATTGAGCACCTTTTAATAATATTATGGTAAAAATGCCTAAGTCAAATTTCCTTTAGAGTGACAGTTGTTGCTGTGAAGCTGCTACTTGTCAATTTGTTTCACTGCAAAAGAAATGGTGGGACATTTCCCTAGATATAGCACTCGGTGCCAGTCCATGTACTAACATACATGACATAGAGGTAATGAACTATGATGAAGGAAGACTAGGACTTTTAAAAAATTATCTGAGATAAGAATATTGGTAGGGAGGAAATGCCATGATTGTATTAAATTTTGAAATAGGCTGATAAAATAAATATTGGACCACCCATCATTTTAATAATTGTAGATAGGATAGAACTTTTGAGACATTACTGATAGTTTTGTTGTTTTTATTTTTGTGTATGTTTGCTTAATTGTTTCCAATTAACTGAATAAAAATGATTAATGGACCTGACTCTATGGTGCTGTTTCATTTAATACATTCTGCCAGAGAGAGTCATGTTTATTCACATATTTTAAAAGAAATCTAAAACTTATTTACAGAAACAGATACTAAATCTGCGTCACCAAACCTATGTGAGCTGAAAGGCTTTCGTTTACGAGTTTTAGCAAAAAAGGGCAGAGGTCTTCCTGTTGTTGTGTTTTGACCAGGCAGCAGCCCAGTCGTGTATTTTGATTGGTTCTTAGGGGCTACCTCCCTTTCTCAGAAATAGCACTGAACAGTGTGCAGCTGTAGTGATAGAATCACTGGAAGCAACAGTTGGATTCCTCCTCCTCTTCCTCCTCCTCCACCTCCTTGCTTCTTGACCCTTTAGCTCAGATCAAATCTGGTATTACTGAAGAAGCTAATTAATAAATACCTATGTACTTATTCATATTTACTACTTTCTTATTATAAAAATAAGTGAGATGGTAAAAAAAAAAAAGATTCCTATAATCACATACAGTATGAATGATAACTAGACGACTGGCTAATTAACAGTGTAAAAGACATCGACAAAAACTAGCCTTCTATCCTGAGACCAAATCTGATGACTCAACAATTGCTTGAGTATGTCTATCCATGACAAGGGAAAGTGAGATCTTGAGTCTTGCTTCTAAATTATATAGCTAAAGCATAGGGCTGCGAGCTGTGGTTCCTGATAAACAGCAGGGATTTACAATAGGAGAAGGATGAGGCAGGGGAATGAACAAACAACACACTTTTTATAAGTTGCTTGTATGAATAATAAAATCACATT
Organism: Alligator sinensis; assembly: GCF_000455745.1. Classification (NCBI taxonomy): domain Eukaryota; kingdom Metazoa; phylum Chordata; order Crocodylia; family Alligatoridae; genus Alligator; species Alligator sinensis. Next base: position 2,588,376 of record NW_005842006.1, read on the forward strand.
TTCGAAAAAGTCTCGGCAGTCTATAGTATGGAAACAAGCAGCGGAGTAAAGATTAGAAAAATTTTAAATGTGCTCGCAGTTCTTTGGGTGTGTGTGCGTGTGTGCATGCGTGTGTGTGTGTGTGTGTGTGTGTGTGTGCATGTGTGTGTGCATGCATGCAGGGGCAGATCCAGAGAGGGATGTATTTCACCTCTCCTTCCCCGCACTCTTTGATTCCTGGTCCACCCAAAATTTAATCCAACTGCCTGGCAGTGGCAGCAGCATTTCTAGTCAGGCAGTACTGAGGAGGGTCAACTGATTACATAGCTCATTATAACCTACCAGATCTCTTCTAAACTCTTCATTCTACAGATGTTAATGACTCTGTCTTCTTTTTAATGGTCTTCTTGTTCCACCGATCAAGCTAGGCTTTGTCCTGCAATTCTGCTGTCTGCTAACTGCTCCTGGTAATGAGGCTCCTATTTCACAGCTTTGCAGATTGTTTTCAACTTATTTCAATAAAGCCATATTTATTAATGCTTCAATCTTAAATTGAATAATACAGCCCTAGGCCCCTAGCATATTAGGAAAGCTTCTAGTATATTTTTAATTGGATGCACATATGTGTTGCTTCATATGTGACAATGCACCTCAGCATCTGCAACTGCCACCCTTCTCAAAATTTTTAGATCTGCCCAAGTATGTATATATTTGATTTAAATGCCATATAAAATAGTGAACTGAATATTCCCCAAACAGCAATGTAGGCTGGCATACATCTGTAGTAAAAAGCTTTTCTGTTAGATATAGAAACATGTTCAGCTGGGGCCGAGTGCGGTAAAGGAGCAATTCCAGCAAAGAACATAGAAGAGGAATAAGCAGTTGGGTATTAACTGAATAGAAGACTAGCCAAATAGGTGGACAAATTATATTAGGTACTCAATTTCCTCTGGGCAGAAAGATATTATAATTAGATTCTGTCTCAAACTGAAGAATTGCTGTAGTTGCCATTTTGTAGTGGCGTTGTAGCTGTCCTGGTTCAGGGAACATATGAGAAGCAAAATTTGGTGATATAAGTATGAGAGCAACTGTATAGTTGGGGGGATGTCAGACAAGCTTTATGGCACAAAGTGCCTTTCCTCAGGTCTGGGAAAGATGCAGGCACAACCCAAGTTAAGTACTAGGCTAGTGTGGTTTACTGGGGGCGGGGGGCGGAGGGGGCTTGGTGGCTAGCGGGGGAAGTGAGGTTGATGGGGGAGGGGGTTGGTGGGGTCTGGGAGGGTTTGGAAGGATCAGGGGGACTAGCGGGGTCTTAAGGGAGGAGCTGAGGAGGGGGGGCTCTCCCCCCCTGATCAGGGGCTAGTTTTATGCCCTTGATCCCTTCCACCCCTGCATGAACAACCGCTGCCACAGGGAACCAACACACCTATCCCACTCAAATTACTTCCTTGGCTTCTGGCACTGATTAATGCCAGCCTGTGAGATGGGGCAATTGGTTGGCCATCTGGAGGTGGGGCGCGGGGCCAGGGGGCTAAAATAGTAGAGGGTGGGTAGGAAAACTGCAGCCCTGGGGTGGGGCCAGTGGCTATGCTTTTCCAGCCCCAGGGCTGCATTGGGAACTGTATAAAAGTTCAGTTACATTGGTCTTACTGTGCCTGATCTAAGTTAGACTGCCTCCAAGATAGGGTTAACTCAGGTCAGGTCAGCCATTTTTAGACTGATCTAAACTGTCTGAACTACTGTATGATTTCCACTTACTTCCACTTAACTAGGGATCTAAGTGTAAGGTCTACACCTGGGTGAACTAAGTGAGATTGGTTGACCATTTTTAATGCAACCTAACCTCCTCCTAACCTCCCCAAACATCTGTATGTACTTAATTATATAAAAATTGTATATATACATATTTATATAATGTAGAGAGGATGCATCCATTGGTTATATTCTGGGGAGAATCCGGGATATTTCGATTATGGTAATTTAAAATTGATATATCCTTGAAACTAATCATAACATGAAAATATGTGATGGAGGGGAGCTAGATTTTGGAGCGATCCTGTTACTAAGGGTAAGATTAAAAATAAATGGCTATTTGATACATGAATACCTATTAAAAGCACTCTTCCTAATTATCTAACTGAAAACTAATAGAATAATAGTCCCCAGTAGAATATGGTCAAATGAAGGAAACTGTGATAACAGAACAACAAACAGAAAAATCCCATAATAAGGGGATTTATGTCCTACAGTTAAGTCTCTCATGCTGCTATCTTATCAGGTAAGCAGGGGCAGGTCAGTACTTGGACAGGTGACTTTCAAGGAAAGAGCTAGTTGCTAAAGAAAGTGTTGATGATGATTCATGAGGTGGCTCTTTTCCAAAAGGGTCTGTATTAGATTAGGTTTCACAACCCTGTGTTGTCAGAAGTGTTTTCTTTAACAGTGATATGTAAAACAGTTGGTAGAGTTTGGGCTTTTACCTTCTTGGCTAGACTCGAATTCGAATGTCTGCATTTTACTGTTCTGTATTCTCAAACTCCTGCACTTTGCAATATACTTGGCTAGTTTATATTGTCCCCTCAGCACTGAATGAACTCAGGCCAGTGGGAATTGCACTGTATGATGGTTTGTCATAAATTTGAGGATAATAAACTGAAAGTATGGCACCAGAGTTTGTGGTACTCTGAAGAGAAACAAAGAGTTGTGGGAACTGTGGGAAAACTGAATAGGGTTTACAGGAGTGAAAACCATACATGGGCATAGCCAGAATATCTCCTGGAGGTACTCCCTGCCTGGGAAGTGGTGGGTAAAATATCTCTGGCTATTAGTGCACACTATGAGCTTTGCATCGGGGCCATCTGCAAAGGGATCTCATGCTCGGTTTATGTGCCAGAAGGGGTGTCACTCTCAGTCCCAAATGAATATGCAATAAAAAGGAACACTTTCTTTAGTTTAACTGTGCAAGCAAGCAAACAAAATATTCTAGCAGTTCTTCCAACACTCATGGTTCCTGTCCGAAATCCCTAACGTATGCTTGCCTCCTAAAAGTTTTTACAACACTATGGAAACAGGTACCATAGGCAAACTGACAAAGGCCCCCATTCACAACATGGAAGGTTTGTTCAGGTTTTCAGTGCAGAGCACAAAGCCCCGTGCCTGTTTTACACAGTGAGCTCTAAAACTCATGGCCAGATTCACGTGACAAATGGATGGATCTAAACAAGTGCTTCTTTTCTTATTTTAACTGCCTTCCCTTTTCCTCCCCTCTGTGCAGCAAACACCCGTAAGACATTTCTGTTTTGCCTTTGGCAAAATTCCCAGAGTGAAAACAAACAAAGTGTGCACGGTCTTATTCCGAGAACAGCGCGCAGTACTGCTGGCTTTCTAGCAACGCCTTCTTTTGTTGCTAGTTGCTTCTGGGTAGTACAGTGTCTGAAGACTCTGTGTCACAAGCCCATCCTCTCAAGCTTGTAAACATGAAGACTGATTTGAGTGTAGCTCATCCATCTGGCCTGTTTGATGAGAATTTCTTTGCCTCAGCTACTTGATACGTCACAATATATATTTTTTGCTTGTCCTTGTACAGTGTGTTAAAGATGTAGGATCAAATTCATGTCTGCCGCAACTGTACTGAAGCCAACAGAGTTCTAGCAGGGATGTAATTGGCTCGTGCTCTGTTTACACAATAGAACGGGGAAAATAAGTTTATTCCCCAAATTTGGCAGACACGTAGAGTTTTCTTTTTTTCCACTGGTGTGAAGAGGTATAGTTCTGTTAATTCAAAGGCATGGCAACAATTTACTAATTTTCTATTACTAATAGAAGATCTAAACTGGATTTCATATAGTATATACAACCTGCTGTGTCCAAGCCCAATCCACATATTTGACACTTCTAGAACACCAGTTTTCCTGTGATTATCTATTTCTTATAAGTGGTTATCATTTTCACCCTTGTCAAAGTTTTTCTGTTTTCTGTCTGGTAAAGGGTCCTCTGCAGTAGTTCCTGCTATCATTCCTGGTCTCTTTTTGCTGCCCTTTGCATGTGCCAGTGGCTCTGAAGTTTATTATTCTCTTCATTTCACCCATTTCAAAGTCCAGTATTTTCAAAAAGGGGTGGGATGGCATTGTATTAACATGCATGCAATACAAGATGAAATGACTGTGTATGTCCAGAGGAATACAATACATGCAATACAAGATGAAATGACATGTGTATGTCCAGAGGAAGGACTAGGTTTAAACCTACCAAACGTGCTGACTTTTCTGGGACAGCCCCAGATTCTGGGTCTGTGTCCCCAGATTCCCTGTAATGGACTTTTATACCAAAGGTATAGTTTCCTTCAGCATCTGCTACTGCCTGGCCCTGTGTGAGGTTGCCTCCATTGCTTCTGTTTAGAGAAGGAGCCACTGCCTGGCTCCTGAAGTAGAAATAGTATAACTGTGTTCACACAGCACTGAGACCAGGCAAATTAGGTTTGCTGTGAGACAGAACTAATTCATTCATTTGCTGCCCTGAGCTTAGACAGCCCCATTAACTAGAACACCAAATAGTGCAGACTATTTCCAGTTCTAGGGTGACTGTGTCTATGGAGGTTGCTTACTTCAACTCGGTGAATGGTAGAAGAGCGTTTGTTATAGGCCCATGTGTATATGAGTTGAGTAGAAGGTTCTTCAGGGCTGAACATTTGTAAAATTGTTTTAAAGTTACTATAGGACCAATGTCCATGCACAAAAAAAATTATATAAAGAAGTATGTAAGGATATAACTTGTGTAAGATGCCATAGTACCGTGTACCTATACAGTAAGTCTGGGGGCATGGGCAGATGTGCAGGTCCCTGCTCTAACTCATGGCACTTCATATAAAGTGCCATGCGTCAGAGCAAGCCCCTGATGCAACAGATGTTCTCCTGTTGGGCTGGTGGGAGGGCAGTAATGGAACTCCACTTTGGAGCTGATCAAGCCCAAGGAGCGTGCCTGTAGCCTTTCTACCTTAGCCCTGCCCTGCCCTTCCCTTCCAGCTCCAGGAGAACAGAAGAGGGAGCAAGCTTCTGGCTGGGGTTTGCCCAGCCTGAGCTGGAGGGGGTAGGGCTGGGGTGAGGGGGGTGCGTGAGGAAGGGGGGCTCCAATCCATCCATTCCCCCTCTAGCTCAGGCCAGGAAAATTCTAAACCGCAGTTCCTTCCTCCTCCCTTCTTCCCCCTCCCTTCCTGCACACAGAACCAGGGATAGGGCTGGGATGCATCAACCCAGCCCCAATCACAATTAATCTTAGGGAGAAGTTCTCTAAGGGGCTCCAAAGTGGAGTGCCTTTATCTGATCCTCATGTGATGAGTGTTAATTTGTTGTGCCATCAGCCACTTTTAAAGTGCTCCACAGCCGTGCATGTGTGTCATAGCACAGATGTAGAGTACTTTCAGGGGTCTAATCATGCAACAAATGTCACTTCTGTCAGTGCTCTAAGTTGCCAAATATATCTGGTATTCACTAACACTATATTGACAAGCATCGTATTCAGCAAGGCTTTTGACAAGGTCCTGCACAACCTTCTCATGAACAAATTGGAGAAATGTGGAATGGATAAAACTACAAGGTGGATAGGTGCCTGGCTCAGTAGTCAAAAACAAAAGGTAATTATTAATAACTCCATGTCAGAATGGCAGGAGGTTTCAGGTAGAGTCCCAGGAGTCTGTTCTCATCCCAGTGCTGTTCAACATGTTTATTAACAATTTGGATGCTGGCATAGAAAGCTTCGAGAGCAAGTCTGTGGACAACATGAAACTGGAAAGGATTGTGAATATGTTGGAGGATGTAGTGCAATTCAGAAGGATCTCAACAAATTGGAAAGTTGGGCTAGCGCAGGGGTAGGCAATGTTTTTGGCTGGAGTGCCAGCAGAGCTGCAGCAGGCACTGCTGGGCAGGGAGGAGGGGGGAGGGGGTAGCCTGCCCTACTGGCGGTGGTACAGTGAGAGCTGCAGAAGGGGCTTCTCTCCTGCCCTTAATAGCTTCTTCCAAGGGCTTTTCAGGTAGCATCTCCTCCTGAGTCTCTTGAAAGAGCCTGGAGCAGCAACTTAAAAAACAAAACAAAACAATTTCCATGGTGCACCTCCTGGCATGCCAAGAAAAATGTCTCCATGTGCCGTTAACTGGCATGCGTACTGTGGGTTGCCTGTTCCTAGGCTAGAGCTAACAGGATGAAGTTCAATGCGGACAAATGCAAGGTGCTAAACCTCAGGAGGAATAATCAAAAACACAAATACAAGATAGTGGACACCTGGCTGGATGGCAGCTCTATGGAAAAGGACTTAAGAGTCTCAGTCAATTATAGACTCAATATGAGTCTGCAGTCCTCTCCTTGGACCATAACCTTGTTGTGGTGGAAAGGTGTGTGCTTTCCAATAACCCTCAGAGCTTTGTTTCCTGGAGTCTTGTATTCCTGGTAGGGCCTTCCCTAGCGAACATGTTTGAGGCAAAGTCCCAAACTAAGCATGGTCCAAACTTCTGAAGATCCCAATGGCAGAATAGGCATACTTGAGGACCTGCTGGTTCTCTGCGGCGGTGAAGGTGGATGAGGGCTGCAGCAGGATGGAGGTCACTGGTTGTCTTGGACATCCTTGCCACTGGGTTCAGGGCTCCTTCCTGTCAAGTTTGTGTGGCTGTCACTTGTGCACTGGCTTCCCCACTTTAAAATATGTCATGCATTGGCAGACATCATCCTCATATTGAGGGATAACCAAAGAAGAAGATGAGCCTGCAGTGTGATGCAGCTGCACCAAAAGCCAATGCAGTTTTGGGTTGCATCAATAGAAACATTAAGTGCAAGACATGGGCGGTGATAGTGTCTCTTGACTCGGCACTGGTTAGGCCTCATCTGGAGTACTGTGTGCAGTTCTGGGTTCCACATTTTAAAAATGATGTGGAGGAGGTTAGAGAGGGTCCAGAGGCAACAAAAATGATCAAGGGCTTGGAAGGCAAGCCCTACAAGGGGAGGATGAAGGAGCTGGGTATGCAGAATGGCAGAAATGGTACTTAAAAGGGGACATGATAGTAGTCTTCATAGTTTCTAGGGTCAGAAGGGACCTGAACAGATCATCAAGTCTGACCCCCTGCCCTGGGCAGGAACGAGTGCTGGGATCATAATACCTCCGCCAGATAGCTATCCAACCTCCTCTTGAAGACCCCCAAGGTAGGGGAGAACACCACCTCCCTTGGGATCCCATTCCAGAGCCTGGCAATCCTAACTGTAAAGTAATGCCTCCTGATGTCCAGCCTGAACCTGCTCTCAATCCATTTGTAGCTGTTATTCCTTGTTCTCCCAGGTGGTGTCTGGGGGAACAGAGCCTCACCTATTTTCTGCTGGTCCCCCCTCGTGAGTTTATAGATGGCCACTAGATGTCCTCTCAGTCTTCTCTTGTGGAGGCCAAACAGATTCAGGCCCTTTCGCCTCTCTTCATAGGGCCTGGCCTGCTGCCCCCTGACCATATGAATGGCCCTCCTCTGGACCCTCTCAATGCTAGCCACATCCCTTTTGAAGTGCGGCACCCAGAACTGGATGCAGTATTCAAACTGCAGCCTGACCAGCACCGCATAGAGGGGGAGGATCACCTCCCTGGACCTGCTTGTGATGCATCTGTAGATGCACGACAAGGTGAGGTTAGCCTTACTGACTGCTTCCTCACATTGGTGGCTCATGTCCATCCTGGAATCAACAATGACTTCAAGATCCCTTTCGGCCACTGTGTTGTTGAGAAGGGTTTTCCCCAGCCTATCAGTATGTTGCAGGTTCCTTCTCCCTAGATGTAGCACCTTGCACTTGTCTGCGTTGAAATCCATTCTATTCTCATCTGCCCACCTCTGTAACCTGTCTAGATCTAGCTGGATTCTGCCCCTCCCCTCCAGTGTGCCCACTTCTCCCAACATCTTTGTGTCATCAGCGAATTTGGACAGAGTGCTTTCCACGCCCACCTCCAAGTCGCTGATGAAGATGTTGAATAGCATAGGCCTGAGGACTGAGCCCTGGGGAACTCCACTGCCCACATCCCTCTAGGTTGAAAACGACCTGTCCACCACTACTTTCTGGGTGCAACCATTGAGCCAATTTGCCATGCATCTGACTGTGTAGGCATCAATGCCACAGTCGCCTATTTTTTTTTATGAGAATGGAGTGAGAAACAGTGTCAAAGACCTTCTTGAAGTCCAAGTAGACAACATCCACCTCAACACCCGCATCCCAGGACTTGGTGACATGGTCATAAAAGGAAACAAGGTTAGTCAGGCAGGATCTGCCTGCAATGAACCCATGTTGGTTGCTCCTGAGCATTACCCACCATGCTGGGCCCCTGCAGATGTGCTCCTTGATAATTTTCTCAAAGGTCTTCCCAAGGACTGAGGTGACACTAACCAGCCTATAGTTACCCAGGTCTTCCTTTCTCCCCTTCTTGTAAATGGGGACCACATTGGCCCTGTTCCAGTCCTGTGGGACCTGGCCAGAACACCACGAGCGTTCATACAGCCGTGCCAGGGGCCCTGCTATGACTTCTGCCTTCAAATACTTGAATGGCTGCCATAAAGAAGAGGGAAACAACCTTTTTCTATGGCTGCAGAGTGGAGGATGTGGACCAATGGCTTGAAGTTGCAGCAAAGTAAATTTAGATTGGGTATCTGGAAAAAAAATGTCACTGTTTGAATAGTGAGGCTGTGGAATAGGGTAGTTGTGGACTCTATCACTGGAGGTATTCAGGAAGAAGTTGGGCAGCCACTGATTGGGGATGATCTAGGTGTAGCTATGCCTATTTTCTAAGATGGGTGTTTCCCAGACTTTTGGGCTTTGCTGTTGCTTCTGTCCCACCATTCCCCTTTTATGTTATATGTGCCAGGGTGTTTTTAAGCCTTCTCAGAGGCTTTGGGTGTTGGCTACAGTTAAGGCTGGGACTTTGACTGGGGTGTGCTGATTCTCCTGCTAGGATCAAAGCCAGATGTTCCTGGCTAGAGGGTCTTGCCCCTCCACTCACACTCAGACCAATCATGATATTTGGGGTCAGGAAGGAATTTTACCCCATGGTCAGATTGGTATGTACTTTTTGACTTTTTTTTTGCTGGGTGGGAGGGAGGGTGAGGGCGGGGGCAGAGAGGGGCATAGGTCTATACCTGGAATCTCTTGAGGATATATTGACAATATTCTATAGAAGCAGGGCATTAGCTGCTGGGGTTCCCCTGCTTTACCTATAGCAAGTTAAGGTGTTAGGTCTGTGTTGTGTCAAGGTTGTGGGCAGTCACAGTTTAGATTACGATTTATTTGGGATGGTTTGGATAGGGATGATAATGCCCCTCAGGCAGGGGGTTGGATTAGATGTCCTCTGGAGGTCCTGTCCTGCTCTACTTCTTTATGACTCTATGACTCTACTGCTTAAAGCAGCAGCCACAGAACAGACATAGGGACATAGCAAAGAAGGTGTTAAGTCAGCCAATGATGGCACCTCTTTGAAGAGCACTGTGTTAGGCAATAGGATTTGGGGAAGATAAGGAAACAAGTCCTATCACATTGTGAATACATACAAAGAGAATTTATATAACCATTAGATAATTTGCCTTGCGAGTGACTAATTCAGGATCAGGAAATAAGAGGAAGCTTGGAAGAATGAATCAAACTCTGATAAACGGGCAGGAAATCTACTGCCCATTGTATGAGATAGATGCATTTAAAAGGACTAGCAGCAAAATCCAGATTGGCCTTTTAGGAAGCAGGGATGAAAACACCTTCTGTACCCTCTCTGCTGAGTGCCCTAACCACTGTTCTGTAGAACCATCCTTCCTCTTGTTTGTTTGCCTCTAGCTCTATAACTATTGTATTTTTGGCTGCACAGTGACCCAGCTTCAACAAGAGGAGTGAAAGGTGCTTTACCTCACAGTTCTATAATCTGGTAGTTAGGCCACTGTCCTGAGGTTGCTGACAGAAGTGACATTTGTCACCCAACTGGCCCTTTGAAAGTGCTCTACAGCCATACCCTGACAGAAGGACACAGCTGCAGATTGCTTTAAAAGTGCCCAGTTGCATGATAAGTTAACCCACATGTAATGAGCGTTCAGATGACGGTGCTCCTAAATTGAGCACTTCTGTCTGTCCCTTTGTATGTTTAGGATTGGGATGATGCAGCTCAGCCTCACCCCTGGCACTACTTGGGCTAGAGAGAAGAAAGGGAAGGGAACTCCGGGCTGGGGTTTGCCCAGCCTGAGCTGGTGTAGGGTGGGCCAGATGGATTGGAGCCCCTTGCCTCAGGGGCTCCAATCCACTTGCCCTCCCTCCAGCTCAGACTGGACAAATCCCCCTTCCATCCTGAAAACAACATTGGAGCTGGGGATGAGGTGGAGTTAGGGAAGAGAGCCTATAGGCAAGCAGCTCCTTCTGGATTTGGGTTGGGGGCGGGTCATGGTAATTCATGGGCTTTCTGTGAAGCACCATGAATTAGAGCAGGGAGCTTCACATCTGTCTGTGTTCTCAGAGGCCAGGGATATGAGTCTGAATTTCCTCAGAATAAGACAGACTAGATGGGGTATCTCACTTCTTAGGTGATTATTTTAACCACTAGGCTGTTATATTAAAAAAAATGCCATTGCCTGCTGCATTTTTTAGTAAAAAACCTGTGGATTCAGTGATTTGTCCTGCACTCAGTGCTTTTGGTGTTTGGTGGGTGTGCTTGAAAGCACACATATCAAATGGGGCCACTTTGGTGACTTAGGAGTTAAGTGCCTGAATGCTCAGACTGAGATACTTTCACTTACATGCGGATGTCTAAGCTTAAGCACCGAGGGCACCTATGCATGTGCAGTGAGACTTCTCTGACATGCTGTAATTACGGCACTCCAGCAGACTCCATTGTCATGTGTATCAGCATTCCCACACTGAAAAATGACAGTGAGGCACTTTAGTTAAAACTCATTCAATGAGCTTTAGTTAAAGAGCCCCTGCTGCCATTTTTGAGGGCGGGGACACTGATATACGAGATGCTCCAGGTGCTTTAATTAGAGTGGCTCCAAGGGCTGCCCTTGGAGCCACTCTAATTAAAGCACCTGCTTCCCCCCTTCCAGTCGCCCCCCTACTCCTGGTGCACATGTGTAAAAGCCTGTACAGATCACTGCAAAATGTTGGCATCTAGTAAGTGCTAAAGCAGGAGGTGGGCTGTATTGTTTTTCTGTAACACAAATTTATCCCATTTATTATTTTATTTTGATTTGATTTACATACTGCCTTCCCAATGACAACTCAGAACAGGATAGTTATAAAACAGAAGGGTGAAAAAAGAACAAATAAACTTAAATAAGGAACTAGAATATCCATGTAAAACAGTCCTACTCTATGTGGACTGCTGGAAACAGGTAACAGTCTATGAGCATCCCTACAGGTGGTTATAGGCTAGTTAGCATGGGAGCATACAGACTGAATGTATCAATCTTTAAGCCACATCTCAAGATGATTTAAGTGAAGTCATGTTGAGTTACATGTGTTCAGTTTCCAGAGGAAAATATGATGACCTCCTGGGATAAGTACAGACAGTAAAAAAGGCCAAGGCTGAATTGATTCAGTCTTTGCAAGTTAGTCTAAACTGCATAGATTGAACCAATAAGCAAGTGAATAGATATTCACTTTTGACTCGGGAAATGCACCTGCATGCCTGCAGTCACTCAGGCCAGAACCCAGGATGCACTAGAGCATAGTTTCCCATGCATCAGGAGCAGACAGTTTGGGCCAAGGTTAGCCTGCCCACCCTTTGAGGTGGGATTTATGGGGGAGGTACAAAGCATCTTGGGATGATGGGGGACTGTGGGTTAACTTGAATATGGATCTGGAAAGAATTTGGAAGAAGTTCAATCAACTGATTTAACCTAAATCAGTTAAATGTGATACTACATCCACCCAGGTTTATCTTAAACTGGTGTCAGCCATTTGAAAGAGGTTTATGTGCACTGAACTTCTGTTGCATTACAGATTTGAGCTGGTTTTGGATCATTTATACTGGTTTATGTGTAATTTCTATCCCTAGCGCTGGGGACCAATCGTTGGCATTTTTGTAGCTTCTTTAACAATAGCCATCCCAGTAGCTAGGGCAGTTCCATGACCAGATGGCCAGGGGAATGAAACAATTGGACTGTAGATTCTGTCAACTCTGGTTCTTGTTTTCACTAGGGCTGTTTATAGTTTCATGCCTGAGATTTTTCTGAAAATTTTCAGCCATTGTTGGAGATTTCATTTGAGTCTAGCCACTCCAGTCTAAGTCTATAGTATTATTCATATTCGAACCCAGCTATTCTAGGAAGCAAGAAGTCATTTTTCTTTCATCCATGGTCTAAAAAGATATTCAAGAATATTTACAGCTTTGACCATTTGTTAAATTGAGGGCTGTCATCTTATTTTACGTATAGGCAGCTCTTCTTGCTTCTGAAAGATGCAGAGGTGATATCCTTACGGGTGGAAAAATTGGTGACTTGATACTTGGTGACTTGATGTAGCATTCTTTAAACTGCTTCTCAAAGGTCAGATGCACCATCTTTGTTAGCGATGGGAATGTGAGAAAGAAATGACTAAGGAGGGTCCCTCCTGGCATCTCTGAAAAACAAACAAACCAGGGAGACTTTAGGGGAAGGTGTGATTTAGTTCTAAAATGCAGGAAGGAAATGATTCTTGCTTCAGTTGGCATGTTTAAGTCATCTGAGTAGTTTGTGAATAGGTAATCTCATTTGTTGCATCTATTGCAACAAATGTCCTGAATTACCCAATGCCCAGATGACATCACATAGGCTCTATAATGCACCACAGAATGAAACAAATGAGAAATCTGACCTGGAAGGGCCTATTTAATTAGCCAGGGCAGGATTGTTCCATATAATAGTCTTTTCTGGTATTTTCTCAGTCTAATGTAAAATCTCTCAGCTGGTGGGACTTCCACCACCAGTCCTGACAAAATGTTTCCTACTCCGAGATTTAGGAGTTAAGAAAAAAAAAAAACACCTTTGTGTGCAGCCTCAGTTTACCATTTCAGATCTTGTTCCTCTGCTCACATTCTGTCATCCTTTCTCATGTTCATATGCCTGGTACCTTAGTAACTGAAAAGCACAACTTTGATCTTATGTGCCCAATTCTTCTACTTATTCAATGCAATGGAAGTTACGCCCTTACAGCAGAGGGCAGGATGGGGACACAAGTATAATTTTGCTTTGTCAGAGCATTATAATTCAATTGAATCACTTATAGCTTTTTCCTCCTCATGCCCATTAATGAGTTTATGCACATAATACTTTGAGAGGCAGAGACTTGCTATTATTTTTGTTTCACAGTTGGAGAGCCAACAGGCAGAAATGGCAATATGTTCCAGGTAAGAGAGGAATTTGGAGGCAGGACTGGAACAAAACCTAAATATATTGTGTTCCATTTCACTGTCTTAAACAAAATCATCATTGGTGTAAGCCAACTTCTTTGCTGAATGCAATACATTATTTTGGGTTTATGCCGGTGTGACCAAATACAGGAGCTGATCAGCTTATTTACCTTTTTATAATATTTACTTGTGTTGATTTAGTTTTCCCAGTGGACTGATTATGAAGATGAATGGATTTATAATAAAAATCTTAAAAGAAGAAATCCAATAGGAATGGTAAATTGGCAGGTGCTAAATTTCTTCATAAATTATAGAGTGGAATAAAGGAGTATTACTTTAGTATTTCGCGGAGCTGTTTTTGAAATGAAAATGGACCTGGTTATAGTGAAATCATTTTTAAAGAGTTCTTGATAAACTCTTAGGTCCTAGATATCAGATAATACTCAAATCCAACATTAGTTGTTTTCTTGAATAGCTGGCTGGAATCCTGGATTGCCATGTGCTTGCTATATCCCTAGTACTTAATGTTTTCAGACCTTTGCCTGTTTGACATTTTCTAATGGAGCTGAACAGGAGGGCACCAGGACTATTTTTATAATCGCTGAATTTGTTGTAACATACTGTTAGCTTTTTTTTTTTAATTAATTAACAGTTTTGTTTTCCACTGGCAACTCCTCCTTATGCATTTTTATTGTGTGTTTATTTCACGGGAAGTGTAACTCCTCAAGTGCTAAGATGATTTTGCCGTGTTCCTTGTAAAAAGAACAACTCCATTAATGAATACAAGCAGTTCCTTATTGAAAAATAATTTTACTCTGTTGAATAATGTTTTCAAACTGGCTGGGCACCAGATTAATCCAGGGAGGTTGGGAGAGAGAGACAGTAGGGAGGAGACATAAATAGTCTTTGCTTATGATCCACCCTTGTAAAACATGCCTTTGGGGGTTTGATTAAACAAGGAGCCAGCCCATTGCAAAATACCTTCCTTCACTCCCTCTCTCCACCCTAGGTCATTATGTGATAAGTCATATGAGCAGCTCTTCTGGACTGGGTTGTGTGTGTGGCTGGTAACTTGCTATCCGGAGCATCTCGGCTTTTAGTCAACTTTGTTCAGCTGCATGAACACCTGCTGTCTAGCCCTATGGGCTAGGGACAGACATTACACATAAACAGGTTTAAGTGATCAGAAACTGGTTTAAACCTGTAACAGAATAGATATTCGGTGCACATAAACCGAAAATGGTGAAAATGAAATATGAAAATGGTGGAAACCAGTTTGAGATAAACCTAGTTGAATGTAGTATCAGACTTAAATCATTTGGATCAAATCAGTTTATGCAATGTCTGTCCCAGAGCCCTTCCTGGTTTAAGTTAAACCAGAGTCCCCCAACATCCCAGCATGCTCTCTGGGGTGGGCAGGGCTGTCTGCTGGAGCAGAGCAGAGTTGGCCCTGCCCCTCTCCTTCCTAGCCAGAGCACTATCACTGCTCCGGCTGGCTGAGGGACTATAACAGCTGCCAAGCTTCCCCACCCCCCACTCCCCTCCCCACTGGCTGCTTAAGCAGGGATCCCCCCTCTTGCCCCTCTCCTGTGGCAGGGACCCCAGTGCAGGGACCTGGCATCTGGCTGGTGCAATCTGTCAGTTTTCAAGAGGGGACAGATAAAGGTGTTAGAAATGACCTGGTTTGCAGACAGTCTGAAGAAGCAGGGAGGCAGAGATTGAAAAGCTCAGTGTTAACAGATGCAGGGTCTGGCAACACTCTTGCCCCTTGAGCAGCCAGTGGGGAAAAGCCTGGGACTGCAGGCCAGGGTGGAGGTTAAAACCCCTCCCTAATTAGAGCATCCTGCCAGGGCCTGGCCATGCCCCCTCTCCCTCTGTGCCTCAGCTCAGCACTGTGAAGTGGAAGGGGTGTCTTCTCTAGTGCCCCCTGACTTCTAGCCTGAGCTACTGCAGGCATGTGCCTGTATTTCTAGAATGAAATGGGAATGTCTATCCACCTCCAAATCGGCTCAAGCTTTGCAGGTTAGACTAACCTGCAAAGATTGAATCAACTGCGGCTCAGGCTTTTTGAATGTCTGTCTCTAGCCATGGAGGCATTAAAGTGAGACCCCTTCCTCCACACATCCCCATTCCACGTAGCCTGAGCTGTAGCAAAGAGGACAGAACAGTTTAGAAACAATGATATTTTTTCAGGGATTAGCTATATAGTAACAGAAACCAGAATCTGTCCCACCTGCCCATATTTTTGTTTGAGACGAAGTTAATTTCTTTTAAGAATTTCCCTATTATATTTCCCCAAAGTCTTGTACATTGTTCCAGTGTCAAGACTCGGTCAACATTGACTTTCCCATGATTCCCTACTTGCGATAACAGTAGAGCAACTCGTAGTGTGAGCACTGGTGTAGACTGGTTGTCCACATTCTCACTGCTGACATATCAACGCCAAGCAAGTCTTGTTTAAGCTGACTTGATAATTAAAACATCCGTAGCCCCTAATATCCCCTTTACTTTAGCTCTCACTGTATCTACCACCTATGGTGAAAGGCAATCTATTTTACATAAGATATAATGACAATATTATGTCCAGACAATAATGGTTTCCAGACAATAGCATCCAGAAGATCCTCATCAATCTTCCAGACCCCCACTCTGGCTTGCAGTCTCAGGCTTTTCCCCACTGGCTGTTCAAGGGGCAGGAGTGTTGCCAGACCCTACATCTGTAGACACTGAGCTTTTCAGTCTCTACCTCCCTGCTTCTCTAGACTGTCTGCAAACCAGGCCATTTCTAACACCCTTCTATGTCCCCTCTTGAAGACTGACAGATTGCACCAAGCAGGTTGTATGTCAAAACGAACAGACAAAGATATAATGGTTTCCAGATAATGTCCAGACAATCCTGAAATTACCTTTGCTATTCTGTCTGGTCCAGTCCTATTCAAAATCAGGATAACAATAGGTGAAAAGAAAAAAAACCCCAATCAATACATTAGAAAACTAAACTAGAAAAATACCATATAAATAAATACATGATGAGGCCAAAGTTTGATGTCTCATATTATCTAATTAAATAGCATTATCAGCGCATGATCATTTTGTATAATACTTTCAGTCTATGCTATTTGATTAATTAATTGACTGCCAAAGTATCAAGGCAGTATCATGAACCTGAAAGGGCAAACATAATAGGGAATAATGTAACAATAAACCCAACCTGTGCACACTGTAAGCTCAGATGTTTCAGAAAATAATCAGAGGTTAGCATCCTATCTGGATGGTAATATCCATATTTTCTGGTTTACTTCTGAGAAAAGGTAGAATGGTTTTGTAATTAAAGTACAGAAATTTTTATTACTATTGTTGCGTTTTTGCTTATGGTGCCTTTGTCTGTGCTTGCCATTACATCCTGAATTGTTGGTAGACCCCCAACTTTGCCGCCTGCCACATCTTTGATGTTATTATTATTAATATTACTTCTAGATGTTATTAGCTAGGAGGGTTATTTTCCTTTGGTTTATTCTTATTAGGACCTTGTACTGAGGCTCATGCGCAAAATGTATATATCAGCTGATCCGCTTATTCGTATACACAACTGAATTCGAATCAAGATATCCACTCACAGTCCATTTAAAATAATTGATTCTTTTTCTTTATTTTTCTTTTACAACATTTGTTTAAATTCCTCGCACCATCATATTGAGGAGGTTCTCCTTTAAACTATTAACTTTGTAACTTGTTTCACACAAAACAATTCTACGTTGCAACAGTTAACACATAAATGAACAGAACTTGGGACTCATGAGTTGACCCTCTACTCGGATCTTCTTCCTTTCCTTCTATTTGTTACAGTGTCTCACAATTTTATAGGGAGATCTTATCTCTTCAGTTCTCCCTGCATGTAATCTGCTTATATCTGTTGCCATCATATTACGTCTCAGCTCTGTATTCTTGGGCAATCGGGGCACAGGATGCAGTCTGTCTGACTCACAAAGGACTCACCCCCCACCTCCCCTCCTCTACCTAAACGAAACTGATTAAGATGCAGTGAGAGACGCACCTAAGACCCTCACCAGATAAGGGTGACAAGAGTGAATCAACTGCCCTAGGTCTCATTTACATGAGAGATGGAAAACAGAAAGCCTGAAGCAGAGGCTGCAGTGAATTCTGGGACCAGAGAAGCAGGAGAGCGCTGCATGATGGGGAATCTGTGCTTCAAATGTTAATCAACCCATGTTCACACACACCCACCTCAGCATTTATGAGACCAGTTCTAATCTGGATTTACTAAGGACTTTTCCTCCCCCAGACACACACACACAGCTCTAAGTTTAATAGGCATCTCGGGCCGTACATTCCCCGGTCCCACTATGGGAGACCTATTTAAACTTGATCGACTAAAACTCGGTTGCCGGGTTAGGGAATGCTGAGGCAAGAGACCGAGTCAGAGGGGGTATGGGCAACATTTGAACAATGGTTAAGGGTTCATCACAGCATCCAGCCTGCTGGAGCCCTAATCCCAGGTGTTGTCATATCTTTCCCGAGACGACTGGTGGGAGTCCTCTTCACAAAAGGTTATGAGCACCCCAATAATTGTCTTAAGTCTGTTAAAAGACTATAGTAAGATCTGGAAAAGTCATGCTAAGCTGAGGCTTGTGCACAACAAGTAAAAATCCAAAATCCTGATGCTGCAAGCTATCTATTGTTCCTGAAGAAACCATGAGATATCCCATCAGTATATCTGCCACCCATAGGAATTTCAAGCTGGCTCCCAAGTATTTGGGTTACTCCCTAATCTTAAGTGTTTCCTGATTATCAATCAGTTTCCTGAGATGGTCCAAACCAGATAACCCCTTGTCAATAGAAAAGACAATGATTTACACTACTGAGGGTGCTTCGAAGCAGCTAAACTGAGGGTATAAAAATCTGTAAGTGTGTGTGCTGCAAGAAGAAAGAAAAAGAAGCAGCAGCAGGAGGAAAGAAGGAGAAAAGGAAAGAAGAAGAAAACGTATCAGTTAAGCTTGAGCTAAGTTTCCCCAAATACTTAGTGAAACCAGGGTAGTATTGTCATTGTTGGTGTTTGTTTTTCTTTTGCATGTCTATTACTACTAGTACTATTATATATTTCATATGCTTAGCAATAAATAACTTTTATAGTCAAACTGGTAGTAATTGGGTATATTTTTCCTTCTCTGCTTCTCTTTCCTCCCGTGCTCTGCAGCAACGCTTCTTTTACCTATGCTAAAGATCCCTGTGAAGCCCAAATTATTGTGGGGTCTGCTCATCAAGAGGCCAAAGATTGGGACGTGCTGAGTTTGAAACACATAAGGGGATCAGCTTGTACAGGCTGATTGACCCAGTTTGACTCAGACGTGCCCTTATGAACTGAATGCTGGCCCATGAGGGTGTCAGCTGGACACCCAGCCGGATTCAGAGGGATTCTGTTTACCCGTGTGCTTGTGTTTGACTGCATTTTATTGTTGCTCTTATGAACTGATTCTTGGCATATGAGGGTGTCAGCCTGTCCATGCTGATCAGCCCGGCCAGGTCAGGCGTGTCACGTTAATTTGTGTGTGTTTGTGTGTATGACTGATTTGGTGACTGGAGGAACCCAGTCCCATTGAGATTGAGTCCTGCAAGATAGCTCCATTGGGGGCGAGGGCTTGCAGAAGGGAGAGATACAGCTCCGTATAGCAACACAAGCAGCACATTGACAGAATCACCAAGACCCTAGAAACTATCCCTAATAAATGAGCACACCCCAAAGTAATGGGCAGATTTGGTAACAATCAACAACACCAATCGGCTCTATCTTTAACTAGTAGTCTCATTCACTTCACTTGAGAGTTTGCAATAAAAATACTTGTCTTTCTCTTTTTTTTCCTTACTATTTTTTATGGGTATCCCGAGTCCCACGGAGTCCTCCCAGGGATCCACCCTTCTTTCTGTCCTTTCTCGCTCTAATGGTGAACATTGCAGGTCTCTCCTCTAATCCTCCTATGGTTCCTTCTTCGGTCTCTTCTCTTTTTAGTTCTTTTTCTCCCTCCTTTTTTGTATATCGGGCCACACCACTCCCTGCTTCTCTCAGAGCTTTGGTCCCGCCGCTCTTTGCTTCTCTCAGTGCTTTTATCTTTATATGGCAACAGCTCCAGAAGCGGTGCTCTCTGAAGTGACATTCTCCACTCTCCCTGCTTCCGCTCACTCCTTCATAACCATCTATTACTGTTTCTGATGTAGACTGCCTTGGTACCTTACGTGAGTCACATAATGTGTACCTCAGGTTTCTCACCTGGAGAATGGAATTAATAATACAAGCTTCAAAAGGGAGCTGTGAGGCTCAGGGAACTAATATATGAACGTTATGTTGCAATCCGTAAAGGAAGGTTCTGTGTAAGTGTAGACACAAGCCAAACAACTCTTGTCTAACAACCTTTGCCTCCTCAACAAGATCCCTCCCAAACCTCACTTTCAGTGTCACCTACAAAAAATGTTGCCCTGATTATTCATAAAGTATATATAAATGTGTGCTACACTCATGTATTTGGTAGAGTTGTCAGCAGCTGCACCTACCAGAATTTATTTATTTATAGAATGAGTTCATTACAGAAGGTAGTCCTGTCACCCTTGATCTCCTAGCCCTAATTCTCCTTCCTATTTACTTGCTTAGTCATGTCTAAATTAGGCAGTAGGCTCTCTAGGACTGGAAACATTCCATGCCTTCTTATTTGTTCTGTAACGTAACCAGCACATTTTTGTATATTCTGTAACAAAATAACGAATTCAAAAGTAGCATTCATTTTGTATAAGTATTTGTGCAGAAAAACTTTGGGAGTATGAATTCTTGCAGAACTCAGAAGCTCGGCAATATATGAATATCAGCATTGAGGGGAAATCTTTTAAATAACTTGCTCATTTCCAGTAAAGCATATTTTTGGCTTCTAGTCCCTTTTCCTTTATTTTTTTTTCTGGATTCACTCTTTTTGTTTGATTTGGGAGGCTTTTTTTTATATTAGTTCATTTTTATCAAGTTGTATTACTTTATAAATAAGATAGTCATCTTCCCCAATACAAAAATACTACATCTGCAGAAAGAGGTCAAGTTGCAGTAGCCATGCTGTTACATCCTGATGTGCAAGCGTGGACTCACTGCTTAGAGTTCTACGCAGCAAGGGATGGACTACTCCAGGATGAAGACCTGGGTCCATGGAAGGCAAGGCATCCTGTTGATTCTGGGCTATGTGTAGCAGTTTGCCTTGAGGGACTTCTCCCTTGTCTCCTTGAGTCATACTAAAAACTTACATGCCATCAGAATAACAGAGGGGGCTGGAACAGAGGAAAGAATCCATCTCCTATTGTGCTCAAATTCAGTGGAAAAAAAAACAAGTCTTAGCCCTGCCTCTGCCCTTGGCAGTAGTTTATGCACCATGCAAAAGGGAGAATTTGTTCTGGACCTTGCTTTTTCAGAGTTTGTAGTGGCACAGTGCTTTCTGGTGTTTTCACTCAGGTGATACAACAATGTTCAATACTGATGCAAAGATAAAATGCTGGTGTTGGAGGAATTTGAGACCAGTTTTCAATTAAGGTGAAAAGTTATAATGGGCATGATGGTAACATGTCTTACCTTATGGAAAAAAAAAAGCAGAGGAAACTTTTGTGTCAAGGCAGATCCTCCAAGGGACGGTAGTTGATGCATGCATTTGTTGACCAATTGACTGGATACTGATTTTGATCATTCACAGTTTGTTTGTTTTTTACTTTTCAAATTTGCTTTTAGATACCCCTGATGAGAGATCCAGGTTGGATCCGGGATGTCTGGACTCGTAACGTGAACGTGAGTATGAGCTCAATTGTTCCCTCTGCTTATTTTAACAGGAGTGCCCATGGGCAGGCCTCTTTGTAAAGTAAAATCGCAGCTCTTGTTCCAGCTTCCATTTCCCTGACATCCTATATCTGGCATAACAGTCTGCCAGTACCTCCCTTCGAGTGATCTTCCGATGTCTCTTTTCATTAGCAAGGCACTGAAGGCAAAGGCAGCAGTACCAAAGAAATTTTAAAGAACCTGACCCTGGAGGTGAGAATAGATCAGAGCGAAGACCCATTGTATAGGGTTGAGAGGATGACAAGGAACAGAACATCCCATTTCATAAGTGTAGTTAGAGTGCCATTGTAGAAAGGACTATGAGGTGCATGAATGCCACATGCCCCCGGAGGCTGGCGGGGCAAGGTGACTGCCCCCAGGCGGTAGTAGTGATGGTGGCAGAGGGGGTGTGGCAGTGGCAAGTGGGGAGCTCCCACAGGCAGCTACCGCGATGTCTGTGGCAGGGGTAGGCTGAGCGGGGAGTTCCTGCAGGTGGCCGTGGCGGTGTCAGTAGCGGAGGTGGCATGTGCTTACCAGTGGCTGGTGACCACCCACAGATGCTGCTGGCAGTGGTGGCCAGAGGTGATCGCGGACCACCCGCAGATGCCACCGGTGGTGTCAGTGGCGAGGGAGGAGGAGTGGCGAGCAGCAACTACCTGCAGGTGCCGCCAGCAGCATTGGCAGTGCTTTTTGCAGGGGGTGCACATGCAGCTGCGTGCACCCCCTATGCATCACCAATGATGAGGTGCCACATATTAAAGGCAGTTCTTGAAGCAGATCAAGACAGCAACTGAGGAGTTTTGTTAGACTCTAGCATACACTTCTCGGGAAAAACAAATTGCTACTGTGAAATACTCTTGACAGCAGGGGAAGAGGAGGATGCGTGGAGGCAAATGTGTTTGAAAGCCGATGTGGGTCTAGGTATTTTAATACAGCAAAATTTACGTGTGTGAAGAGATACCCAAGCTAGCTCAAAATGTGCTGTGAATGAGTTTCTCAGCAGGGTAAATTAATCTGAGCAAATCACTGCCCTAATGTGACCATACTGTTTCCTGTACTTTAGTTACCTTTTCAGAGCCAGCCCGCCTATCTCTAAAAAGGCACTGCACTGCTTAGTACAGATGTCCCCATGACCTACCAAGGGAAAACCGGTTCCAGATTGTTGGAGCTGACTCATCTTTGCCTCATAATGCTGCTCCTGGGAGGACCACGTGGCTTGCAGTGTTTGCAGCCTTTTTGTTTTGACAGATGTGACAGATGTGGGTCAGGATTTCTATGGAATAATGCCAGTTAGTGATCTAGCCTATATGATTAATCTGTTATTAGCAGTGCAGTGAAAGTGATATGGACAGCTGGACCATTGGAATAGACAGGTAGAAAGGAAGTCAAAGATGGATTACAACTGGCAGGGGTTGGATTGGGACCTCTTTCGATGAGCTATATAAACCTCTTTCGATGAGCTATATAAACAAGGGAATGGCCAAGGAATTCAGAACTCTAAGGGAAGAGCTCAACTCAAGGGA
>NW_005842006.1:2611126-2635761 GCF_000455745.1 Alligator sinensis
CAGAAGACAGGGAAGCTACTGGAAATCAGACAGGTCTGATCAGATGAGACCTCTCCAGTTTAGATTCTGGAAATTTGGCAGTCTGCAATTAAATTCTGAACGTTGTAAAATAATCTCTTGATTCTGTGCAACAAATGCACAAAGGTATGTATTATAAGAACTGAGGAGATACTTTAATTTTACAGTTATATAATATTGGAATACATTTTAATTTGTCATTTATCTGGATTAGATTTTGATATCCTGATTTTTTTTCTGTGCTTATGTTGCTCTTGTCTCTTACTACTCCCTAACCTCTCTTACTACTCCCCAACCACTGTCTTGTGTTGCTATAGGAAAGCTGTATATAGAAAAATACAGCAGAAGGGACAAAGCCATCCTGGAAGAAGGGCAGGCTACATAACAAACATTCTATAACAGAACAAGATCATGGGAGGCTGGAAAGCCCCACTTGGCCTTAGAATTGAATCAAGAGATCTTGAAACATTTTGCAAACTAAAAATCACATTAACACTATAATGTTTAGCTGCTTCTAGGTAAGCTATATCACCAGGATTACAGCCCCCAGCATCCCTACTCAAGCTTTTGAACCAGGAAGAGGAGAACACAATACCAAACTGAATCTGCAGAGGGAATTGAGCTAAATAATTCAGTGAGTCAAATTTAATGTCAGGGCACCTGTGCACTCATTTGACTATGTGATTCCAGCCACACTGGAAAACACTGAAATCAACACACTTAGAAAGAGCTGGGCTGTCACCAGTGGTGCTGTGGGAGTGGCACCTGTTGTCATCATGATGACTATGCTCACAAGCTTGCTTGATTATACAGACTGCAGAGTGCAGGGGTGGTGATGGGGAAAGCCCAGGTGTCTGAAGGGTTCACCTTAGAAACAGACATGTATACTGACATGGCTCTATACTACCTCTGAGTATGTTTTTTCTGGTTGACATATTTATTTTCTCTATTTGCTGACCAGGCCTTTCATAGTTTCATAGATCTGGAAGGGACCTTACAGATCATTTTATGTCTTGCTAGTGCTGTGGAACTAGGTAGAAATCTGCATTTGTATGTTGGGTCTACATTTGCTCTTTTCCCCAGAAAATATTTTAAACAATGGACCAGATCCTGAGTAGAGTTCCACTGGTTTCAATGGTGTTATGATGACTTGCATGAGCTGAGAATGTGGCCCAATAAATGTTTACATGTTAAGGTCTTTGAGATAAAAATAAAATATCCATTATATGCGATACATGCAAAGCTGAACACACTGTCAATGGCAAATAACAATAAAACCAACTTTGTTTATTGCTAGAATCTGTGTAGATGCCTAGGAAGGAAGAGATTGCTGCCACTGGGTAGTTTTTCCTGTAAGGCAACTTATCTCTGAATTGAAGCAAGGGTAAAGGGGAAGCAGTGGAATCAACCCTCTGGTTGTGTGAGCTACAACAAACATATTGCCATGTTGAAATAAAAAAAAATAGAATGGTTTGTTAAAAATTAAATGTTTGTGCTGCTTCGACTTTATAATATTGATATTTGCCATTGGACAGACATTCTGCGTTTTGCTTAGGTCTAATTGTAAGTAATCAACAGAAACTATGAAAGGGTAAAGTTCTCCATATTCTGACAGGCAATGGTATTTCTGAAACTGAAACACAATGGCTATGCTTCTGACATGGCAAAAGCAAGTCTGGCTTGCCCCATACTTGAGTTTTAGACTGGATAATGACTCTGTATTGAATTTTTCTGATGCAGAACTGAATTGCACTGTTAAAATGACAGAGACACACATTAATACATTCAAAGATCTTTGTGCTAGAGAGATGATCTTCTGTACATCTTTTGGAGAGGACGCACTGGACGCCCGCTTTCCAGTACAAATACTAGCTGGAGTTGAAGGTTGCCACTAGGACAGCTGGGGCACTTTTCCCATTCTTAAAAATCAGAACATGAAATTGCAATTACAACTATCTTATTTTCATCCATATTGTACACGCCATTGACAGCTATTCTGGGCATGGGAACTATATAGTGTTGATTATCCTAGTGTCTCAGTGTCAAACATATTCTGGTATGGTGAATTAACAAGAAGAATGTATGAACAACTGAAGCAAATTACTGTGTCCATGCTTAAAATGTTAACCTTGAAGTCACCATGGATTATTGGAAATCAAAACTGGTCTCTGCTTTACACTGGAGATAGTGTATCTAGAAATCAGCAGTGTCTGGAATTGTGCTCTTATTTGGCTGTTTAGTTGCTCTGAGCTGCTGTACTGTATGCTGACTGCACCTACCGTTCTGTGATTGAGTTTTGGATGACCTAGTTCTGTGTCTGAACTTGTTTCTAGAGTCTGATTGTTTGTTTGATCATTATCTTATTCACAACTCATGGTTTTTTAAACTATCTCATACCAGGAAATTAGTTTTAACCTCAAGCAGGTTCAAAAAGACAAAACCAAACCAGATACTGGTCATAGGCGTAGAATATTTTTGGGTTGAAAAACGCCCCACAAATAGTGTTGCCACAAAGATATCAGTAAAGAGCCAAGAGATTAGTTGGATTCAGAAGAGGATGAGTTAAGAGAGAAAATATTCACAGATATGACAAAAAAGTTTAAAACAGCCAAGCAGACTTGAAGTTTCTGGGTGTATCCGAACTTTAACTAATGGATGAAACTATCTCTGAGGGAAAATTGTCCCAGGCTCCCTACTGCACAGTTTCTTCCATCTGCCTCTGAAACATCTGGACTAGCTAATTTCTGAAACAGGATATTAGCTTAGATGAAACTATAAGGCCAGATCTGCCACATCTATCCATTCTGCTCAACAGTCCTGGGCTCGGGAGTAGGGAGGGGAAAGTTGCCGGACTAGAGAAGAGAGCGGGGAGATATGGGACTAGGCCAGAGTAGACCTATCCAGCTTTTCCTGTACCCCTATAAAGCCTCACAGAAGCAGAGATAACAGCTGTGGCCTATGCTGGGGGATACTGATCCTACATCTGCTGGAGAGGGGAAGTGCAAAATGCCAAGCCTCAGTCCCCATACTGGCATGGGGTGCTACTGTAGGAGTGAAGCTGGCTGTTCCCTGGAGCTACAGTTTTTGTGCTTAGCCTCTTGCCAAGAGAGGATATTTGTGGTAGCTTGAGGAGAATTCTTTCAGTGGTTTTTGAGATAAGGAAAGGTGAAAAAATAGTGTTAAATTGACTTTTAAGATGTGCTCACACATCTTAGCTAAATTTTGTCATTTTAAACACTAAGTAAGACTAATTTTTGCAGAGAATAAAAACAAGAACAAAGAGCAGAGGGTCAGATTGCTTCACATCCACTGAAAAACCTGTCAATATTTGTCTGTCTTCCTTTCTGAGTTAACAAATATACTATAGCACAATGTTTTTAAATGCTTGTCTGAGGCCTGAGGATGAGAAGAGGTTAATGAAGGTCACCTCTTGGGGTCTTCCTCCCCAACCAGTCATATAAGTGGGGGAAAATGGGAACTGAGGGTTTGTGTCCTCTCCCCTATCAGGTTGCTTGTAAACTTTGGATGATTCATAGAATTAGGCAAGAAGTCTGATACCCCTTTCCCCATCTCTTTAAATGGTAAAAAGTTAAAAGCACCTTTGTTCAGTCAGAACTATTGTAGCGCGGATAGCACCCAGGCAATGCATTTGCCAAGCTTGGTAAGTTTTTGCATAAATGTTTGATTAAGAAAAAGCTGAGTAAAGCTGAGTGCTTCCTCTTGGCACTCTGTCAGTGGAAAAGATAACTCATTCTCTTATGAGTTAGAGAATGGCCTGTACTAAGACAATAAGAACTTATAATATTAGAGTTAAAAACCTAAATGACTGGGAATGTTATATTATAAAATCATTTTAAATTAAATTATTTTACTGAAATCATTTTAAAGTTCCTCTGGAATTTTAAATTTGTAAAACCTAGTCAGTGTTAGCATTATTAGCTTTTCAACATAGAATCAAAGAGAAGTAGGGCTGAAAGGGACCTCCAGAGGTCCTCTAGGTCCAACCCCCTGCCTGAGGCAGGATCTCCCCTATCCAAACCCTCCTGTAAAATCACATCATATAGCCTGTTAGTAAAACACAAGGCATAACACCCTATCCTGCCACAGGTAAAGCAGGAGAACCGTGGCAGCCAATGTCCTGCTTCTATAAAAATGTTGTCAATATATGCTCAAGAGGTCCCAGGCTGAGGGCCACGCTTCCACTACAGAGGAAGGCAGCCCCCTGCCCCACACCATACCAGTCTGACTATGGGGTGAAATTCCTTCCTGACCCCAAATATGATCATCTGTCTATCCCTGAGCATAGGGACAAGATGCTTTACCCAAGAGCCCCTGGCTTTACTCCTAGCGGGAGAATTGCTGCAGCCCAGTTGAAGTCCCCAGGCTTAGCTGTAAGCCAACATCCAATGACTCTAGGGAGGCTTAAAAATACCCTGATGCATATACAAGAAAAATGGTCGGGGGCTGCGGGGAGAGGAAGCAACCAGTAAAGTCCAGAAGCATGGGAAATACTCATGGTAGAAGATAGGCATAGCAATACCTAGATCATCCCCGACCAGTGGCTGTCCAACTTGAACACCTCCAGTGATAGAGAGTTCACGATTACCCTAGGCAGTCCATTTCACTGCCTCACTATTCTCACCGTGAAGAAGTTTTTCCAGATATCTAATCTAATTTTACTTTGCTGCAACTTCAAGCCACTGGTCTGCATCCTCCTCTCTGCAGCAAAAGAGAAAATGGTACTCTCCCGCTTCTTCATGGCAGCCGTTCAAATATTTGAAGACTGCCGTCATGTCCCTTTGTGACAGGGGGCACTTTTCAGGGCCTGGTTGCAGTACCAGCCTGCCCACCTGTCTAGAGCAGCCTGCCTGGTCTTACCTGCCATGCCTTATTGTTAAGATACTAGTTATAATAATGCAGGAAGCTTCCCTTTTAATGTCCCAATGTCTAGGCGTTAACACGCGACTCTGACCTCTCCTTATCATGTCCCATGCCTTGCAAATGTTACACCATGGTTATCAACTCTATGCACACTCTTGGAGCAGAGCCCTCCAGCTCCTGTGTCTCTACATCACTTGGGCACCAAGTTCTCTGGTGCCTGACTTTCTGTGCCTCTCTCCCTGGCACCTGACTCTGCACCTTTCTCTGATGTCTGGCTCTTCGTGCCTATCCCTGGCACCTGGCTCCACATCTCTCGCTCTGCGCCACCCTCTCTGGTGCCCGGATCTGTGCCTCCCTCTCTCTGGAGCCTGGTTCTATAAGCCTGTCACTGGGCTCTGCGCCCTTTTCTCTGAGTGCTAATGAGGCCTCCAAATCTCCCCTTATAGCCTCATCCTGGTCCACCATATTAAACAATAATACAAATGCAAGCCCCTGGGCTACAACATAACAACACTAATGGAGAATATGTTCTGTGTCTTTAAGAGAGTAAAACTTCCACCCTTAGGACAACACATCTCTTAGCCCTGGGTACCTTAGGCCCCTGGATCCTCACTGTTCTTCTAGGCAGCAAAGTAGGCAGCACCTAGTCTCAGGTAGCTTGCTTGGGCAGAGGCTACTTTCCTTGGCAGTTATGAGAGAGAGAAAGTCTTTCTGCTAGCTCCAGCCCTAGGCTTATATGTCCCCCAGTGCCCTGCCTCCTCCTGGTCAACTGCCTGCCTGCAGGTGCGGGTCAGTTATCCTATTAGGCCATTGCTTAGGCAACCTGCAGCTGTGAAGCTCTGCCTAGCCTTCTGAGCAGCCTGGCAGGGCTGCTTCTGCCCTTTAAAGTAGCAGGTACATCTTGTTGCCCTGCTACAACCCTCTTAAGCATCTTTTCTGCAAAATAAATATGCTTAGCTCCTTCAGCCTCTCCTCATAGGACTAACTTTCCAAAGTCTTGGTCATCTTTGTTGCCCGCCTATAGACCCTCTACATCCTTTTTAAAATGTGGAGTCCAGGACTGCACAAAGTACTCCAGATGAGACCTAACCAGTGCTGAGTCAAGAGGCACTATCACTTCCCATGTTTTGAACCTAATGCTTCTACTGATGCATCCCAAAACTGCATTGTCATTGGATGACTGCATCATACTCCAGACTGAGGTTAGCAACATTTTTGGCCAGAGTGCCATAAATGCCCCAACCTCTACCCGCGCCTCAAACTGGCATTGCAGAGGCAGCGAGTCACAAGGAGCCCAATCCTCATTGGTGGCAGCCGTTGCACATGCAGGTGGTGGGGAAGGGACTGGGATTGTACTGCCCTGGCCCCTTCCCTGCCATGTGCTGTGAGGCGCACACACTGCTGCTGCCACAGAGCTGGTGCCAGGGCTCCAGACCCTGGTGCAGCTGTTTGTAACCTGCTGGCCACCTGCTGCAGCTGCCCATAGCCTACGCCATCTCTGGCAGACAGCTAGGAGGCTGAAAACAGCTGCATAGGGCTCCATAGCCCTAGCACTGGCTCCATGGTGGCAGCGGCTGTACATGTGTCTCTGGCGCAAAGCTGGTAAGGGGACTGGTGCAGCACATCCCCAGCCTCTTCCCTACCATCTGCCCGGAGGTGTACATGCAGCTGCCACCACTGCCACCACGGAGGCAGTCCCCTGCAGCTGGTTGCAGCCCCTCCACCGCCTGCAGGATAGCAGGGAGTCTGATCTTGCTGGCCCAGGCAGGGGTTATCCAACTGCCCCCTCCTCTGCAAGCAGCTCCAGATCTGGACCAAACCCTCCTTCATTGGCATTGGAAAGGGGAACATCAGGGCCAGTGGGGGATGAAAGGACCAACCTGTTCCCCAGGTCCTCTGTGCACCCACAGTCCTCCTGGCAGCTGCAGGGCAGGGGTGGAGGTGGGCTGCACCCTCTGAGCTTTGGGACAAAATCTCTTCCAGGAGCTGCAGGGCAGGCAAACAGAGAGCTCATGCCCCATCCTTTTCCTGCTCAGAGGTCAGTCCCCACCAAGGAGAATGGCCAGGGCCAGGGCTACTGATCCCTGCAACAGGTGGTGGGCAGGCTGCAAACAGCTACACAGGGCTCTGGCACTGGCTCTGTGGTGGTGGCTGCTCCATGTGCACCTCTGGGTTGACAGCAGGGGAGGTGCCAGGGTTGCGCTGCCACAAGCCCCTTTCTAGCCATGTGCCCAGAGGCACACACACAGCCACTGCCACCATGGAGCTGGTGCCAGGGCTGCGGAGACCCATGCAGCTGTTTGCAGCCTCCCAGCTGCAGCCGGCTGGGGCTCTGGGCAGCTGCTGCCAGCCATGGCACCTGGGCTGCTTGAAGCAGGGCTTGCAGCCTCCCAGTAGTCTCAGGTGAACAGCTCAGGCTCCATGGCCAGTGGCAACTGCCTCAAGCCCAGGCCAGCTGTGGTGTGCTGAGGAAAATGGCTTCGCATGCCATGCTCTGGCACGTGTGCCTGGGGTTGCCAATCCCTGTTGCAGACTCATGTTGAGCCTGTGTTCTACCAAGACTTTCAAGTCCTTTCTCATAGAGCTGCCATCCCAGGTATCCCCCATTTTGTATCTGTGTTTTTTTTATTATTCACTTTGCATTTGTCCACATTGAACTTCATCTTGTTATCTGTAGCACAACTTTATTATCTGTTGAGAGCCTTCTGAATCATGGTTGCATCGTCCAGTGTGTTTACAGTCCTTCCCAGTTTTGTGTCATCTGCAGACTTGCTCAAGTAGCTTTCTATGACAGCATCCAAATACTTAATAAACACATTGAACAGCACTGGGCTGAGTCCCTGTGGGGCTCCACTTGAAACCTCCTGCCATTCTGACATGGGCCCATTAATAATTACCCTTTGCTTGTGGCTATTGAGACAGTTATCTATCCACCTCATAGGAGTTTTATCCAGCCCATATTTCTCCAATTATTTTTTTATGTGAAGGTCATGTGGGACCTTGTCAAAAGCCTTTCTGAAGTTCAAACGCTATATTCAATGTGTTCCCTTCATCCACTCAAGTAATTACTTTGGCAAAGAAGGAGACATGCTTGACATGATTTGTTTTTCATAAATCCATTACCAAGCCTGTTACAATTAGAAGGAAAAGTTTAATATACAAAAGACACAAATGCTATCCCTTTACTGTAAGTTGGTTACTGTTGTTAAATTCTTGTCTATTCTTGTCTAGAAAATGCTCAAAGGGTACTGTTCTGTATAATGGTGAGTTAACAATAGTGAACAAACTGTGTACAGGTGCTCTGAAAAGTCTATTGAGCAATAAAATATCAGAAACTGCTGGCTAGGGTAATTCAGCATCAGCGGCAGATCTGTCTCATGAAATTGTTTACCTTTTATTCTGTACTTCTATAGAGCCCCACTGAACCAAGGAGGAAGGTTGCTATAGCTTTTGCCTGGGTTGCAGTGATAAAAGCAGCAGTGACGTTGGTTCCCAGATGTTACTTGTTCTCCAGAAGTCAAATCATTCTAGAGTCTGGAAGAGATGTGGGAAAAATAAAGCAACTATTCAATAAAATTTAGCAGATTTCTGTTGTATGGCTTTAAAGAATGATTTATAGCATTTCTTTTCAGATCATGTAATGAACAACATTAAGAGCAACATCCTGTGTCACCTTCACTCACCTAATTGTCACTTCTGTATCTTACAAGGTGCAATTTTTGGCACTTACATGCAGTTTGGATTCCACTTCAAACTGTGATAGGATCAGATCTCTCAGGTATGCATATACCTTTCAGAAGCAAAATGATAGTCATAAAGGAGGAGGCATGTACTAAAGGGTCTGTTCTTGTATCCCTTAAAACTTCTGTACATGTCAACAAGTATTTTGTTGAAGCAGGACTAGATTTGTGAACTCAGAAATCCTCCACTTTAGTCAATTGTTTTATCACTGTGTCCAGAATCTCAGTCTCAAGCACTGATAATAATTTGACTTCATCAAGACTCAGAATGCCTTTACGGATCTGGAACTCTATTTATTCATCCATAGCATAATTCCACCAGGGTTGACTTTGAGGCTCTAATGTTTAATTCACAAATTCCCATGTTCGGCTCATGCATGGGCCAAAGAAGTCAACATTGGTCTATTTTCCTTTCCTTGCAATCAAATATGCTGTAGACAGTATTTTTAAATGCTTCTGTGGGTGAAGTTTCTTTCATGATGCCAGGAAGAAAAGAAATACGTAACTTTTGCATCAAGTATCCAGGTTGTAGCCGTATTGGTCTAGAGATAAAAGTTATCAGAAGTCATGATAGAGGTGATATCTTTTATTAGACTAACTAGATTTTTGCAAAAAAAAAGTTCTTTAATTGCAAGCTTTTGGGCACAAGCACCATTCTTCAGGCATAGGAAGAAAGATTGTAAACGTTCTTCTGGGTAGAAATGAAAGTTCATATTTCATAGGAGAGTTGAGGTGTGGTAAAATCTCCTGCTTGGAACAGCTCACTTCATATGCAGATTAGGCTCAGAGAAAAGTTGGAATAGTCTGTTTACGTCAAAGTTGCTTGGTGGTAAGCAGGATGTAGTCATATTGGCTTCTTGTTTGGTGTTTCATATTTCACAGAGGAGTAAGAAGATGAAATGCTCTTTTGTGCAGACTATTATCTTTCCTATACAGCTGATCACTTTTCTAGAATTATTCAGAAATGTGAGGATAAGAAGGAACATCCCTCACCCATTCATAATAAGAATAAAGTAAGCTTAGTATCATTACTGTGGAACGCTCAGTTGTGTAGACAGCATCTTGGTTTGGTCCTTTAGCTTATTTCCGTTTTCACAGATCCTGAAAAGTGACAACAAGCTTTTAATTTGACTATTTAATAAAGTTTTCTTCTTTCATTTCCTTTTCTGACAATTTTCTGTTGCATCTTGTAACTCTGCCTTAGAGTATGTTTGATGATGTCACAGTCTCGCTGAGGATGATGTCACGGTTGCACCCTTCAACAATGACATTTTGTAGGGCATAGGGAACATATGGGCAACCAGAGAAGTGAGAGAAAGAAGGAAGAGGGGAGTGACAGAAGAGCATTCTAGCATTGCTGTGATGGGTCAGACTCTGAGATAGTAATGTATAATGCACAATACTTAGGAACTGTGACTATGTTTTCTATAAAGTTTGAAAGCTAAAATTCTTGGAGTGTAGGGATCTTAGTTGAAGTCCAAACAAACTTGATTGGTGATGTAGCCTAGTATCGTGCTTTAGTTGTTGCCGTATTAGACAACATGGAGGACAAGATGGTTTCCTAAGAAATAAGGTAAAAATCTAGTAATAGATTAATATGCTGTATGTTGGGCAGGGTAAAACTTACTATGTTTGTTTTAAAATCAAACTATGTGCTACTGAGGGTTTCAGCTAGCTGCTATTGAAATCAATGGGAATAGAATCGGCTCTATAGACTTAAAGAAAATCCATAATCCATAGACATTCTAGTAGTCTTTACAGCTAAATAGCTTTTACTTAAACTTATTCCTTGAGGAGCCCTCAAATAAATCAAACACTGGAGAAATGGATGGAAAGCCAGGATCTACATACAGCAGTAACTGGTCAGACAACTAAATGAGGGGGAGATTCTCATTTTATGATGATAGATAACTATCCAGGAAGTGCCAGGGAGAAAGAAAAGAAGATACTTGATTTGGTACAACACCTTGAGTGATACAGAAGTATTAACAGGTCTAGGTTAGAAGAACTTTTCATCCTTTCAGATGACAAAGTATTTAACTAGAAAATCTGCAAAAATAGGGGCCCTTTTCTTCTCTCTTGCTTATACCCATATAAAAGTAGTCAGTTCAGTACTGCTGAATTTATAGACTGGTGTAAATGATAAGGAACGTTATTTCCAGGTTGTAGCTATCTTTGATGATTAATTAATTGTAATTTCTTTAAAATCCTGGCATCCCTATTTAGCAAAGACAATTATTAATGCATGTGCAATATGCATGTAAAAGATGACATATTTGTAAATATATGCAGAGCAACAACACTGTGAACTTAATGACAAGTTCTGGCTTTAGGGGAGGATGCCAGAAATCATTGATTATAAATTAAATAAAGAGACTTTTAGTTGAGCTTAGCTTTTGTTCACTAGAAGAACCAGGAAAGTCTAGACATCTAGGTTTGAATAGAAACCTTTGATTTCTCACTGCAAATGAGTCTCTTTGTTACCCCATAGGAATCCCTGATTTCTATGTTATCTTAATCTTGCTTGTCTTGTTAAAAACAATGGCCATTTTATTATCAGAGGAGTACATGGGTCATCACCATTGGCATTCTTATTAATTATACTGGTACAGCAGCTATCAGCCCTAGCCATAGACGGGGACACACAACAACAAGTCCCAGTCCCAGAGAGTTTATAACCTAAGTATTGGACAAGAGACAACAAATGAATACAGACAGATTAATGGGGGAGTGCAAGGAAACACAGTGACTTTGAAGCTCCTCTGGGCTTCCATGTTGGGAGGTTCAGATTCAAATCTTGGGACACAGATGATTGTCGTGACTACACTTACAACTTCCAAAAGGAAATCCCGAGGAAGAAGCAGACTGACAGAGACAAACTATGCTAGCAAAGAAACGTACTACTCATATTATCCTTATGAATCCAGTAGAACTATTTCTCTAGTTGTGTTCTCCTTCCACATGAGCCTGCAGAATCTGAGCCTAAGTTTGCATAGAATTTCTCATGGGAATGGCCTGAAAATGGGAGTGCAGGTATGACATGGGACTGACAAAAAGAATAGAAGAAAAAGTAGGATGAAGAACCAAGAAGCTGTTCTTCTGCATGTGAAACAATGTACAGTTGCTTTGCTGGTTATGGGTAATTTTCACAATATTTTATTTGCATTGATAACAGATAGGGTCTGAAGAGTGGGATAAGAAAACACGACAGAGTACATATGACAGTTGGCAGTGATGTGCACTGATCTGACATCAGCTCCAGAAAGACACAAAGGCCCTTGGCAGAGCACTTCAACCTCCCTTTTTTCTGCGTTTGTCTTTCCCAGCACTGCCCCCCTCTTTCTGTCTTTTGTATTTAAATCACTCTCTCCATGCTATACACTGCTCTGTGCATGCCCTTTCACAGCATCTGATGAAGTGACCTCCGGCTGACCAGAAGCAGAACTAGAGCCAGTTTGTCTGACCAGAAGTTATAAAGATCTTGGAGCATTTTGTAAACATGAATGGTTTAAGCACTGTCATACTTCTCTGAGAAAGGCTAGTACAGTATTACTGCTATTTCTGTTTCACAGATGGGAAAATTGAGAGACAGGAACTTTGACTGAAAATGTTTGTGGCTAGGACTGTTGTTTTGTACTTGTACAGCTCCTAGCACAGTGGGGGTGGTCCATGTATGGAGCTTCTAAACATGATAATTCAAATAACAATAAATAAGTAAAGTCTGAGTAAGTGATATGCTGAAAGTCACAGAGAAATCAGTGGTGGTAGCAGAAATGGAATAAAGGTTGCTGACCCTCTCTCTTCTGCTTTGGCCACAAGACATCTTTTCTCTACCAGGTATCTTTACAGCTTGCATGCCATAAAGTTGCCATTCAGGGGTCACCACACAACAAAGGCTCTATCCCTTGTTCTTCTGCCTTTTCCTGGTTCCTCCTTTGCTGAATCTATTCCTTTTTCCATGTTTCTGTGCCCTGCTTCCTTGCACTCACTATCTCTTTTGAAACCCGTCCCTCATGCTGTGGTGACACCTGCTAGTGGATTTGCCTATAGAATGATTTCCTGCAGTGCCTCTCTCTAACCAGCTCACTCTTTGCATCTTCATATCAGGCAGATCTGAAGATGCTCTAAGCAGGGGCAATGCAGGAGTTGTGAGTCACTCTTACAGGAGAAGGAAGTAAAGATTCAGGGTGAAGTTTCACATTACACCTAGACCATACTAAAGGCACTAGCGGCACTTAAAATGTGAACGTCTACGTGGTTAAGCCTGTCAATTTGTGCTATGTGCCCTTTTAGTGTCTCAAAGTTAGGGCACTTCAGGTCAGGGTTAATTCTGGGCTGTGTTACTTAATTTCTGTTAGTGCAGGGGTTCCCAACCTGTGGTATGAATACCCATGGGGGCACACAAGACATCTCTGAGGGGTAGGCAGGAGAATTTGTGTAATGGCAGATTTAATTTTCATTATACTAATTGGTATTGAAGGGATTAAAATATAAAACGTACGCTGATAGGGGTACATGGCAGCTGGTAAATCTGGAAGGGGGTCTGCACTAAGAAAAAGTTTGGTGTAACTTCAGTCTGCTCCGCAGAGATAAAATGCGCAACGTACAGTCCTCCAGCATTCCAGGGTGCACCTCCCAGTCCCCCTCTATCCTCTCCCACTCAAAGCAGGGAAGGAACCCAAGTGTCCTGGCCCATAGCTACACCTTTGCTCACCAGCTCTCTAGTGGCAAGTCAGAGCTGTGCAGGCAAGAAGCAGTATTTGCCTTTAAAGAGCAAGGGTGCTTGCACATGTGGCGCCATTACCATGCACACATGATGAAAATGTCACTTGGTGTGGCTTAATGGTGTCATGCTGTACATGTGCAGGAGTTTTGGGGGTTAAAAATGAGTTTACATTGTTGCAAACTGAACTAGTAGAGGTAGTTTAGCTTGCAATGATGTGTTGCAGCTCTTAGTCAGTTCAGCCCTCGGCCACGGGAGAGGCGGGCAGGCTCTGCAGAAGAAAAGGATTGGGCCTTTCACTACTTCTGCCTTCAGCAGGCACCTGCTGCAGGAAGAAGTGGCAAGGGGTCTGATCCTTTTTTTTTGAGAACCCTGCCCGCCTCTCCCACAGCCAGGGGGCAAGGTGCTGGCAGGCTGAGTGGCCCCTAAGCTGCAGGGGGACACTCACATGTCTTTCCCTCCATGGTGGTGGTGCCCCCCCAGGGGTCGGGTGCAGCCCCAGCTCAGGGTTAGGGAAGACTTGGATTGGGCTGGGTGCTGCCTCCAAGCTGGGACAACACCCGGTCCACTAGCAGCCCACCCAGCCAGCCCTAGGGGGTACCACCACCGTGGAGGGAAGGACCAGGGCCCCCCGCAGCTCAGGGGCTGCTTGGCCCACCAGCACCTCACCCCTCTGGCCATGGGCAGGATCTACTGCAAAAAAAGCAGGATCAGGCCCCTCACCATAATAGTGACAGAATTAAAAACCCACCATTTCAATTTAGGGGGGATAGAATCGAACCCTAAGGACTAACCTCATATGTATGAGTGCC
This sequence comes from Alligator sinensis, assembly GCF_000455745.1. NCBI lineage: Eukaryota > Metazoa > Chordata > Crocodylia > Alligatoridae > Alligator > Alligator sinensis. The sequence goes on from NW_005842006.1 coordinate 2,625,301, forward strand.
CCCACAGCACACTCTAACTTTAATGCTGCTTAATGTACCATAGAGTTAGTGCGGTCTAAGTGTCCTGTGTAACTTCACCCTCATTGACAGAAAGTAGCATCCTTACTAGTAGCTGACCTAGGTGGGCATGTAGGCAGCTGAAGTAACCCAGGGAGAGTGCCTGGCAGTGTCTTTTTTATTATTAAGATCTGTGCAGGTGAAAGGCTGACCCTGAGCAGTCAGAGGACTCTCTCCCAACACTTGCACCTAATCAGGAAGAAGCTTTTGCAAAAGGCTTTCCCCATTATGGCTATGCCGCGACGTCAGGTCCAGCCTCTGTCCCATCCTGCACTTTGCCAAACCTCTATTCTTATCTGCTCAGGAACAAATCTGTTTGCATGACGCCTGCCTGCAAAAACTCAGGCAAACAACATGCGAGCGTCCCGCTCAAGGCGGTCGTGAGGCTCCTGAGCCGGTGCCCACTTCCCTGGCCCCGGCCAGCTGTGTTGGGCTGAGCGGATGGAGCCCTGGGATTGGCTGCAGGGATCGCCTCAGCTCACCTCCTCCTGAGCTGAGTCATAACACAATAGACAGCGCAGAGCTGTGCAGGCGCAGGGCCCTGCCAGGGGGGCTCCAGGCAGCTCCGGCTTGGGAAAACCAACTAACTCTCTCCAACCTGTCCAGTGCGCTTGCCTTGCCCGACAGGAGCGTGGCCAGGATTGCAGAGGTTAAACCATGCTTGGCAACCCCCCCGACCCTCTTTAGGTGTTCTCTGTGGAAAAAGCCAGAAGGGAACCCAGGCCCAGGCTTGCCAGGTCCTTGTGCACACACAGCTGGCAGGGGATGTGCTATGACTTGTAGCATTGGGAGGATCCTAGGGTCCATGTAATTCACACCATATGGCAGGGATCTTGCCTCCAATTCAGCCCTCTCCCCATTGAACCACCATGGGAAAGCATCCCCATTTCTGCAAAGGAGGCAGATTTTTATCATCATTTTATTTAAAGCCTCAACCCTTTTATTACATAGTTGCTGCTTTGCGGCTGCTGTTTAATTGTACTTTGCTTGGGCTTCTCCTTTTGTGGAATCGTTATTATTATTATTATTATTGTTTCTGGCAAAGACATATTAGTTCTTCCCTTTGCCTGTTTCCCATGTGCTTGCATAAGCTATAACTTTTATTGTTCATCCGTATTGGGCCTCTGCTGCTAGAAGTTTGGAGTTGTCTGTGACACCCTGTTTTATCTCTGCGGGTCTTTAAGAAGTGGCTCGATACCTACCTGGCTGGGGTCACTTGAGCCCAGTTTTCTTCCTGCCCAGGGAAGGGGTCAGACTTGAAGATCTACAAGGTCCCTTCCGACCCTACTTCTATGATTCTATGATCTCTATTGAGTCTTTGTGGGGGCTCCAGGGGACTTTTTCATAAGGGGGGCAAGATTTTAAACACAAACCAATCCATCAAGTTGCTTTTGCAATGAACTCTGAGATTCTGAAAGATACATTTATGATTACAGCCCCAGGAGGGGTGTAGGCTCCTTTCCCAGGGCCAGGTCCAAAGCCTTTTAAATCCAAGGCAAGAATCCCATTGGTTTCAGGGAGTTTTGCATTAGGCAGTAAAGGCCTTATGCCAGGGATAGGCTGGGACGAGGGCCACTTACTGAGTTTTGGCAAGTCACTGAGGGCCGCATGACAGGAGGCCAGGGGCAGATAAATATTAATTTTCTAAATTTTGTAGGGGCCCCGCGGGCTGGATAGAGTGGCCTGGTGGGATGCATCCGGCCCGCGGGCTGCATTTTGCCCACCCCTGCCTTATGCTATAAGGTGCTGAGTTTCTCCCCTGAGATTCTGAGACCTTTAATTGCTACTGATATCACCGTGTGTGTTGGGGACATTCAGGGCTGCACAGGGTCAGGTTTCAAAGGAGAGATACTTGATCTGGCTGCTGCAGCAGCTGGGTGTAACGCAGGAAGCTGCAGTGCTGATGCTTTCCTGATCCCCCCTTCCTTCCCCCTCACCTCCTCCCATGCCTGTGTCATGTCCGTCCCTCCTTCAGGGCGGGCACAGAGCTGGGAGAAGGGTGAATTGCCATCCCTGCAGCCTGCTGTTTGCACACAAAGACAACGCAGGGAACAGGTCAGTGAGTAACTGAAGTTTATCTTGTTTTTCTCACCTGCACTTTTCCTTGCTTGACAGGAGGATGGAGTGAGTAGGCAACAACTGCTTTTCTGCCTTCTGGTGGCCATGAGGGCTGTTGATGCTGCCTTTTTGAGGGGATATATAATAAAAGGGGGAATTGATGATATTATAAAGCAACTGAAAGATTTGGTGGGTGAGTGAGTAATATGAGAGGAAGAGCTAGATTTTGTAACTGCTTTGAGACTGTTGCTGCCCACTGATTTTCCTGGTGGCCCTGCTGGAACTGTCTGGCTGGATTTTATAATCTTTGGAGCTGTGAGCCTGCATGAGCAGGCAGGTCTGTCAGCCTCTTCTGGCCTGTCCTGCCATCTCCTCTCCACTGATGGAGTGCAGCACTGTGCTTTGGCGGGTCTGCTCTGCTGGAGCACCAGCTGCTCTGCTAACCTTAGCACCCTGGCTTGGTAATGACTGGAGTGGAAAGAATAACCTTGACAAAGGAGTATAACTTCAGTTTTGTTTTCTTGGTTATCTGGATATTAATTGGTTTGCAGAAGTCAGTGCTAGGGTCTGCAGATTCCCCTGGGCACTATACAACAAGCTCGGAGGAAAAATCCTATTTTTTCTTTTTGCCTCAGTCAAAAATGAGGAGCTAGATGTCATCTTTAATTGTTCATGCTTAGGACAGTCTCAGTCCTGTTTCTAGAGAAGGCTTGGAGGTAGGATATGTGAATTCTAGTCCCAGTTCTGCTACGGACTTGCTGAGTAACCTTGAATAAGTCACTTAAACCTCAGTACTTCACATTTCCCTTCTACGTTTACTAGCTTATATGAAATCTGCTGCTGCAAACTGCTGCATTAAAGTCACTAGACTATCCAGCCATTCTGTATGAGGGGAAGGAGAGGGAAGACCAGGGCAGGCAGAATTTTAAGGTCATAATGGAGCTTATTTAGATGGTAGTCGAATTTGACAGGTAAAGTGGAACTCTTCCTTTTGCTCTGTTTCCTTTTGTTTTCTTTTACAACCACTAATACTTGGCTTGTTTAATGACAGCCCTTTCTGTCTTTTAATGAGAAGGATTTAAACTATTACTTATGTACTTTAATATAAGCTTTCTTGGGAAGGTTGCTATATTCAGTCATCATTTGAGAGACTGCTTCAGTAGAAAAGAGTTTATGTAGTGTGCTGAAGAAATGATGTTTTTTGGTATGTGTTATGTTTTTATTATAAAGAACAGTGTGCTTCAGACATTATACAGTAGATTGTAATAATAACATTTGGGTAATGCAGAGGCTGTTTTCATCCTTGGCATTATAAGCTTTAACTACTATAGTTTGGGACTGATTTTTTCTTTTCATATGTATGCTTCCTGACCTACCAATAGATCTAGTTTTTTCCAAAGTGATTTTTTGTCTTTTGCTTGTTTTCTCTGTGGCAAAAGAGATGCATTTGAAGTTTTAAGAAGCTGTAGAGAAGGATTTCTTAACATCCAGCACTTCCCATTATAAAACCAGTTGTAAATGTTTGGCCTATTTTAAAACTGGTATTTAATTTCCAGAAGAGAATTTGAAACTGAAAACAAAATGAAAAATAAGTTATCTGACAGTTTTGTGTACAAGGCTGGATAGGATTGCGTCAGGTGATGGTTAGTAACACTAGTTAGTAACCATTAGTCACATTAATGGTTTTAGATATTATCAGAATCCTTTGCATGTTTAATAACTTTGTTTTAATTTTCATGTTGTAATTCATTTAATAAAATATTTAGTTTTAATTACATATCAAATCTTTATGTTTATAATGTGGACTACATGTCAATATGTGCTTTCTTGCCTTATGTGAGCACCCTTTCATGTCAGTTCATGGACACAATTTATTCTTAAGCCTTCTTTCCATGTGTCCTATAGTTGTGTTGCACATGTCTGCAGAGCTATTACATACATGCCTGTGTGTGAACAGATAAAAAAAATAAGGGTTAGATTTGGAAGTCCCCAAATCCAGAAAATGCAGAGTTAACGTCTAAGAAACAAATCTTGCTTTGTGTTTATACACTGTGCTTATTGTTGAAGAAAAGGAATACCAGCCCCTGACAGGTTTCAGCACGGATTTGAAAATATCCTGAACCCTGTGTAAAAATTCTGGATTGCCTTTTAATACCTAAATCTCTTTGGAGGTCAGTGGAATAAAACATATGTCAGCACAAGACACAATCTTGTGTATTTTCTCCAGTTATTTCAAAGATTTCTAAATATCAAGCATTAGTTGAATAGTTTTCCTTCTATTCTAATACCTCAGTTCCTCCAGCAGTTGAGCATATCACAATCTTTAATGTGGTTACTTCATGCCACCTCTGTGAGATAAGGAAGTTCAATTATAGCTAGTATGCAGATGGGGAAACTGAGGCATAGAGAGAGATTATGGGAATTACCAAAGATTACACAGGAACTTGTCTGTGTGAGAGCAGGGAACTGAATTTGGGATGAATGTTAGTCTGGGAATAAATCCCAGGTTAACAGCCCAGCCCAGCTTTCTACTCTTTAAATGGGAGAATTCAGCAGTGGCTATTTTTTGCTTTCCAGTTTGAATTTGCTTGTTTTTTTAGCATTAAGCCACTCTTAATAATAATTTACATCAATACTGTTTTGTTTATATAAAATTGCCCTGACGTGCTCCCAGGCCTTTTGGTGTGACAGATCCTAAAAAAGACTGCAGCTTTACAAACAAACCCATCAGTTTTTTTTATGTTGGTAATCTGAGTGAGATAAACAAATACAAGCATTTGAACACAGGCCCTTTTGTTTGACACAGTTTTGTTTCAAGCAGGAAATTGCAGAAATGAACTTGGACCTTGAGTAGGAATTGGGCTAAAGAATGTATTGGATATTTTAAAAACAGCATTAACTCATCATCATATACATTAACAAAAGTCAGATTACAGGACACCTAATAGTCAAAGTGTGTGTGTGTGTGTGTGTGTGTGTGTGTGTGTGTGCATGTGTGTGTGTGCGTGTGCACGCATGCATGGTAAAGGAGAAAGGATAGATTCCAGTAGGTAGGAAGCTGGTGAGGGTGAATTTTCTCATACCCTACACCCTTAACCATCATCTATTCTAAGGCGGCTCAGGGGGTGGACACACAACATGATTATTAGTGTAATTTACTACAGCTTTTACTCTGTACTACATTTTACTCTGTAATAAGGAGTGGGTAGTTGATCTGCTCCCCCAAGCTGTCTGCCTTCAGTAAGCACTATTGTAGCACCTGGCCATTAAATAGAAGGGGATCCAGGTTTGCTTTGAGTGTACAGCTTCCTGGAGATGAAATTATGTACGAGAATGGTGATATAGCCAGTACCCTGGTGTAGTTTACACTGGGCAATAGTTATTCCTAACATTCAGAGCAGTAACTTTTACTCTGGAGTGGGATGACAGCAGTGTAGGCCTGTGTGCTGTGTATACACTCCACTTTTATTACAGAGTAAAGTTAATTTTGGCTGCAGTAAATGTGCTGTATGAGTGTACCCTGAGTCTTAGATATGAGCCTTGGCTAAATGGTATATGGTTATATACAATTAAACCCTAAGTTATAATAGCTTTTATAGCCTATAGTAGCCACTTCTGTTGCTTCCTTTTATTTACATAACAAGTCTAAAGTAAACTGTTTCACCTGACACATTGGCAGTAGATATGTGTTTTCAAACGCCAGACAGACTATAGTTGGAGCACCTAGGGTCACGTAATATCCTACACAAACTACTTCAGCATACTGGAGTACAGGAAACCCTCACTATTTGCGGGTTCAGCATTCACGGTTTCAAATATTCGCGAATGCTGAACCCGCATCTTAAATACACTTAAGGGAGCTCCTCAGGAGCTCTAGGCTTGCTGCTGTTGGGTTCCTGCTGCCGCCAGGCTCCTGCCACTGCCGCCATGCTCCCGCTGCCGCCATGCCTCCGCTGTCACCAGCGCAGCTGTGCCACCCCCCCAGCTGCCGGGGGCACTGTGTTCATGAATGCAGACAGCATTCATGAATGCAGTGCCTTATTTGCGGATATTGCCATTCGCAGGGGATACAAGAACATATCCCCTGCGAATGGCGAGGTACTCCTGTAAATGCTTCAAGTAAATGGGTAGATATTTCTTCTTTTGGGCTGTGTGTGTGGCTATGTGAGTAGGGGAAGGAAGTTGTGGTGACTTTTGCAATTGTTGCCACCCAGACAAGCATTTCATAAAATCCGGAGAGACCAAGGCCATCTGCTGGGAGTTCTCATATATTTGTACTGGTACCTAAATATCTTGGGGGAAATCTATGTGTAAGTGATGTGATCAAGGTCACACAAGAATCCTGAGAGAGAGCAGGGACTTGGATCTCCTAAGTACTCAGCACTGTTCAAACAACTAGAACTTCTCTTCTTTTCTTAGGGAAGGATTCATCCAGGCTTCTGGTGAAGATTTATTCTACAGTCAAGCTCAGGCAATGTTGAACCTTTATCTGGAATTTGCCCAAAAGATCAGGGGTTGGTGTTCACAACTGTCTTCCTGGGTTGGGCTCATCACAAGATTTTCAAAGTGATGAGTGATATTTTTGTTCAGTTCATCATGTTTTGGTGCGCAGCCTGTTATTCAGAAACTGTTGGTCACCCAGCACTAGTTACCTCTGAAAACAATGGCCAAAGGTTTTTTTGGCTTTGTCTTTCAATTGTAGAGTAGTGCATCGGATTTGAGAAAACTGACTTTACATGAACCATTCATAGCTAGTAAGTCAGTTACTGAGGTTTATGTTTAGATATGTAGCATTCATCTCAGGGTTGAAAATATACATCCAGGGGATCTTCGTTTGGAGGATTTCCTTCCCTTTACTACACTTTAAGCGTAAATCTTTCCAGAATGTAAAATCAGATAAGATTTTTTCTTGGCAAAGAATAAGCCTATAGAAGAATGGCATTAATGGATTAGTGTTGAATAATGTAAGCAAGGTTTGTTTTTTTTTAGGACCCCCCCCCCCCCCCCCCAAAAAAAAATTCAATAACAGTCAGATGCGGGCTGTTAGTACTTGTTTGTGAAGTTTCAAATGATAAACCATGGGAAAAAACAAAACTTCTGTATTAGTGAGAATCAGGACTCACTCAATTGAAGGAGCCAAAATCTGATCATGTTACAGTTACTCTTTTAGGTTTTGCACCCTGGTAACCAAGACCAAGGGAGTGATTTTTACTAGCTGTAATTCTTGTAATTCTCTTCTCACTAATTGAGCTATGGCCGTTTATGCTGGCTGAAACTTTCCCCCCAGATTTTGGCTCTAGCACCAACAATTAGAAGATTGCAGTGAAATGCTTTCAGAAGAATGTAGTGTTTATTGAAGGGGCCCTATACATTATTACAAGTGATTGCTGTTCTGTTGTGATAAGACCTGTTTCTTCAGTTTTGGGCTAGAGTTGCACTCTACAAGCATAACAAAAAAGACCTTTTTACATTGACTTATATGGTTGCTTTGTGGCAGATTCGTGCTCAGTCCTAACCACAACAGCTAAGTTATGGCTAAATTTATATTTGGTGTGTAACCGTTTAAAAAAAACCCACCTGACTGAGGAGCACAGGTCCCATTGAAAATTAAAGGGACTTGTATTTATATGTTACTTGTGTGTTTTTGAAAATCCTACTTGGGGAATGTCAGTAACTTTTACAGAAGGAACGGTGATTCTTTCCCAAAGATCTATCAGTCTAAACTTCAATATCACACAGTGCTAGTGGAATAAATATGAGTCTCTGGAATAACAGAGACTTGCTGGGGAGCACTGTCGTGGATGGGTATAAATTGTTCAGGAAAGACAGGCAGGGGAGAAGAGGAAGAGGAGTTGCACTTTATATAAAAGAGCTGTATGACTGCTCAGAGCTCCAGTATGAAACTGGAGATAGGCTTTTTGAAAGTCTGTGGGTTAGGGTCAGAGGGGAGAGCAACAAGGGTGATGTTGTGGTGGGGGTCTGCTATAGACCATCAGAATGGGAGGATGCGGCAGAAGACCGTGCTTGGCTTAGCAGGGAACCCTTCAGGAATCACAAAAAGGAAGCTTATAAGAAGTGGAAACTTGGACAAACAACTAGGGAGGAATATAAGAGTATTGCTTACTGGAAAGTGCAACTGGAATTGCAGCTAGCAAGGGATGTGAAGGGTAACAAGAAGAGTTTCTACAAGTATGTTGGTAACAAGAGCAAGGTCAGGGAAAATGTGAATGGGGGAGGCAACCTAGTGACAGAGGATGAAGAAAAGGCTGAAGTACTCAATGCCATTTTCACCTCAGTCTTCACAGGCAAGATTAGCTCCCAGACTACTGCCCCTGCCAGCAGTTTAGGGAGGAGATGACCTGCCAACAGTGGCAAAAGAACAGGTTCGGGACTATTTAAAAAAGTTGGATATATATATAAATCCATGGGGTCAGAAGAGATGCATCTGAGGGTGCTAAGATAATTGGCCAATGTGATTGCAGAGCCACTGGCCACCATCTTTGAAAATTTGTGGTGATTGGGAGAGGTCCTGGCTGATTGGTAAAGGGCAAATATAGTGACCATATTTAAGAAAGGGAAGACGGAGGATCCAGGGGATTACAGACTGGTCAGCTTCATCTCAAACACTGGAAAAGTCATGATACCTCAAGGAATCCATTTCTTAGCACTTGGAGAAGAAGAAGGTGATTAGGAACAGTCAGCATGGACTCACCAAGGGCAAGTCATGCCTGACCAACCTGACTGCTGTCTATGATGAGATGACTGGCTCTGTAGATGTGGGGAGACCAGTGGATATGGTATACCTGGACTTTAGACAGGCTTTTGATAAGGTCTCCCACAACATTCTTGCAAGCAATTTAAGGAAGTACGGGTTGCATAAACGGATTGTAAGGTGGATAGAAAATTGGCCGGGTTATCAGGCTCAGAGGGTAGTGGCTAATGGCTCGATGTCTAGTTGGCAGCTGGTATCAAGTGGAGTGACCCAGGGATTGGTCCTGGGGCTGGTTTTGTTCAATATCTTCATCAATGACCTGGAAGATGGCATAGAGTACACCCTCAGCAAGTTTGCAGGTGACACTAAGCTGGGGGCGTAGTAGATATGCTGGAGAGTAGGGTTAGGATTCAGAGACACCTAGACAAATTGGAAGTTGGGGCAAAAGAAATCTCATGTGGTTCAATAAGGATAAATGCAAAGTCCTGCACTTATGATGGAAAAATCCCATGTACCAGTACAAGTTGGGGGCTGACTGGCTGGGTAGCAGCCCTACCGAAAAAGGACCTGGGGGTTACAGTGCACAATAAGCTGAATATGAGCCAACAGTGTGCCCTTGTTGCCAAGAAGGCTAGCAGCATACTGAGCTGCATCGGTAGGAGTGTTGCCAGCACATCAAAGGAAGAGATTATTTGGCACTGCTGTGGGCCCATCTGCAGTACTATGTCTAGTTTTCAGCTCCCCCCCATTACAGAAAGGATGCAGACAAATTGGAAAGAGTCCAGTGGAGAGCAATGAAAATGGCTAGGGGGCTGGGGCACATGACTACTGAGGAGAGGCTGAGTGAACTGGGCTTATTTAGTCTGGAGAAGAGAAGACTAACAAGGGATTTAATAGCAGCCTTCAACTACCTGAAGGGTGGTTTCAAAGGGGATGGAGCTAGACTTTTCTTAGTGGTGGCAGATGACAGAACAAGGAGCCATAGTTTCAAACTGCAGCAAGGAAAGCTTAGGTTAGATGTTAGGAAAAACTTTCTCACTAGCAGGGTAATAAAACACTAGAACAGGTTACCCAGAGGGGTTGTGCAATCTCCATCCTTGGAGGTTTTTGACACCTGGCTAGAGAAAGCCTTGGTTGGGATGATGTATGTCACGGCGGGGTCCTACAGGAGGGCCGTGATCTCCTTAAGGCCCTCTCTCCGTGCCAATTCGGCCCAAGGGCACCCTCAAATTCTCGCCCGCCACGTCTTTGATGGTTAGATAAAGTTGGGAGGCTGCCTTACGACTCCCTGGGCACGGTTAGCTGGGACCTCTGTCCCCGTGTGTTCCCGGACCCCCTGGGGGTCTCCCGGTATGATGGGTGCTCCCCAGGCACCCTAACCTTATGGGCTATGCGTGGCTCCTACCAACCCCTAATACCATGCCCCAAGCCTCGCTGATGGGATAGACGCTGGTATGTCTCTCTATATGTACACGGCCCGTCTCTTGGGCCTCCTCTATGTACTCTCGCCCCGCTCTCTGGGGCCTCCTCTTCTGGGCTGCCCTCTCTTGGGCTCTCCGAGCCCACTCGGGGCCTCCCTGTAACGTTGCCCCTCTCTGGGGCCTTCTCTGTAGTGTCGCCCCCTGTCTGGGGGC
>NW_005842006.1:2635911-2639411 GCF_000455745.1 Alligator sinensis
AATATGGCCCCCTCTCTGGGGCTCGTCGTGCCCGCACTGGGGCTTCTCAAAGCTGCCCCTCTCTGGGGCTGGGGTCTACGTACCCCGCAAGTTGCGCCCTCACTGGCACCGGGGTTCCCATACCACTGGGGTTCCCCCCTTTATGAGGATATTGCGCCCTGACTGGCGCTAGGGCCCCCACACCACCGTGGGGCCCTTTATGAGGCCTCCTCCAACCCCTATAGCCTCACCCAAACCACCGGTGTAGTCTCACAACCAAACATAAACTCAAGCCTCCTGGCTATAACTCAACACACGCCCTATGGCTATAACAGCATTGTTCCATGTCACAGCGGTACTTGCTGTTAGGCTTCTCTCCACATCCTAACTGCAGGAGCTCCTGCCCCTCCGGTTGCTGGCAGGGAACTGCCAGCCTGGCCTCAGCCCTGGGATTTATAAGGGCCAGGCCCTGCCTCCTACAGGCAGCTGGCTCTTATTAGTTTCCCCGGCAACTCGCAGCTGTGCTCATTATGTTCTGCCAGGGCTCTCTCCCTGGCAGTTTCTCCTCTCTAGGAGCAGGAGCACTGAGGTGCCCTGCGACAATGTAGTTGGGAATAGTCTTGCTTTGAGCAGCGGGGTTGGACTAGATGGCCTCCTGAGTTTCTTTCCAACCCTAATTTTCTATGATTCTATGGTGAATGTGTCAGGATGAGGGCCCAGGAGTGGCCATGATCCCACCTGGTGGACATATAACTCCTGCCTCCCCATTCCAGCTCCTTGGGTCCCTGCCCTTTTCCTCTTGTCTGCCACACCTTGATTGGATTATTTTATTGAAAAATGGAGGCTGCCAGGAAGTTCCAGACAGTGTCTTAGCTTGTTTTGGCTAGCAGCTCCCTCCTGTACCTAGCTGACTCCAGTCCATCCTTTAAGTGGGGGCCCTGCTGGCTCCATCTATACCATAAGACACCAGCTGCCTTAAGGACTATTTGTGGCTTTCTTCCACCCATTTAGTCATGCCCATGACTTGCAGTTGGTACTTTAAGTTGTTCACTGTGCCTTATCCCAGCCCTCAGCCTTCTGAGTCCCTGAACTCAGGCTGGGCTGCTTCTGCTACACCAATCTTCTGCCCTCGGAGTCTCTGACCCCAGGCTAATCTGTTCCTACTGGCTTCGGCTCTCTCAGCCTCAGCCTGCACCAAGCCACAGCCCTCTGTGACCCCAGACTAAGCTGCCTGCTACTGAGTGCCCACCAGGCACCCCTCCGTGGCTTCCACACTTCCCTCATAGCCACAACTTGGTCCTCCAATTAGCCTAATCAAAACATAAACACAACACAAGTGCAATGGCTGTACAATGAAAATCCCCCTCCAACTCTGGGCCATAACTTCTCTGTAAGCTATAAGTTTCCCTTAGCGCTTCCCTTGTAGCGCTCTTGGACAGTTTCGGTGCCAGTCAGGCTACGTCCCATAGCCATCTTGCTCAGGAGCTCCTCTCTTTACAGCCTGCAGGGCCAGACTGGCTTCCTGGTCTCAGAATCTGGGCTTATGTGCCTCCAAAGCCCCATACCTTCCTATTAGGAAGGCAAAGTATGACAATGATAGTTCTAGTTTGTTTATTGTGGCACCTGCTAACAATGAACTTTTAGGAGGGATTTAAGGAAGAAAGAGGTGATGACTTGGATAGGTCAGTCTAGGCTAGGTTAGTAAGATTTTTAAAATGACAGCTAGCTATTTCTGTTTGACAGTTTTCCAGAAAAAAGTGCTTTCATCATAGGCTCCAGTCTGCAATGCACAATGGTTTCTAAGGCATGCCTGTTGAGCTGGCTTCCACCAGTTGGCACTATTCCCACTGTGCCAGCTGCATTGCTCCAGCTTTTGTCTCCCCTCCCTTCTCTGGCTTTTGCTTCCTGCCCTCATCTCAGAAGGTGGGAGGATATGGCATAGCACAGCCTGTGGGGCTGGGGGAGCCCACAGCCAGGGAGCGAAGAGTGAGGCTGGATCACCTGTGCAGGCAGTGCAGCAGGGAGGGGGGCAGGGGTGCAGGGGGGCACGGAGCGTGCAGTACAGTGGGCAGGCAACCATGCAGCATGTGGTCTGGGGACCCTGTAGCTTACACTGGTGAGTTCTGCAAGTTGTGTGGCACTGATCTGCTTAGAAGATGAATAGCCCTGGCAGTGCTGTATCAAAGGGGGGGAGGGGGGAGGAGTGGGGCGACCACCCCAGGTGCTGCCTGGCTGGGGCGGGGCATGGGAAAGAGCCATGAGTGGTTCATGTGGGGGGGTCGGGGACAAGGGGAGGGCAGCTCCCGCTGCTGTGTGTACTCCTAGGCAAGCACAGAAGGGGGCATGTGCCCCCTGGATCTTTGCATGAGGTGATGGTGGGCTGCCACTGCAGGCTTTACCCTGGGCACCAAACTTCCTTGCCATGGTATTGAGCCCTGGTCTAAGGGATAAATGGAGTTTAGGAGACACATGAACCCTCAAAATTAGGTGCTATTACTGCAGGCTGAAAATGATGCCAGATGTGAGAAAAGTGGGAAAAGTACTTTTATTTTCTTAGATGTGCTTTATCCCAAAGTGTCTGTCCATAAGTTCTTGTTTAGTTGAAAGAACAAAACTAGAGACAGATGCTGTGCAGATTTTTGTGTGTAAAATGCCTTCGTTATGAATTTAGAATGAAATGTCCTCATCTTTTCCAGTAGCAACAGTATTTTTCTATCCTGCAACATTCACTGAGAAAGTTCACGTCTTTGTAAAATGCATTCCTGTGGAGACCTGAGGGCTACTCAGTTTTGTATAAGCAACAAGCAAGTACTAAGGGTTATATCCCGTGACCTCACATTGTTTACTATTGGAGCTGCTGCTGTCTTGATAGTGAGACAGGCAGAGACTGTTTGGAGCAGCTAAAATAAAAAAAATATCACCCAAACCACATACAGTCTCTTAAGGAATTGAGGAATGTTTTGTGGAATATTGACACTTGAAGGAACTCACTCTAAACTCAAGTTATAAACTCAGTTATCTTGGGCACTGAACAAACTAAGCTTTGGATATATTATTATTTAAAGATTAAATACAGTTCGATTTCAGAATTTAACTTACATAGTAATTGGCCTTAGTAGCCATTTCATTCCCTAAAAATACAGTCCCTAAAGCATGTTTTTAGGCATTCAAAGCAATCTGAAAAATTTTCCAGTTCTTATCAACTGTGCCTGGCGGTCAGCAATTTAAGATCATTACATTCTATTTACATGGTTGCATTGTGGAAATAGGTCAGGAAATTGCAAAATACTGATAAAGATGGAATAACATTTCCTTAAGGCTAAAAATGGTTATGCATTAAGGCTTGTCCAACACACGGGCCGCGGGCCCCCATGCGGCCCACCAAGCCATTTTATCTGGCCTGCGGCGGTGGCGGCAGCGGTGGTGGTGGGGCTGCAGCGAGGCGGGCAGGGCCAGCCCACAGGCCCCAGCCGGCAGCGAGGGGAGGGGAGCTGCTTACCCCTGGGGGGCAGCCCCGTGTG
>NW_005842006.1:2639501-2676902 GCF_000455745.1 Alligator sinensis
CTTGCCCTGCCCTGCCCTGCCCTGCCCTCCCCCACAGCAAGGCCAGTCTCCCCCCGGGCGCTGCAGCTCTCTGGGCCCGGCTGCCCACGCGTGAGGCCTCGAGGGGGCCGCTTCTCATGTGCTGCTAGGGATGGGAGGAGCCTGGCCTGGGGGTCTGCACCAGCCAGCAAAAGCGGCGGTGGAGCCATGTGCTGCTCAGGACGGGACGAGCCCAAGCAGCACACGGCTCCGTTGCTGCTTCTGCTGGCTGGTGCAGACCTGGCTGGCCTCTTCCCATCCCCAGCAGCACATGGGAAGCTGGCTTCAGCTGCACGCTGCTTTTCGTAGATAGTGCCGACCCGGTTCTGCCCAGGCGGGTCCTGCAGCACCATGTCAACCCGGGCATGGCACTGGCAGGGTGGGGGGGGCCCCAGGTAACCCCCGCCCTGCCCAGGTCAACCCGGTTGTAGCCAAGCGGCTCCTACAGCACCATGCCAACCCAGGCATGCATGCCATGTCAACCAGCACCATGTCAACCCCTGCAACTTCATTGGTGTCAAAGGTCACGTGACATCGCTTCCTGATATGATACCACTTCTTGTGACGTCTTTGAATGTGGCTCGCCGGCCCACTGGGTGATAAAAAGTTCATGATCTGGCCCCGCATTCAAAAAGGTTGGACACCCCTGCATTAAACAAACAAAGTGCTAGTGAGATGCATAGTGTCAAGGGCCTTTGGCTCCCTGAGTTGAAGCAGAGGTGTTAATTACCTTCCTCTGTGGCTCTTTGCAACCTAAAGGGGTTTTATGCTGAGGGAGGACAGGCAGACCCCCCTGCATGGGTCAGTCCTATGCCCCATCCCTGCAGGGCAGGTCCTTCTTGAACCCCACTCCCTCCCTCCATGACAAACTTACCATCTGGACTCAGCTGCTCTCCACATGGCCAGGCTGTGCTCCTGGCCACCCATGTGCTGCACTGCAGCTGCACACGTGCACATGGAGCTCTGCATACTCCTTTTAAGTACTCCTAGTGGTATGCAGACCCCTGGTTGACAACCATTGTTGCAGGTGTTCTGTTGTGGGGGCTATCTAGCAGAGCCTACATAGTAATGAGGTATGGGCCAAGGTAAATGTGGCCATGAAGCTTTGGTACCTTTTAAACTGTCTTTACATTTGATTTAGCTGAAAATAAATTGCATTTTGCATTGTATCTTAGTTAAAAAGCAACCCCTAAGTAGAAACTAAACCAATCATTTCAAAGCATGAGCGATTAAAAGTCTTTATCTAGGGTCAGGTCATTCATGCTATCCCAGTGCTATTGTCTCTGATCCATGCAAGCATTCTGCCAAGAAATGGCGCAATTGAATTCAAGAAGCTAATGAGTGTGTCCCTGGGCACCTATACATGTGCTGAAGCTTGCTTTGATGCGTGCTTATTAGCATGTTTAGGAGCAGACTTGATTAATCGAGTTGGCTGGAGTGTGGTAATTAGCACACTCCAGCAGCATTGGCATCTTGTGCATTCACCGCCCCCACGCTTCAAAATGGCAGCAGGGGTGCTTTAACTAAAGCTTGTTGAATGAGCCTGGGAACCACTGAGCACACGTAAAGATGCCCTGTTTAAGTCTCTCCCTTAAATGTGCATTCAGGAAGGTATATACCTAATATACTGGGAGATTAGCATGACTTTCTTGAGCAAATAAGTTTCTTTTCCTGTGGGCCAATTATTTAAATATTTTGTTTTCTAAATGCATATGTCAGGAATACAAAATACTTCCTGAATTTAGCAGAATAAGTAAAGCACATGAGCCACTTCCTATATGTGCAAATTAGTGTGTTCTTTGTTTGCATATAATTGTATGCATCTTTCAGCTAGCATAATTGGACTGTGCAGCAAGCATGGAAACACAGAACTGCACAGGGTCACTGAGCATTCACCTGTATTCCCAGACAACCATTTGTTCAAAGGAGCCACAAGGTCAATGCAGCTATGTCCAGTAGAACCATGACCCTCTCACCTTTTCAGTGCATGAACCGTGACCCTGCACCTTTTCAGTGCATGAACTAATTACTTAATTACAGGAAGTCCTCAGACTTATGATGCAATTGGTTCCTGAAAACTGCGTTTTAAGTCAAAACGTCATAACTTGGAACCAGTTTTCCCATAGGAACAATGTTATAAATATGGGATTGGTTCTTTCATGATGCTGGATACAGCTGCATCCAACTGGTAAGTCTGGTGTGGTGGAAGGGGAAGGGAAGAAGTGTGGCAGGGGGCAGATCAAGGCCCCCCATGGTGAGGGAGGGGCTGGAGCAAGTTGCTTGTCTGGTGGCTCCTGCTGCTCATCTGGGAGGGCATGGGGGTTGTGCCCCCGGATCTGCACAGGGTCGGGTGGGCAGGGCTGGGGCTGTATCAGTCTGCGCTGAGAGCAGCAGCTATGCTATCCCACTGCTCACCCAGCTGGGACGGGGCGGACATGGGACAGGGCTGCTGCGCTGCCTCTGGACAAGTGGCACGCAGCAGCAGAATCCTCCTCTCCCCCAATGAGCCATGGCTCTGTCCCACACCAGTCCTGCCTTGGCTGGGTGAGCAGTGGCAGGGTATGGCGGGGCATGTGCCCCAGGATTGGGGTGGGGCGGATGGGGCCAGGGTTTAACTGGGCTGCGCTCCGGGCGAGTGGCAGGACATAAAGGGGGGCTATGGTCCCCACTATAACCTCCGCTCTACCACCCACCCTTCCCTACCCTGCTGCCCACCCCAATCTAGGGCCACAAGCCCCCCCATGCCCTCCTGCTGCTTGCCCAGATGAGGCAAGTCAGGCATGGGATGGAGCTGTGGCTCATGGTGGGGGGGGACCAACTCCTGCTACTGCATGCCACTTGTCTGGAGGCTGCGCAGTGGCCCCTTACTGCCCCTGCCCTGCGCTAAATACCACACTCCAGAAGACTTGATTAATTGAGTCTGCTCCTACACTTGCTAATAAGCATGCATCGGAGCAGGCTTCAGGCACATGTATAGGTGCCCAGGGATACAGCTGCATCAAGCTGGTAAGTCTGGTGTGGTAGAAGGGAGGGGGAAGGGAAGGGGTGTGGTGGGAGCAGATCAAGGCTCCTCACAGTGAGGGAGGGGCTGGTGCTGGGGCAAGTTGCTTGTCTGGTGGCTCCTGGGGCTGTGCTGGGCTGTGTTGAGAGCGGGGACTATGCCCTCCCGCTGCTCACCCAGCTGGGGTGGGGCGGGTGCAGGATGGGGCCGCTGTGCTGCTGCTGGACAAGTGGCATAGAGCAGTGGGAGCCACCCCTCCCCCGATGAGCCACAGCTGTGTTCTGCATCTGCCCTGCCCTGGCCCGGCGAGCAGCAACAGGTGCAGCCTGGTGCAGCCCTGGTTCCACCCACCCTGCTCTGCCCCATGCATGCCCCCCACATTCCCTCCCAGGTGAGCAGCAGGAGCCGCCAGATGAGCAACTTGCCACAGGGGGCCTTGATCTGCCCCCACACAGGCCTTCCCTTCCCCCTCCCCTTTCACCTGACCAGCTGGATGCAGCTGTATCCAGCATCGTAAAGTCAAGACCCGCATTGGAAAGTTGAAACAAGGTGTCAATTTATAAACTTCTTAAGTGCCGTTCATTGTAACTCGAAGAGTTGTAAGTTGAGGACTGCCTGTATAAACATCATGCATTATTCATTATACCACTTAGTCCTTGAATTTTTCAATGAGAATGTGTCACCATTATGAGCAAGATAATTGAGACTGGGAACCCAGGATAAGGGAAATAGCACTGGGGGTGAAGGAAAAAAACAAGAGGAGACTGTGAGTTAACAGGTTGCAGGAGAGATTGAGATGGGATAAGGTTTTGGGATGGATGTCTGGGAACAGCTCAGGAATGACGGCAGTTGGGTGGAGGAAAGGGAGACAACTTAAAAGAGGGACTGAAAGGTAGTAGGAGAACTTGGGACTGTTTATACAATTGAGGCTAATCTTTGTGGCGTACATACCACAAATTTAGCCCTGCCCCCCCCCCCGAGAGTCACTCTGATCCCTCTCCCCTACCTAATCTGCTGCTTTGCTTTCTGCTCCCTTCCCTTTGCTCCCTGCCCAAGAACCTGCCCTGCTTTCTGCTTCCTGGCCTGCGTTGTCTGTTTGATCTGATACTTTGCTTTGTGCTCCCTGCTCTATCTGTCATTATACTACTTGTTCCCTCCCCAGTCTGCTGTATGCCACTCAGAGAAGCTGCCTGTGCCACTTGTGGCATCCTATTTTAGGCAATGAGGATAAGACAAGAATGCAGGGGAGACAAAGCACAGACAGAAGTGACAGTTTTTGCACAATCTGGCTACAGAAAGTGGTTTATAGTCATGACCAAACACAAGTGTACAGCTGCAGACTCCTTCAAAAATGGCCAACTGGGTGAAAATCTGAACCCTCATTGCTCGAGGGGTCAGATGAAGACATTTCAAAACATAGCGTCTTCTGTAACTTGTGTCTGCACTGCCTGTCTGCTTGTCGTTGTCCTCAGAATGGGAGAGAGGAAAGAGAGTGGAGGAAGTTTGGTCTGGTCGAGGGGTCAGATGAAGACATTTCAAAACATAGCGTCTTCTGTAACTTGTGTCTGCACTGCCTGTCTGCTTGTCGTTGTCCTCAGAATGGGAGAGAGGAAAGAGAGTGGAGGAAGTTTGGTCTGGGGTTTTTTAACCCCCGCTGGAGGTAGAGTGGGTGTATTGGAGCACCCCCTGAGGTGGGGGGTCTCTAATTCACCCACATCACCCTGCAGTGCTGGCTGGGTTACCCCTAGAACAGTGGTCACCAACTGGTTGATCACAAGTGGCTGGTCAATCGGGAGCCTCTGGCAGTTGATCTCAGTCTGTGGTGGCTCAGGAGCAGTGGGATGCACATGGGGAGTGGCCAGGATGCAATCTGGGAGTGGTGGGATGCACGTGGCTGGGGTGAGCTGCACCCACTGCCACCAGCGCCAGGCAGGGTGAGTGGGACAATCCCCCTCCCTGGCCCCTGCCACTGGATGAGTGGGGCCCCAGCGGGGCCAGGCCAGCAGAGAGTCAGAGCCTGGGCAGCTTGTCCAGGCACACGGGGGGGGTGAACTCCCACCACTGCACACACCCCGGCGGAGGCCCGGGGGGCACATGATCCCTGATCTGTGTGCAGGGTGAGGTGGCTGCCTCTGCACACTGGACTTTGTGTCCCAAGCCCCACTGCAGCCATTCAGGGCCCTAGACTGAGCTCCCTTTTCCCCTCCCATTCTGAAAACAGGGCAGGCTGGCAGGGAGCAGGGGCTGTTGCTAGGGGAAGCTGGCTGCAGGCTGCAGCCAGCAGCTAGTGAGCTTCTTTTTGTCCAGGGGATCGTTGTAGCTCAGAACGCTTCCTGCAAAGCATTGTCACTTACAGTGGGGAGCTGCATTTCTGTCTGCATCCTTAGACTCGATGAAGAGAGCAAAAAGAAAGGAGATTGGAAGTGAGAGCCATTTGAGAACAGGGATGTGGGACTGACCAGGGGTTAGGGAATTGGAGGGGAGGGAAATCAAATGAGGAGTTGGGAAGTGGGAACTGGGATCGACTCCACATGGAAACTTAAAATATTATGCTGGGTAGGTTGGAGGTGATTGAATGGCTAGAAGAAGAAACTGGAGAGTGGGATGGAGACTGGGATGAAGGTCTTGGAAGAATAACATTACAACTTGCTAGGTTAGGAGACTTATAGGTAGCTTGGGAAATGAAGTGAGACTGGTTAGATGAAGAGAAAGGGGAACTTAGAAGAGAAACCAAGGTTAATATGTGTATATAATTTTTTTTTTGATGCATGCCTTGGGGACGGTGCAAAACTACACTCACAGATGTAACAGGAGTCCATGGAAGCTGTGTTTTTGAGCATATAAATGTAATATAATGCTAAATAGTCTGAAAAAAATCAGGTCCTAAGCATTTCAAATTAGGCACCCAAAATTAGACCTTAATCTTTCTGTGACTTCATTCCTATCTGTAAAATGGTGAACATTATACCCAAATTTTACACAGATGTTGCAAAAATAAAATCATTTACTTTTGAGATTCTGTGATTCTATAATGACAAGCACCATAGAATAACTTACATAGAAACAATAATTTTATCGTCAGTAAAGAAAGCAGGAAGATGCGCAATGAGTAATGAGGAGAAAAAATATTGAAAAGCTGCTCATTGAAAGAACACTGCTCATCCTGAGTGTTGAATGAAGCAAAGTTTCTGAGGAATAGATGGTATAATCATATAATTATAGACTGCATCGTACTCAAGTGCTCAAGGAAGGTGGATGAAGGTTGAAGAGGCAACCTTAATGCTGATATTTCCTAACTTTTGCATGCTTGACTTTGCAGTCTTACTGATGATCTTGAACAGGGTCAGGGTGGATAAGAATCAATGATTTAAAAAAAAATTGGATTTTTTATTTAAATCAGATTTTTTGATTTCATTATATATTTTTATTTTTTTGTTAAGATGCTTTTTAAAAATAAACTTATATAAAGATAGTTTTAATGTAAGATATGTTAAAGCTCAAAGATATCATGAAGGAATAGGGATTATAACTTCTAATTATATACTGTTTGAGACAATATATTCACATTAACATTTTTAGACATTTTATAAATTGGTTACAACAGGCCATGGATTATATTGGGAGTCCAATCTTTTTGGGTTCTCAGAGGCTCCTCTATAGATTAGTAAAGAGTAAAGAAAACTGATCTACCCAATGGAATTCAGGGCTCAGTCTGGAAGATCCCATTAAGCATCTCTGTGATGCTTAGTTTCCATTCTCAAACTGTGGATTTGTGTCTCCAGAGATCACAGGCAGACAAGGCTCTTTGGGTAGATGTGACCAACTATTTAGTTGGTCTAATCTTTTATTAGACCAACTAAATAGTTGGAAAAATTGTTCTTTTCAAGCTTTCGGGCACAAACAGCCTTCTTCAGGAATAGGGAGAGTTTGTTGTCTCCAGAGATAACATTCATGTTAGCAGTATATGGAGATGAGAGATGAGAGACCTGATTACCTACGTATCAGCCCTATTGTCTCTCCACACGTTTGTGCGCACACAGTCAAGCCCTTACTTTTCTCTAAAAGTGCAAAGGTTCAAGAAGTTAAATCAAATAACAAGAATGCTCTTTTTGTAGAAAACAATGATTAAATCAAGGCTTCTTGACCGGTGATTTAAATCATGAGCAGCCCTCCCTTCCCCTCCCTTCCACAGTGCTGAGCTGAGGGGGTGGGCATGGCCAGGTGCCCACAGGACCTCTGATTAGGGAGGTCTGCCTGCACGGTTACAGGCTTTTCCCCGCTGGGTGCTCAAGGGGCGGGAGTGTTGCCAGCCCCAGCCCCGGGCTAGCACTCTGAGGCAAGGGGTGTGTGCAGTGTACGAATCTGTTGATGATACGGAGCTTTTCAGTCTCCCTCTCCCTGATTCTTTATACTGCCTGCAGCAAACTTACAGGCACGCAAGCCAGCAGGGGGTGATAACTGGTTTCAGCTATTTTCAAGCTGGTTTATGTGCACTGAACATCTGTTCTGTTACAGGTTTAAACCAGTTTCTAATCACTTAAACGGGTTTATGTGTAATGTCTGTCCCTAGCCAGAGAGTTTAAGTGTATTTAAGTTAATCATTCTGTTAAATGTTTTCTCCAATTTTGCCTAAATGTTTTAACACATATAAATAGGTAACTGTACTAAATAAATCCAAGGGTCAGGAAGAATGCATCCAATCAACCTGTAACAACCAACAACTTATCTGTAACATTAAACACATTAAGGTTGGGCCAAACCCCCCATATTTTATAGTATGCAAAGTCAAGTGCTGAAAACCTATGAAATGCCAGTATTAAGATTACCCTGGGATCTTAATGATGTATTATGGTACAGTTTGATTACATGACTGTATATGATTTTTTTTCTACAGGAATAGTGTTATGAATTGCAGCTTCTCTTATTAACTGGGTTGGGGAATGAGGTGGTGACCTAGGGCATGTGTAGACAAAATGGAGGCCCTAAATTGAAACAGTGGATTTTAAAAAACACCACTTCAGTTTAGAGCTGATTAAACCCCCATGTCCTGCACACACCCTGCTGACTTACCTGCCTCTCTAGTGGGGAGGGGAGGGCGAGCTGCCGGCAGGTGGAGAGGTCCCTGGGCTGCGGAGGGACGGGCGCTTCCCTCTGCGGCAGCGGTTGCCCCCTTCAGGCAGCACCCGCCCACAGGCACCCAGCTTGGATGGTCCTGGGGGGCACTGTAGCTGTTTAGGTAAGCACTGTGCCCCCGTGCAGCTCAGGCAGGCAGGCTCCGGGGGGGGAAAGAAAAAACGATCAGAGGCTTGCTGCTTTTCTTGGGCAGAGCTGCTTTCCTGGGCTGCTGCCAGGCTGCCTGCAGGGCTTCCCGCAGAGCCATGGAGCTGCATGGAGCCCAGTGCTTCACTCTGCGTCTGTAGGGGCAGCAAACTAAGACTCCTCAACAGAGTTTTAGTTTGCTGTGCCCCAAGTCATGTAAGGTGCATTATGCTGCCAAATTTCCTACAGCGGCTGGAATTAATGTGCAATATGCTGCCAAGGCGTGCAAACACCGACACCATTAAAGTGATGCAAAAACATTTAGTCCACTTTAAAGTGTTGTGCACAGATGCCTCTCGTTTCATCTACACACAGCCCTTAATGGCAGTGGAAGAAACTGGATCAGCTAATTGCTCATGGGCCAACTGCTTGCCCATGTGGTTCTGGGCATGCTCAGAATTGAGAAGAAAAGAAAGTAAGTTCTGTACTAGGAGAAGAAAAATAATTGATCAGTATTTAGAAGCTGCAGAGTCTGAAAGTCTGGTTGTGGTTTGGATACAAAACAACGCTCTGAAGTTTGGGAAGTAGTTAAAACCCTTTGCTGTACAAACCATGCTTTGTTTTGGCCTTCTGAAGTCCATTCCAAAGTACAATGACTGTAAATAAATTAAACTGGGTTTCCTGACTGTATGTGAAATCACATCTTTTGTTTTTAATTTGAAAATAACTGATTACTCAAATAAAAAAATCTCTGGAGTCCTAAGAAGTCTTGACAGGATAATAAATTCTGATTGCATACATCTTTGTGTTTTCTTCCAGGCACAAACCATGAATTACGTCGGGCAGTTAGCAGGCCAAGTATTTGTCACTGTGAAGGAGCTCTACAAGGGATTAAATCCTGCTACATTGTCTGGATGCATTGATATAATTGTTGTACGTCAGCCAGATGGAAACCTCCAATGTTCCCCTTTTCATGTGCGCTTTGGGAAAATGGGGGTTCTGCGTTCTAGGGAGAAAGTGGTATGACAACATTTGTTTTTTTCTCTGTGAAAAAATCCTAATTGAATTGTAGGTACAGAATATGTTACAGTGTATTAGTCCAGGCTTTCCTTTGATGCAGGTCATAAAATACCAAAAGTAGCTTCAAGGTTTATTTAAAATGGTCGTTATGGATGGTATTAGTTTAATACAATTTATAGACGGTTGACCATAATGGGTTAAAATCAAAACAAAACAGGCAGGCAAATTTATTGAATGAAAATGTACTTGTCATGCTTTGTGCATAATTTCATCAGATGTAGCTATTTTATGTTACTACTTGCTAATGTTTATGGGAGTATGCAAGTATATTGATAAATATATTAACAAGAGTACGTCTCAGAATGTTTTGGTATCTTTATAAAGATGAATTTAATAATCTAAAAACCCTTGTAATAAAATATATGTATTTACGGTCATCATAATCTAAAAAATTATATAGCATTAATAGGATGGGTGGCAAAATAGAAGTAAAGAGACTGAAGAATCTGGGGCTGTTTAAGAGGGGATGAATAATAGGATATGATTGAGACATAAAATACTCAAGTTTCCTTTTCGTCCTTTTTTATACTATAAAAATGGGAACAGTTGGTGAATCTGAAAGCATTTAGAGCTCATGAAGGGACAGAATTACCCTGTGGAAATTTCTGTCAGTGAGATCAAGAGCTTAAGAGTACTGGAAAGAAATTAGACTGTTATGTGGATAATGATACATCTACAGTTACATAAGAAACAGAACTTTTTATCATTATGAAACCTCATGCATCAGGATGCTAGCCAGCCTTGACTACTATAGTTTAGGAAGACACTTTCCCAACAAGCATTTATTTTTTATTATTGGGTTTCATTCATGTTCTCTGAAGCGTCTGTCTAACTTCAAACACAGAATATGGGGCAAAATGGACTTGATATGAGAATTCCCACATATTGCAAAGTGCTTGATTTTAATTCAAAATATATTTTTCCCAAGGTTGACATAGAAATTAATGGAGAATCTGTAGATTTGCACATGAAACTAGGGGACAATGGAGAAGCGTTTTTCGTACAGGAAACAGATAATGATCAGGTAATGTCCAATAATAATTTTTATTTATCAGAGTTCTAGTGCGCATCCTACCATGGCAAATTTGAGTACTTTGTTGATAAGATATACTTGAATTTGACTACTTGAGTACTTGAATTTGAGTACTTTGTTGATAAGATATACTTTTTATCCAGCTTGTACCTATGATAGTTGCTGGGGATTTATCTCATGTAGGAATTTGGTGTTGGATTGAATAGCCATTTCCGGACTGAAATTGGATATCTTTGCAAGACTGATTAAAAATGACAATAATCATTGATCAAAGATAAACTGAGGCCCAAGTATGTTTCATTATGTTTGTGCATTTGTGTGTATGAAAGTATGCGTGCATTTTAGCATGCTCCAAGTATGCTTTCACAATGCCCAGGGACACACTTGCAACACAGTGATTTACTTATGTCCGGAACTTATGTTGCCCAAATCTCTTATTTGTATATGTCCACTGAATGTTTCAGAAATGCAAAAGTGCACATGCTCTTTTAGTAGGGTTGGAGTGTTGTTGTAGCTGTGGTGGTCTAGGAAAAGTCTGGAAGCAAAGCTTTTTTGTGATTTTTTTTATTGGACCAACTGTATGCAATTGGGCTTGAATCGGCTGGGCTCTTTTAAAGTTGGGCTTAAGGAGCTTGTGCCATTAAGCGAATGATTCTGCAACTATCAGCCACACCATTTTTGAATAAGGACTGTGGTGCAAATATTTGTGTGGTTAAGATCTTGTTGATGTATATAAGGCACATACTAATTTTGCCTACCCTATCCACCGTGTAATGACTGGGAAATCTTTTAAGGTTATTCTCTGTGAAAATATGCTTCAGTTTCTTGTTTGTCCAGAATGAAACAAATGCAGTTAAAACTGTGCACTTAGCTTCATTTGAACATTGCACACATACAATTTTACTTCCTAAACTTTTAAATTTAAATATGTTAACTAAGCAAGATCTGGAGGCATGCTTTCTAAACAAAAAGTTATGAAGACAGTTTTAATTTCTTGGAAATCTTCACATTGTTTGATACAAGTGAGACTCATTGCTGGTGTATAGGTGCTGACTTCCCATTTCTTTCTGAGACCAGTGTGATCTGCACACAGATCATGGGAGCATGATTAGGCAGTAAAGTTGTTGATTTAGGAAAGAGATGTTTCCATCACTAAAGTTTGCTGTTCAGGGTATTAAGGGGCTGCTGAGCTCCCATTGAATTTGAGCCCATTGAATTTTATGTATGAAGTCACATAATTTATGTTTTGGCTGTTGAGTCTTAAGAGCAAGAACCTAAACTGTGCTATGAAGCAGAGTCCCGAGTGACCGTGGAAGAGGAAAACACCATGTTTCTCTGTGCAGCAAGGCATTTGCAAAGCCTTCTTGGGCCCTGTCTGCCTCATTTGGCCCTAAAGGTTGACTGGAGCTTATTGTGCTACAAGGAAAGATCGGTCCCTTTGTTCATGGATAAAAGTGGTAGTAACCATTCCTGACCTCTGGGGAAAGACTGTGGAGGGTAGTAGTTGATTCTCAACTAGGATGTTGTGAGTTCCTTAAGAAAATGCCATGGGGTGCTGCACTGTAAGTTGTACAGAAGGAAAAAAGAGCAACATATGATTCACAGGATAGACCCAGACATTTTCATAATGTCAAAAGCATGTGGGTTTTCTAAGTTATTTCAACAGAAGAATTACTTCATTATTTATCCTTAGTCAAGAAATGAGTGAAAGCTAAGAGCTTGAATTTTCTGACAGGTGCCTTGAGTCTAAAAAGGTTGAGAACCATTGGTGTAAGGAAACTTCCCATGCCCCTCTTTGCATCCAGGCAAGAACATAGCACAGCGTAGCCCACTTTATTCATTCTAATATGTTAATATTTGACATAGATCTGAGTCATATGTTTTGATTGTGTATCCAGAACACACATCAGGATGTTGGGACCTGAGATAGTGGTCTTAGCTTATTAGAGAGTAAGGACTGAGCTGTGAACATGAGTTGAACTTTCCTAGTGCAGGGTATTTGACTGAGGATCTGTTTATGACTTATCTCTAATATCAACTGAATACAGACTAGAATAGTTGACTGGCCAGCATTAGCCATCTGGAAGATACCCTGAGTACAGTGCTGTCCCTTGTTTTTTTTAAGAACTGGAATTCTGAAGCTGTTTTCTGCTGCCCTGGACCCTATGGACCCTATATGCAGAAAGGTTATTTTGGGCCCTGGTTACTTTTTAATCACTTAGGTTATTAGACAAATGATCAGTGAGTAATCAGATGCTAGAACTGTATTTATGAATGCCTGGAGTAATAATATGCCACATATTTTGATATCTTTCTTCAGGAGGTAATTCCTCACCACCTTTCCACATCCCCCATTCTATCAGAGGGAGTTGCTCTAATGGAATCACAGCGGAAGAGGAACTCAATAGACTGGGTCAGGAGCTTGGACAGTAGTGGATCCTCACAAGCACAAACTCAAGTACATGTTTCTCAGTCTGCTATAGAAACCTCTTCAGTTTGTGGCTCTGTGAAGAAAAGAAGAAAAAAGAGGAGAAAATCTACCCATAAAATAGACAGCTTGAAAAGAGAAGACAATGGAGACACTTCAGAAGATGAAGACATGTTTCCTATAGAGATTAGTTCAGATGACGAGAATGACCTATTGGACAACAGCAGGTATCCTCCTTTAATAGCAGACCTAATGCCAAATTGTAGGGTTTGGTGTTTCTGTTGTGAACTTCAGAGAGGACTTTCATTTATATTTTTGGTGAAAGTTTTCTTCTAAATTAACAACCAAACCTTTCAGACTAGTTGTGAAATCCCAAAGAATTCTGAATTGAAACCAACAAAGAGAGACTCCCTTTGCTGTGATTATAATGCACTGGCAATTTATAACTATAAATAGGAATCTAATAAAAACCATGGATGTAGTGTAAAATGGCATTCCTCCATTGACTTCAGTGGAGCTATGCCTATTTGCCTTGCCAGGCAATTTATCTTAGGCCCTCTCTACACATGAAGGTAAAGGTGCAGTTGGATCTAAAGCATGACCCACACAGTTGTGCCTCCTGCTAAGCCACACGTGCACAGCAGGAGGTGCGATTGTGGGATCATGCATTAGATCCAATTGCACCTTATTGCTGGTATAGGGGAGCCCAGTTCTGGGCTTCCCCTGAATCAGCAAGAAGCAGACACACACAGCTGGGAGTCCCCTTTGCGGAGGGGGCTCCTAGCTACAAAGGCCATGTACAGCCAGGACTGAGAGAACTACAGTGGATGGGGTTCTGGGTCCCAGTTGTGTCTCATTTCTGTGTGAAGCTCAGCCAGGATCCAGAACCCCATCAGCCGCAGGACCAAAAGCCTCATGTAGGCCTGGGGGTTTCACGCACCCCTGGGCCCGGCAATCACAGCTGCCATGATACCCAGAGCTTGGGAGCTGCACCTTGTAGTTGGGAGCCCTGTCAGTTGATGGAGCTTCCAGCTGCAGGGGAAACCCTGCTACACATATTCATTAAAGCTCAGTAACAACCAGCTATAAAGTTAGTACACATTTTTGAGGTCTACCTTTATAGCTTGTTGGAGCTTTGTATCATGTGATAGCTACTTTGCATGTGTATCTGGTCTCAAATAATTGTGCAATTAACCAGTTAATTGTACAATACCTGTAATGTGTAGAGGGGGCCTCATATTTTATACAACGGCTAAACAATTGTGATGATTAGTTCAAAATAGCAACTAATTTTTGGTGCGATCATTCTGGAAATCCCAGTTTTGTATTACAAGAGACCCACCTGCTACTTTCTTCTATATTTCTAACTTCACTTCTGACTTTAGGCTCCCTCCACCAAAACATATGGGGCATTTATACACATGCTCCAGGAAGCGGGAGTGCTAATTAAAAGTACCAGAATATCACGTATATCAGTGTCTCTGCACTGAAAAATGGTGGTGGGGGCACTTTAACTAACAATTGTGGAACAAGCTTTTGTTAAAGTGTCCTGCCACCATTTCACGCTGATAAACATGATGCTGGAGTCTGCTGGAGTTTGGTAATTACCACGATTAATTACCATGATTAGCAGCCTCAATGCATGTGTATAGGTGCCCATGGGTGAGGGACACTTGGCCCTGAGAAAACATCTTGCCCTAGAAAGTTTATCCAATGAGAAAGAATAACAGAAACAGCACCACAAACTTTTAACAATAATCTTTAATCATCTGGAGACCACAACAAGGGAGTCAGATAGTGGTTCTTATACCATTTGGTTTGTACCCCACCTTGAGTGGCTTTTTGCTATAATGTGTATGTGGTAGTGTCAAATATTACCTGGAATATGAAATATTATTTTTAACCTCCACATTTTTTTACCCTTAGGAAGTCAGTTCCTGATGTGTGTGTTGATGAAATATCAGAGAAAAATACTTCTGCGCTCAATACCCTTTCTCAGTCTGCACCATATCCCCATTCAGATGGGGAATGGTCACCCCTTCAAAGGTACAGTATGAAGCAATAGAGTCTGAGCCTGTAGATTTCTTAAACAGGCTCCCCTTCCCTAAAGAGTCTTATATTTGAGTTTTATCTGCTGCCTTCCCAAGCTTTTTTGTAGCAAAACATTGTTGCTGTCAGTAATAAGAGGATGTCTTCTGTAGTCCAGTTCAGACAGCATGCAGTGACGTTAAGGAAAATTTCCCCTTACTTCTAGTCTGCAGATGTGGATTATAATGATATTTTTCTCTGCTGTTCTGAACCCTGGTATATTTATTTTACTGGCCTGGACACATATCCACTGTTGTTCTCTGAAGTTGGAATCATGCTCCTGTAAACCAAGAAATCAGTTATCCAAAAATAACATACATTGTAGCCCTTATTCATATGTTTAGACTCCCTGATGGTTGGGCCCATTCATAATTACCATATAGTGTTGTAAAGATACTATGGAAGTAATTTATCCAGAAACTTTGGAACGATTGTAATGAATTTTGTCATAAGCCTGGGTTTTTTTGTACTTTAAGCATGATCGATCTGTGAACTTACAAGAACGGATCATAGTATGTAAAAGTAAGATTTTGGAAAATAAGTTTCTCATGTTTGTTTCCAAAATCTATTTCTTTAGCTATGAAGGTAGATATAATATGGAATATTAATTATATTGAACAAATACATACACAGTATTGTCTCTGTCTTTTTCCTTAGGTAATTCATATGTATACGTCAGAGTCAAAGCATGTTACCTTAGACTGCATTTCTTGCTTCTTGGATTACACCTTGCCTCCCCCTAGGCCCTCCCACCCCCACATACCTTGTTCAGTGTCAGTTCTGCCCACTTTCTGTACGAGATCTCATAGTGAGTATCTCTCTTGTGCAGAGGTTTGTGCAGAGATTTTTGTGGTGTTTTGGACTGTATGCTACTTTTGCTTATTGACTGCAGTGTACAAATTTTGGAAACTCAAGGTGTATATTCCCATTATGGAATGGCTACTGAACACCCAAAGAGATTGTGTTAAAATCACGTTGATTATGAATAATGACACTCCATTTTTCCTTTTTTTCCTTTTTTTTTTTTTAACACATTGCGCTGTCCAGTCAGCCTATAGAATGCACAGGGCCATCCTCTCATCTCACAGTTCCAGCAGATGGAGGCCTATCTAGTTCTTGTCCTCATCAATCGTCTCGCTTTCCTGCGACAGACAGGTAGAGCAGCTGTTCTCCCCTCCCTCCCCTTTGGAGCTGTGATTAATCCTTTAACACATTAACAGTACATGAACCTTGCTGAATTTAACAAAGCTTCTTACTACTAACCTAGCCACTTGGGAGGAAAAATGCTAGTTACTTCCTAACCATCTCCCACGTGGGGTCTGTTGGGAAGTTCATTGTCCAGAGAAATCCTGCACTGAACTGTGATGTGATCAACAGTAAAACCTGAATTAAAACTAAAAAAGAAAGCATCCAGGGACATAATTGTCAAGATTACTGGGAGGTATAAAATTAAGTATTTTCATAGCAATTAATACAGACATTTTATCATTTAATTTATTTTAAATGGCATTTCCATGCCACAGAAAATAGGAAATCTTCCTCCAAAATTTGCTTTCCTCAAGTGTACTACAGTATTTGTACATGAATACCTGAAAAAATCCCCATGAGTTAGCACTTAATTACACAAGAGAAGGAGGAAACAAAACCAAATCCATGGTGAGAATGGAGTAGTGAGGAAAAGGAAGCTTTTTTTTCCCTCTTGTTTTCCTGCTGTCTTTCACTAGGTTGATGATGGAAGCTTTTACTTAGATGGACTTAGCAGGGAGAACGTTTGGTTAAAACACTAATCTAAGATTTAGGAGACCTGTGTTTAAGCCTCTGCTCCCCTACACTTTTTCTCTGTGACAAGAGGCACATCATTTACTGCCTCCATTTCCTATTCCCACAGTGGGGTGTTGTGAGGATAAACAGATGTAAGTCATGAGGTGCTCAGATACTCAGGTGAAGGTGCCATATAAGTGCCTAAGATAGGCTGCATTTCTCTTCTTTCCAACTGCCCTTTCTCGTATTTTGGGGTCAGGAGACTGTTTTCATGATTTCTTTCTTGGACCCCTGGCTGACGTTTATTGTTGGCTCAGGCTCTCTCTATATTTGTTAGGAAGCACTGTGGTCATCAGTGTCCTTCTTTTGCTTGATGCTGTAAAACTGTCAGTTCCTCAGTTCTGTACTAGTGCTGTGCGAAGCTTCACCAGGTGTTTCATTTCGACTTTGTTTCAACTTGTTTCAAGCTGGGAACAGCCTGACTGGGGGAGGCGCTTCCCCCAGCCAGGTTCAGTTCCCCAGCGCTGAGTCCCAGGCAGCAGGAGCAGGGACCTGTGATCCTGCAGGCAGATTGGGGATCCACTTGTACCCCTGGGAGGGCTGTGGGGGCTCTTCCAGACTCCTCCCGGGGGTGCAGGACCCCTGATCTGCCTGCCGGATTACAGGACACTGCTCCTGCTCCCGGGCTCCTGCTTTTCAGCAGCCTGAGGTGCAGTTTCCTAGAAACCCCTGCACCAATCTCACTTAAACTTGGCAAGCTTCATGCCCCCTAAAGGGGCTATGATCCTGGCAAGTTTAATCAGAATCAGACAAGAAATGACAAAGTTATAGGCTGTTTTGTGCTTCCCCATTATAGCCTATGGGTAAAACATTGAAACAGCATCGAAACAGCGAAACCATTTTGACAAAACGGAACAGAACCGTGCTTTCAAAATGAAACAAAACTTGAAACGAAGCACTGTTCCGTCGAAACGGAAGTCAAAGCAGAACGCTGCTGCTTTGCAAAGCCCTATTCTGTAGTATATCATTAATATGACATCAGAGCTGCATCTGTTGACCATTGTAACTGAACTAAGGTTTCCATTCCTTCTTGGGCAGCAGAGATGAACTTCTTGTGCTTCATTTGTTGTTATCTGTAATGACATACTGAATTCAACAGAATTTCACAAGTCTCCTTGAGGACCTAATTTGAGAATAGACGGGCTGCACAGAGGTAATAGGGCCTGGTTCAGCCTCTACCAACTTTACCACTGCTGTGGATGTGTGAAAACGAAAGCTTGAATTTCCGCTCTCAGGCTGGGTTTGCAGCACTGGTGGTGTTAATGCTTAGAAATAAACCCAAACTACATGGAATTTAACAGATGGTAATAAAATTGGAAGATCCCCAGTGCTATGTTTCCAGAATCTTTTTTCCAAGCACAGCCTTGGCTTAAATGATCATAAGTGCCTTAAATGATACCCTCAGTATCTTCACACAATCAACCCATTGTTTTCTAGTAAAGGAATGCCTATTTCCTAAAGAAAATAACAGTTTTGTTAAACATTTGGACAGGCGGTTGGTGTGCCGTGGTTCCTACTTATTCTTGTCTATACAACTGTCTTACTGTGCCTCTGTGATCTCTGTCTCTCTGCTATATCCACTTTTGTCTCATTTTAAGTTTAGTCTGTAAGCTCTTTAGAACAGGACTCCATTTTTAATATAGTTTTGTGGGAACCAGTGCTCCGTGCACCATCACAATACAGGTAACAAATGACGGTCATCACTCCTGTTGGTATTACTGAACCATTTCCCACTGCTTCTACGCAGTCTGACCTGTGGATGCACATCACTGTGCAGTGATGAAGAAAGCATTACTTTGCCCATGTCAGCCCTAGATTCCATAATATGGAATTTTATAGCTGAACAGAGTGCTGGTTTTTTTGCAGAATTATAGTTTTAGGTCCCAGTAGATGTCAGTAGTATTTTCTATTTTCTGAACTTATCCTTTCTGCCTTCCCCAGCTCTCCCCCACCTCCCCTGACCTTAATATGTTACCTGAAGAGCACTATCAGATCCTACCAGGCCCAGGAGCAAGAAAATAGAAATAAGAAATGAATCATGTGAGACAGGATACAAACATTAGCTTTTCAGCCTTACATAGTTTTGGTCCCGAATGAACCAAATTCAGCCCTAGTGCAAGCCATTAGCCAAGATTTGATTTGTTCTAGTGTTGTTTTTAAAAAAATCTTGGGAGGAGACCTTTTTAAACTGATTTTAGAATCTGCAGCATTAAGTGAACAGTATTTTAAAAGTCACAGCATGAAGCAAGGAGAAAGTGTATGACACCAGGATAAAGGGAGAAGTCTATATACATGAACTCAGTAGTCAGAACTAATTCCTTTATTAGTAGACCTTAGAGGTCTTGGTAACTTGTGAGAAAAGCTGTTTAATGTTACAAGAAAACATGGTATTAAAAGAAAGGGAAGTTACTGTGTTTGTGAGAAAAGCTATTTAATGTTACAAGAAAACATGGTATTAAAGGAAAAGGAAGTTACTGAGTGTGCTGTGGTAAACAGGGAAAGGAAGGAAGGATTTCCACATCATAGAAGAGAGCATTTACATTTCTGCTTTTTTCCTTTACTACTAATGGGCGATTACTGTCCATTGCAAAGTGTTCTCTCTTCATCTGGGTAACCCTGATGGGCCAGACAAGTCAAATACAGGCTAGAGAAGGAGGAAATGCTTTCCAAGCAGATCAGTGACCGGATCCCAAGGAGGCAGTGCATTTTCATTACTGGTCTGGGTTCCTTTTTTAGGGTTTCAGTCACATAAAATCAGTGTTTTATATATTCCAAAAGGATGGTTTGTACAACAGAGCTATGATAGCCATTGGCTCCCCAGTGCAAATGGAATCATGGTGATTCTGGTGTGTTTTAGAGAGGAAGAAAGCCAGAGATGTTTCTCTAAGGGACAGACCTCCTCAAAAGGTTAAGGATGCCAGTGCCAGTTTGCTATTTGTGGATGGTATGGAAAATTACCCTGGTTCTTCCATAATGTTTCAACTGATCTAAGTAGAATGCTTTTCAAATAATGCCATATTTAGCCTTTGCCTTTCTCATGCATGTTTACATTTCTGATTTGATTTTGCAGTTCTGAAATTAAGTGGACATTCCAATTATAATTATTACATTGTTTTTAAAGGTACATTAGTATTTGTATCCTAATCCCAAGGAGAAATACATGGGAAAGTATTGTGGAATATGAACTGCCATTGCCTTCTAAACTTATTATATCTTCACTGCATTTAAGCAAAGCCAAATAGCTACGAAAGTAAACACTGAGGAAGCATGAATTTCCATTGTGTTTGTGTGAAAAATCACACACTTAATTTTGGGAAATGGGTGGGGTTAGTAGGAATACAGGGTTCAAGTTTTAGCTATTGCCTTACTGCATTACCTGGGACAAGTGATATGGGCTAGGTCTCATCATTTAAATGACTGGTGCATCAGGGGTAGCCCAAAACAGATACAAATTTCTATACTTGCCTTTATGTGCGTGTGTGCCAGGTTGTCCAGAAATCTTCCTTACTGCGGTGCATCAGTGGCAAGAGTACTTGTCTTTACTTTGAGGGGAATTGTGTGAAGGGAACTGGTGAACTGTCAGCTCTTGAATGATTATAATATCCATCATCACTGAAAAGTGGATGGGTTCCAGACCAAGTTAAAACAGGGCCCAGGTTCTAACATATTCTCCAGCTGGATAAGAAAGCATGGGCTATCTAAATCTCTAAACCTCATTGTGTACCTCTAAACATCATTCAGAGATAGTCTGTATAGATTGGTTTAGTAGTAGTGCCCAGGTCAACGCTCTGCTTAACTGTGGGATGAAGACATAATTATAGAACCATAGTTTGGAGTGTATTAGTGTGTCTGAAGGTGCATAGATATGCCTGGTGGAATTTCCTAAAAGATCCTGGCTTCATTATTCACATATATTTCAATGGGGGCTAGGTGTCTAGGTGCTTTTGAAAACTAAGCAAGGAACTTTTCATATTTTGGTGCCTAAATACCTTTAAAAATCTGTTCCTTTATCTCGTCACCTGTAAAATTATGACAACATAAAGATTAATTGTTTGTAAATTCCTAGGAGAAGGTTTTTTTCCTAGAGATGACTCTTGCATATTTACTAGGTGGCTGCTTACTTGTACTTAGACTTGATTATGACTCATTCAGACTGAAGTAAGAAGTGCCTTTTTAACAGAAAGTATAAGCTACCATTGGAGCAATTTACCTGGATTCTCTGTTGCTTTAAATCATAATTGGATAAATATCCCTGAGATGCTACATCTTACCCAGCGATAGGGAGTGACTGGAGGAATTACTGGATGAAATCCTATGGCATGCGTTATATTGATGGTCAAACTAGATAGTAAAAGGGTTCCTACCAGTCTTAAAATCTATGAATCATAAATGATTGGTGGCTGACCCAACCATTCATATTCATTGTCTTTAATACACTAAAGAAGATGATGTCACAAACTAGCAATTTACTAATTTAATTATTAAAATCATTTGACATAAGTTGTTTGACAGCTGATTGACCAGTTTTCCAGTAGGAAAGATGAAAGGTCAAATTCTGGACATATAGGGTACTTATGCACGTACTCGGATGCATTCCAATTAGAGCACATTGGAGCAGACTCGTCTGCTGGCATGTTCTAATTAGAATGCTTCAGCGGGCTGCAGCATCGTGTGTATTCCATGTCCCACACTTCAAAATGGTGGCGGGGGTACTTTTAACTAAATTTCGTAGAATGAACTTTAGTTAAAGCGCCCCCGCCGCCATTTTGAAACACGAACCATTGAATACATGTGACACTATGGGGTTTTAATTAGAGCCTCTCTTCCAGAGCTTCCCCTAATTAACGTGCCCTCACCTCAACAACCCAGAGCATGTGTATAGATACCCACAGTTCCAATGGCACCGATAGCCTTCAAATGCACATAAGGGAAAAATTTAAGCCTTAAGAATGGGTAACAAAGTAAAAATGGAAATAGTACAGTAGATCAACTGTATTCTTACGAGGGCCTACTGCTTCGAAGGATGCAGTTTCATGATCCTATTGAATTGCCTCTGTATTCTACCTCCACATTGATAGTACTGGCATCCATAAGCCTTTCATAATTTATTTCTGTGGTAACCATCACTATTTCTTCCATTCAGTTATATGAATGGAACCCTGTCCTTGAACTAGTCCATAATGTTACTCCTGCTACCCCCTCCAGAAGATCTGCTTATACTAAGTTGTATACAAAAACAATGCTTCCTGTTACTAATGATTATTTAGACAATTAATATAATTAATATATATTTTATAAATAGTTTACCACTTTCCCTCCATACTTGATTTCCTGATAATTTCCTTAGTTATTGTATTTTGGGGTAAGCAACTGTTCTGAAAGTGCTTGGCACATTGTGGTTGCCTTTATAATAGAAATACGTGTGTTGCATAATCTAGCTGCTTTTTACTCATCTTTTTGTAATAAGCACTTTTAAAATTGTTTTTCCCCTATCAGCCCCTCAGGTTCACGGCCTCCCACTCCTAAAAGTGATTCAGAATTAATCAGTAAAACTTTGGACCGGGGAGCACAGAAGAATAACCCACAAATGCATTGGGCCTGGGGAGAACTACCTCAAGCTGCAAAGGTATCAGATGTAAATCTTGTTCAGTCCTGCTACTATCTTCAAGGCTTTAACAGGGCCTGTACAGTCACATTATTTCAGACAGATGACATATGTGCATAGTTTTACATTTTATATAGGAATATCAGTGTCAAGTTTCAGAGCTGATTTATGCTGAACTGTGAAAGCGAAGAACAATAAATTATTTGTTGCAATGGAGGAGAGAGAATTTGAGATGGATTCAAAGTGGGTGGGTGGCATGGTTAGATAGCTTTAGAAGCTTCCTTTGGATTGAGGGGGCAGTGGAGGTTTTGGAATGAATGCCAAAAAAGCACCAACTGAGTGGAGAAATGTTCAAGGCCTGAACAAGAGTTTTAGCTGTTGGGTCAGACAGAAAGGGTCAGATTTCTAAAATACTGTAGAGGAAGAAGTGATAAGATATGAATATAAATAAGATGGGTATAGAGAAAGAAAGGAAAGTGTTGGAGGTGTCATAGGGTGTTCTATCTAGAACTTCAGGCTTTGGCCTCCTTCTGTAGGAGGAAGGCATTGTGTGAAAAACACAGTAGTATAGAATTAAATGTCCTTGTTTTTATTCATATATTTATCACTAATTGGAATACAGTAGAATGCTAAACAGCTTCTCCGATCAGGACAACCCTTGAGCCGTTATGAGATGGGGTAGTAACTGTGTGATGTAATTGTTGAATCTGCATGTCCACATAGTGTAGCAAAAGCCATTACAACTTTAACCTGGTTTCATTCAGAGTTAAATTTACAGAGATTTAGCTCATTAGATACGTACAGGGGTATGCAGAGGTAATATTTAACAGCATAAATAGATGGTGTATGACAACTCCCCGTACATTTTGGAAGCAGCTAAAAGTTAGTTCCGTCTATAGCCATGTTTAGAGTCAGGAAGGAATTTTACCCCAGGATCAAATTGGTACCGACTCTGGGGGTTTTTGCCTTCCTCTGTAGCAGGGGGCGTGTGGCCCTCTATCTGGGATCTCTTGAAAATATATTAACAACTTTTTACAGAAGCAGGATATTGGCTTGCCATGGTCCTCCTGCTTTACCTCTGGCAGGTTAGGATGTTATGCCTTGTCAGGGTTGACTGTAGTTTTATTAAGAGGTTAGGTTATGGATTTGGATAGGAGGAGTTGGACAGTGGTGGTCCTACCTCAGGCAGGGTTTGGACTAAATGACCTATGGAGTTCCCTCTCAGCCCTACTTCTCCATAATTCTCTATGATTCTGTGGCCAGAGGTTGCATATTAAATGATTTTATTAACAGATGACCAGATAAGGGAATTCAGAAAGCTTTTACATTTTTTTTTTCTCAGAAGCACTCATCCTCACCAAACAGCAACAGGTTTCCTGATAAGGGAGGAACAAGGACTCTTTGAAGAACTTTATGGGAATTGATTGGAGTGCTGTTGTTCAGGGTTCATCTGCATATAAAATGACTGGCCAGTATTTCAGAAAAGTGACTAGTGATTTTAGGAGCTCTGATTTTTGGATGCCAGACTGCAGAAATCTTTACAGGGCTTTTCAGAAATTGCTGACCAACCATTTTTTCAATATTGGATTCTTTCACAGTGTTAAGATGAACACTTGAGGTCATTAGTTAATTTTGAAAATCTTGGCTCCATCTGTAATTCTGCATTGCAGATTTTTTTTTCCTTTTAAGTAATTGAAACCAGCACATACAATTACATTGTGTCTTGTGATTGTTCTGTGGATACATGATACAGGGTGACATTTTTAAAGATCTAGATAATTGAAGGTGTTTGTGGGAGGTCCGTAATACCTTAAACATTCTGGATCTAAATGTTTGAGGAACCTACAACCCAGTAAAAGTCAATGGGACTTAGATTCTTAAGTCACTGATAGAGTTTAGAAAATATAATCTGTGCAACCAACTAAGAGGCATGTTTGCTACTGATTTATTAATCTTCAGAACACAGCTGCTCATTCTATGTGACATACTCAAGTTGTATAACAGTGGGCAAATGCAGAAACTCAATATTTGGCACTCAGGTCAGATGAAGATACATGCCTACTTGGTGCATATGCGAATCAATGACCTGATACCATACCAAGCCAGCTTTGCTATGTGTGAATAATACCAAAGCCAAGCCACACTAAACTGGTAAACTTCAGGCAGAAACTCCACCAAGACAACAAAGAAAGCTTCTTCTTTCATTGTATTAGAAAGTTAATACAAAATATTCTGAGTGTGTTTTAGTTAACAGAGGTTTTCGTCTATAACTGGCTCTCTTGAGAACTCTGCCTGCAAATTATCGGTGTTAAGAAACTTATCCAGCTTCAAAGTATAGCTTGGTATTCTTACCTCCCACTGAACTCAAAATCAAATATGGCATTGTAAAACAGCTTTGTGTAGCACCCTGAGAACTTTGTGTTGCCTTTTCCGCAGGTGCCTCTTGATCTTCATCTGTTTCCTTTCTTTTTCCCCCCCTGTAGTCCACTTCACTCAAGGCTAAAGAAGCTGGTGCGATGAATGTAAATCCTTCTGAAAGCACTCACTTTCGGGTCATACAAAGTGCTCCTGCAGAAGAGTTTGGCAGTGTATCTCTTTCACCTGCTCTTGGACAGGCAGATACTGCAGCTCCTGATGAAACCGAGCCCCAGCCAGAACCAGTTGAGATAAATCAACCAGAGCCTGAGTCTGCAGGAGCAGTTGCAGCACCTCTG
Organism: Alligator sinensis; assembly: GCF_000455745.1. Taxonomy (NCBI): domain Eukaryota; kingdom Metazoa; phylum Chordata; order Crocodylia; family Alligatoridae; genus Alligator; species Alligator sinensis. The sequence goes on from NW_005842006.1 coordinate 2,664,549, forward strand.
CCTGCAAATGAAGACATAAAACAAGCTGCATCTTGCTTAGCTCAGCCAGTTAGCAAAACAGATTCACCCCTCAAAAAGAAAGGTAGAGCATTTGCTTCTACAGTGTATGTCCATGATTTTGCTTGTAGATCCCAGTATGATAAGATATTCTGTACTCAACCACACTAATCTAGAACATTCAGAACTAATAAAATCATTTTAGGTTATGCTGAAAATACATAAGCATTTTACATCATCAACAGCTAAATGCAGGTTAGTTGTGCATGCTCTTTAATAATAAAGGTATGGAATGAGGATTTTATCCCTTGGGTTTTTCTGACATTTAGTAGATCAAAGCACAGGAAAAAGGCTACAAAACTTGTACTGAACTCTTCCCTGGCAGAAAATCCAGGTATTGCAGAAGTTTATGGTACAAGCATGCTATGGGTTAGTGTTTGTAGGGAATGCTGCCATTATGACATTCTGCCATTATCTCCTGGAACACCCTAGCCTCAGAAAGACATTTCAGAATGTCTCGTAGGTGAACATGATACATACTACAAAAGTAAGTGGTTTCATGTCATATAAGCAACTGCAGGTCTCGTTAGCATATACATAATCTTCTTAAGTTCATGTGGTATAACTCTGTCTGATTCATTTCTTTCTATTTGCCAAAGATAATGTCAAATTATCTTTCCATAAGTGTACAGGGTCAAACTCTGTTCCACCTACTATTGGATTTTAGTGTGATTCTATTCCACCCTGCTCAAGTCCCTGATAATCCATTAATACATCTACTTTTATAACAACAGCCACTTTATCCTTACGACTGAGTTACAAGAAACCCCCCAAAACAAAAACCAAAAACCGAATAAGGAGGAAGAGGACCTACCCACCTTTTGCATTAATGGTTTTTCAAGGACTCAAATGAGGTGCAGTAGAATTGCACTTATGTGCTTAAGTTGACTTTTGGCTTAATAAGTAGACTTGAGTCTGGCCCATAATATCTACATGAGTTTTACTTGTTCACAGTTTCTATTTTTGTAGACCCCAAATTCTCCAGGGATTATCCAAAACATCAGAAATGTATGCTTTAACCTTTGTACCAGAAAACATTATTACGAGTCTGTTTTTCAGCCCCTTCAGTAGTTCCGCATTTTTGAGGACAGAGATTATAGAGTTGTTCTACCTAGCATTCAAGCCTTAAATTATCTTCTTTGGATCACTTTTCAAATATTAAAATATGAGGAGTTCTGTGTGTTTGGGTAAAGAATGCTAATGGGAGTTTACAGTACTGAGTCAGAATATCATGACCTTGCCATTTCTGCCATTAGCTGCCATTTCTGCCATTAGCAAGAGACCAAAGGTGGCCCAGTATAGAGGGTACTCACTAGAGACCTAGGTTCAGGTCCTTTGCTTGTCATGGCTGTCTTGAAGCAAGCTACTTAGGCCCAGATCATTTTTGATTACCATATCTTTGATGATATGACCCTCAGCCTTTCTGTGCCTCCTTTTACCAGCTATAAAATGGGGATAATATTATTTCCCCAACTCACAGGGAGTTATGAAGCTAAAGATATCAAAGATTGTGAGGTCCTCACAGTTGAAGGGTGGGAGGGAAGGCAGCAAATGAATACCTTAGAGAGAAAGCAGTGAACACAAAGCATTCTAAAATGTCAATGATTTTAATTCCTAGTTGGCTCTATTTGGACTTGTAAGGTTCAGTACCTCAGAAACTCAGCCTTTTTCTGAGTCCTTTGAGCACCTAAAACCAAATCTGAATTCAGCAGCCAGGATTGAAACATCTGGCTTTGCAATGATAATCCTACATTTTCTTTCTACCTCAAACTATCTTCATATGTTTTATGTACTATTGAACTTGTAAACCATACTGTTGTTTTTTTTTTAAATTCCAGTTCTTTATTTGGAAAACACTTATTCATTTAGTTATTTATTCTGTGTTTACAGATAAACGAAGTCGGCATCTTGGTGCCGATGGTGTCTATTTAGATGACCTCACCGACATGGATCCGGAAGTTGCTGCACTTTATTTCCCCCAAAAGTATACGTTATTTGTTTGTATTAAATAATAGTATTTAAATACTCATCTTTTCCTGACAGGTTCTTTTCAGCGGTCATTGCACCAAACAGTTTTATTGCATGTTATGAATAGTTTGTGTTTCCTGAAACAAAGTCTAAGTTTAATGGGATTTGGAGAAAGATAAACAAAACTATGCATCGAGAAGCTGGTATTCTTGAAGCTTTTAAAGCATTCCACACTTGTGCATAAGACCCTGTCTGAAACTGATAGTCTTTTTGATTGACCTAGAATTTATTAATGTTAATATTAGTATTACGTATTCATTACTCAAAGCATCTTAATACTCTACAGTTTGTAATCATCTACATGTAGCATGATGGAATATTATTTTGGGTGATATTTACAGTGTATATGCTTGTGAAAATGTGTTTTGAGCCAAAACACATCATTGCTATTTTTGGTTTAATTTTCATTAGTATTTCTTTTAACAAGTTTTTGGTTCTCATTTCATATCATAATTTAGCATGATAAGAAAAGCATTTAGCATATTCCCCATCCTATGCACAAAGTTATACCAGTACAAACAGTTTTAAAGTGCTTGTACTGGTGAGGTACATAGATGAAGCAGTGGAGCTTTTGTGTTCAGTAATGAGTTTAAATTCTTATTAGGCAAGACAATTACCATGTAAAATAGTGTTTGTTTCTATGAGGCTGAAAGCAATGAGGACTAAAAGCCCAATTTATTTTTTCAGTGGTGATAATACTTTACATAATAAGAATGGAAATGAAAATGGACCACGGTCTGCCAATCAGTCTCCTCAGTCTGTTGGAAGTTCAGGTGTTGACAGTGGTGTTGAAAGTGTCTCTGATGGAATAAGAGATTTGCCCTCCATTGCCATTTCACTCTGTGGTGGTCTTAGTGACAACAAAGAAATAACAAAAGGTATGGTATGAGCTTGTACCTTGCCATTACATGTTGTTTAAATCTCAGCATCTGTTAAAAATGAAACAGTGCCCTCTTGGCAGACAAGGTTCTTTGGGTAAGACAAGGTTTGTCAGTGCCCTCTTGTGGTTAACTGGGATTTAAGATTGAAGGAATAAGCAGCACTTTTCAGACAGCGAGGAACAGTCTCACAATTTCTAGGGGCATTAATACAATACTACTTATTTTAACATTCTGTACTTCATACTGCTGGTTTTGTGCATTAGTAATAAAATGGTGTCTTTACCGCCTAAATTACCTTGTAGTACAGTATGATTACTAAATTCTTATCTACGGTACCGGTAGAGAGGAAGAATATCCAGAGGTTAGGACACCAGCCTGTGACTGGGAAGATCCCAGCTTTACCAGAGATATCAGGTGTGATGTCACTACTTCTGTTCTTCATGTGTAAATTGGGGATAACAGCACTTCCTTCCCTTAAATGGGTGTTTGAAGATGAAGAGATTAAAGACTGTGAGGAGTGCAGATGCAGTGGTAATCAGGGCCATAGGGGTATCTAAGACTGATACTTTATTTGAGCACTGTTTGTAAACTATATTTCACATGTATGGTAATAAATTGTAATTATATTTATCCAGTGGTTTGAAGTTGCAGTAAAGTATGTTTAGATTGGATATCAGGAAAAAATTCTTCATGGTTAGATCAGTGAGGCAATGGAATAGATTGCCTAGGGAAGTTGTGGAATCTCTATTCCTGGAGGTTTTCAAGAAAAGGTTGCATAAGCACTGGTCAGGGAACTATGCCTATGCTCTATTGTGGGTATTAACTATCTTTCTGGAGTTTGCTGGTTGATGCATGGGGCTGAGAAGGACTTTTTCCCCCTTTTTGCTATTACATGTCTAGGTTTTTTATTTCACCTTCCTCAGAAGCACTATATCCAATGCTGGAGATTTTGAATTGGGTGCACCAGAGCTAGGGTTAAAAAGCCCATAGGGTGCTAGATAGAGGGTCTTGCCCCTCTGCCACATTTGTAAGGCAGGAAGGAATTTTATCCCATTGTCAAATTGGTGTGAATTGGGGGGATTTTGCCTTCCTCTATAGAAGGGGGTATTGCCCTCTTGCTTTGATCTTTCAAGTGTATTTTAACAACCCTTGCAGCAGCAGGACAGTGACTCCATTTCCCTGCACTTTACCTGTGATAGGTGCTATGCATTGTGGTTATCTGACAGTGCTGACTGTGTAGTTTTAATAATAGGTTAGATGAGGACTTGTATGGGAAGGTTTGCATAGGGATGATCCTGCTTCAGGCACAGGGTTGGACTAGATGACCTCCAGTGGTCTCTTTCTGCCATGATTTTCTATGGGTCTGTGATTGTTGTGGTTTAGTTAATCATGTTTCCAGTTCCTGAGGACAGGACAATACACAAAGGGTTTATTCACAGAGCACAAACATTTCTCACTCTCCCTTAGGTTATGATCAGGCACTAGAGCTATGGTCCTAGTGCCATTTGACTGAATAACTCATGGCTGGAGCACAGTTAATGCAGAGCAGTATAAGGCACAATTTCTCTAGGTGTTAAGGTGATATTGCAAGATGCTGATGATAGCCCTGACTTTCATTGTCCGTCTCTTCTGAGTTAAAAAAGCAGCTTCAAAAAAGTGCTTAGCATCTGGAAAGACTGGGCCCCTAGGTATCTTAACTCCATAGTACTGAATATCTCAGCACCCCAACAGTGAAGGATGACATTTAGCTCTCTGAGATGCTTTTAGAATGGGCAACCTATATGGGCATGATTAACTTTTTTTTTTTTTTTAACAACAGATCAGTTCTTAGAGCATGCAGTAACATATCAGCAGTTTGTGGACAATCCTGCCATCATTGATGACCCCAATCTTGTGGTTAAGATTGGAAACAAGTAAGTATATTTCAGAGGAAACAAGTCAAGCCCTGTTGCAATAACACTTGTATTTTCTGTAGCATCACTTTAGTGCTTGCAGCAGCTCCACCTTTGCTGGAAAGTGGGCTCTTGTTTTTCTACTTTGAAAAAGTCAAATCTCCAGCTACTTCTTTTTCTTCTGCTGCCTAGTTACACCTGCCCAGTAACTGTTTTGGCAGCTAGTCAAAGTGAACCCAATTTGCATTTCAATGGATAGCACTGAGTGCTAACTGCATTCATAATCAATAGAATTAAAATGAAATATCATGTAAACCTTGCTCTTAGATTGGGATTTGGCATATTTGAGCAATGAGCACTGTGGTCTGCTCATGACTACTCCATACATATTCTATAAGGGGAATATTGCATCCTAATTTCCTGGCTGCTGATGTGGTCTTGGGAAAAGTGCTTATCTTCTGTGTGCCTCTGTCCCTTCACGTGTAAACAGAGGTAACGATACTTGCCAATGGTGTAGGGCAGGGTTGCTCAACCTCCAGTCTGCAGGCTAAATCTGGCCCATGGAGCAATGTTGTCCAGCCCATGGGGCTCCCCACTGTGCCACTCAGTGGGCCAGCAGGGCACAAAAGTTTGAGCACCACTGTTGTAGCATGTTGTGAAGAGAAGACTAATCAGTGAAGACTTAATGACATAGTTTCCTTTGGGATCACATCTATATTGCATCCTTACTGAGCTTGTGACTGCTGTCAAAAAGCATGGCCCATCCACTTGTCCAGGGTAGGAGGTGTCCAGACAGAGCAGAGGTATGCTGTGAGGAGCTGTGCAAGCTACATTTTTATGAGTAGATGTGTAACACCTCTCAGGATTTAGTCTTCTATTTAAACACGGGAAGTTGAAGGTACATTCAATAATACCACAGAAGAAATTCTACACCTTACAGAACCCAGCCCTTAGCATTTGTATAGAGCGCTGAAGTATAAGAAACAGTGTGTGTGGCTGGTAGAAAATGTAGGTTATGCTATAATAATGAGCTTTGGCATAGGCATACGGAATGGATGTTCAATCAGTTTCTCCATGATTACCCAAGAACCTGCGAAAAATACTTGTGTGAAGACCCAACTATATTAGTCAAATTAGATGGGTCTTCTGATGCTCATCTGGTCCAAATGTTGTAGTTTTCTTCTTTATTTTAACAAAATTCTATCATATTAATCTACTATGTGATGCATATTAGGTTGTGGATTGGAGTCTTTGAGAGCATAAAGTGGAACAGTAATTTTTTTGTTTGGCTTCGTAGATACTACAACTGGACAACAGCTGCTCCACTCCTCCTGGCAATGCAAGCATTTCAGAAACCTTTGCCAAAGGTAAGATTGAACATGGAAGTCATTTGGGACAATGTCAGAACTGTGGCATTTTGCATTTCCATAAGAAAATCAAGTTCACAAACACAGAAAAAGTAACCTTATTGTACAGAAGGATATGTGCACAGAAAGTAGCTGAACCAGCATATTTAGTTTCTGCTGAGAACCTGGGGCCAAATTTAGCCCCAGAGGCCATGTCCACACAAGTGTGGGTATTTCTTTCCCTGGGGACACGAAGCAGTGGCACACCTTGTCCCCGGGGAACCCCTGTGCTATGCGTCTTCTGGTGTGTGGCAGGTTACCATGGGTGGGGTGGGGCTGGAGCCAGCACGGTGCCTTACTTGAGGTCCTGGGGGCCTCCTGGGGCTGCAGTAGCAGCAATCCTGCCACTTGGGAGTCTGGCTGGCAGACAGAGTGTGGCTCTGGGTGGTGCATGCTGCCCCTGTGTGCCCCGCTCTGGTGGTTTTTTGCATGGGATTTTTGACCCTGAGATCTCCCAGGGTCACCCTCTCCAGCCCCCCCACCTCCCCACCCTACACACACTGCTACCTTGCAGCAGTGGAAACAGCTGAATGTGTGTTATGTGGCACCGCTGATGTGGCTGTGCTTGTCTAGATATGGCCAGAGTGAGCAAGGCTAAATTTTGTCTACATTACATTATTTATTTGCTGAGTTACAAAAATATGCAAAGTATTTAGAGCTAAAAAGTCCTAAAAGTGAAAGTCCTTCTTGATGATTTATCCTCCCCTCTCTTTTGGATCAATATTTGTTGGCTTCTCAGCATAGATTATATTTATACAGACAACTGAATTCTGTAACTGAATATTTGGTGTCTGTGTCTTCTATTATGTCTGCATAGAGTTTGTAATCTCAGTAGAAGTCGAGACTAAGATTTGGACAGTTGTTACAGTAGTAGGCCTTGCTTGAAGTGCCAGAAAAGAACCATATGTCCTCTAGGGAGATTTGTAATTGGATACAGTGTTTTCCACTGCTAAGTTACTTATTTGCAAGCCAAGCAGCCTGGGAGCAACAGATTGCTATGAGCAACTGACAGCTGTTTGGTGGCTTATATTAAATGAATTAGTGGGCTTGGTCCAACGTCTGTCTGGTGGTCAGGTTTCCATATCAAGACTTAGTGTGGAGATACTCTATAAATGGCTGCTAAGTAATAAATATCATATTTGGCACTAATCAGTACCCCAGTTGGCCACAGATTCAATAGATCATAGTACTTAAACTATCCTCTTACCCTCGGAAGTGCTCCCCATTGTACAGGGTTCATTAACAGGAACTTATTGGGAAAACAGCCATTCTGCAGTTTTGCTTGCTACACAAATATCATCTCTGGTTTTGATCCATGTGAGTTCAAAACGTCTTAGTGTCATTTTGAATTTGGAATCTAAATTCACTGAAAATCTAAGGGCTTCTATACATGTGCAGGGAGGCTGCTCCGATGTGCTCGATTAATTGAGTCCGCTGCAGCATGGAAATGAATGTGCTCTGCCAGCCTCTGGCATCATGTGTATCAGCATCCCCACATTGAAAAATGGAGGTGGAATGCTTTGAAATAAGGCTCGTCAAATGAGCTTTAATACAAAGCACCCCGCTGCCATTTTTTCAGCACAGGGATGCTGATACATGTGATGCTTGGGCACTTTTAATTAGCATGGCTTGCTAATTAAAGTGCCCCACCCTGCCTCCCATAGTACACCTATAAACATCCTAAGACACAAGCTCAGTCAGTGCCACAGCATTACTCAGTGTGTCTTTGTGTCAGGACCATGTACACCTGTAAATCTATGCAACTGTAGTGTAACATACAGGCTCAAAGTAAACTGCCCCATATTTGCAAACATCTGGTGAATTTGGTCTCAGTGGGCATGTCTACATGAGATGCTACTGTGCAGTGGCGTTGGTGGGCACTAACTGTGATGTGATGCTTCTTCGCAGCAGTAACAAGCTACTCCGCAGTACCTTGTTGCTACTGCGCAGTAGTGTCTGAAAAAACCATGCTCTGACACTATTGTGCAGTAATTTATGCAAGTACTAAATGACTGTGTAGTAACAACTGCACAGTCAGCAGCTCATGCAGACATGGCCACTTTTGAGTTAGTAATGAATTGTACAACCAATTGAGTTTTGTGTTTCATTGCAATTATTTTACTCATCTCTATGCCTTTGATGGGTCGATTAGGAGATTCAGGGTTACATTGCAGTTGGGATGAAATGAAGGGTAGTTTAGCCATTGATTTCAATGGGTTCAAGACTTCACCATTCTTTACACAAATATCATCTCTGGTTTTGATCCATGTGAGTTCAAAACGTCTTAGTGTCATTTTGAATTTGGAATCTAAATTCACTGAAAATCTAAGGGCTTCTATACATGTGCAGGGAGGCTGCTCCGATGTGCTCGATTAATTGAGTCCGCTGCAGCATGGAAATGAATGTGCTCTGCCAGCCTCTGGCATCATGTGTATCAGCATCCCCACATTGAAAAATGGAGGTGGAATGCTTTGAAATAAGGCTCGTCAAATGAGCTTTAATACAAAGCACCCCGCTGCCATTTTTTCAGCACAGGGATGCTGATACATGTGATGCTTGGGCACTTTTAATTAGCATGGCTTGCTAATTAAAGTGCCCCACCCTGCCTCCCATAGTACACCTATAAACATCCTAAGACACAAGCTCAGTCAGTGCCACAGCATTACTCAGTGTGTCTTTGTGTCAGGACCATGTACACCTGTAAATCTATGCAACTGTAGTGTAACATACAGGCTCAAAGTAAACTGCCCCATATTTGCAAACATCTGGTGAATTTGGTCTCAGTGGGCATGTCTACATGAGATGCTACTGTGCAGTGGCGTTGGTGGGCACTAACTGTGATGTGATGCTTCTTCGCAGCAGTAACAAGCTACTCCGCAGTACCTTGTTGCTACTGCGCAGTAGTGTCTGAAAAAACCATGCTCTGACACTATTGTGCAGTAATTTATGCAAGTACTAAATGACTGTGTAGTAACAACTGCACAGTCAGCAGCTCATGCAGACATGGCCACTTTTGAGTTAGTAATGAATTGTACAACCAATTGAGTTTTGTGTTTCATTGCAATTATTTTACTCATCTCTATGCCTTTGATGGGTCGATTAGGAGATTCAGGGTTACATTGCAGTTGGGATGAAATGAAGGGTAGTTTAGCCATTGATTTCAATGGGTTCAAGACTTCACCATTCTTCTCTTCGGTTATCAGTCGAAACACCTTTCATGAGTATGAAATATACTGTTTTTTCCCCCTAAACACCAGCGCTTGCATTCCAGTTATTAGTGGAACGAACCAGTCAAAGGAAGAAATGACTACTGAATAAAAAGTGTTGTAGAATCATAGGAAATAGAGGTGTAAAGGATCTTGAGAAATTATTATAGTCCATTCCCCTCCCTGAAGGCAGGATCAACCATACTTAAAAAATTCCTGACAGATATTTGTCTGTCCTGCTCTTAAACTTTCAGTAATAGAGATTCTACAGTCAATCTAGATAATTTATTTCAACATTTAACTATCCTTACAGTTAGAATATTTTCCCCCTAGCCACATCTCTCTTGTGGCATCTTAAACCCAATGAACATGGAGAACAGGTTACAACCTTCCTCATTGTAGTAGCCTTTTACATGTTAGAAGATTGTTGACATATCCTCCTTTTAGCCTTTTGGTCTCTAGATTAGAAAACTCGGATCTTTCAACTTTTACTCAGGGCTTATGTTTTCTAGAGCTGTTCATTTTTGTTGCTTTCCTCTAGACTCGCTCTCCATTTGCTCCACATCCTTTCTGAAATATACTGCTCAGAGCTAGGGACTGTACTCCAGATGAGGCCTTGCTAGTTCTTACCAGGTCTTACAAATACTTGTTGCTTGGAAAGATTTGTATGGGTTAACTTTACCCCAGAAATTACCATTTATACCATAATAGAAAATAAGGCTGGAAGGAACCTCAGGAAGTCATCTTGCCCAAGTCCCTATCCAAACCATCCCATACATGTGTTTGTCTAACCTATTCCTAAAACTAAACAAACAACTCTGCTGCACAACTACAAAGCACATTGTCCCAGAATAGCAGGAACACTAACCTGCTATAAATAAAGCAGAGGGATGAGGACACCATCAAAGTCCTCCTGCTAAAATACACTCAAGAAATTCAAGGAAGAGGATAACTCTCCCAGCTACAGAGCAAGACAACCCCCCTGACAGACTGGGCTGATCTAACCATGGGATCAAATTCCTTCCTGATCCCAAATATAGTGATCAGTCGAACCCTGAGTGGAGGGACAAGACTGTATCCAGGAACTTCCGTTTTTTAATTCCAGCAGGAGCATCAACACACCCCCATCAAAATCCTCAGCCGTTGTTGCAACCAACACCCAGTGTTTCCATTATTATTACCAATCACCCTATAAGTCATATTCCCCCTAACCATTTTCATTACCTTCTGCTGGACTCTCTCCAACTTGTCCACATCTTTTGTGTGTTGAGGGGCCCAAAACTTGACATAGTACTCCAGATGTGGCCTCACTAGTGAAGGATCGAGTAGAATAATTACTTCCTTCGATCTGCTGTTAACACTCCTACTAACGCAGTCCAGTATGCTGGTAACCTTCTTGACTTGTATTCAACAGTTCACCAGTCATCAGTTCCTCACATGTTATGGACATCCATTGGATCACAGGCTCTAGCAATAACATAGGCAAGGAGGTGCCAGTTCTTAAAGCGAGGTTGTCTCCATGTCTTCTTGTATTTGTCACTCTGTCTGAAGGTGGTGTTTGTGATGACAAAACCATGCTCTGTGCATTTGCATAGGAGAAGTATGCCATCGGAATTGGCTTTCCATATCTTTCCTTCCCAGTGGTGCCACTCCAGAGTTCCAGGTCATATCTGACCCTGGCAATGAAGTCACCAAGGAGAAAGATCTTGTCTTCCTTGCAAATATTAGTCATAATGTAGTCAAGGTTGGAGTAAAACTGTTCTTTGACCATCAGCATCAAGTGTTGGGGCATATGCACTGATGATGGTCGTGTGCTGGGTGTTGCTGAGCTTAAATCAAAGAGCTTAAATCAAAGATGTTCATTAATGCCCACAGGGAGCTCCATAAGTAGATTGATGAGCTGATTCTTGATGGTGAAGCTGACTCCATTGTGGGGTGGTTACTCCTTCCAGAAGAAGGTATAGTTTCCACCCTCTTCCTTCAGCTGACCCTCATCTGGTTGTCTTGACTCACTCAGAGCCGGAAGGTTGATATTGTATTTCACTAGTTCTCTGGAGCCAACATCTGTTCTTCTTTCTGGTCATTCATTTTCTTGGTTATCCATTGAGGTGCAAATCTCCATGTTATGAACATCGTTGTATTCTTTTGATGTTTTTGTCTGCAGAAGAGTGATCATGCTGGACATGGTTATCCAACCTGGAGCAGATAAAGCAGTTTAGATTTATGGCACCTTTTCTAGCCCCTTCTCCATGTGGGATGATCATTGCGGGCCCTGAATAGGACTTCTGAGTCATGGTAGCAGCTGCCAAATTGCACCCTGCTCTCAATCCAGGTGCAAGATGACCATCTCACTGCTGCTGCCTGCTGTCCTATACTGGCTCTGTCACCACTGGTTCATTGCTGCAGGGCTTTTGGAGGTTGGTGCAGGAAAGTGTGGTGTTTTTTTTTCCCGTGGTAGAAGCTTGCACGTGACTTTATTTAACATGAGAAAGCTGATGCACAGAAACAGCAACCACTTGATTTTGACAAGGTGGATATATGAGCCCAATGGCATGAAAAACCCTAGATGACAGGAAACCTCCATCTTGCTGCAGCTTTCTTCAGTTTTTACAGTTGTTGAGATCCTGGCATCTTTTCTAACATGATCTTCTGTTGAGGACTTGAGTTTGGACTGTTGTTTGTCTGGAACCTCCCCTCAGGCCGGTTTGCCATTGGTGACCCTGCCAGGTGTGTGAGAGTCTGGGCAACTTAGCTTTGAGGATCATTGGGACACATAAGCCTCCTCACCACTTCAAGGTCTTGATCCATGTAGAAGATAGTGAAAGTTATGCACATGCTTAAATACTTTGCTGAATGGAGCCATTGTTTTTAACAATTCTTTCCC
>NW_005842006.1:2676912-2724241 GCF_000455745.1 Alligator sinensis
CTTGATCAGGGTTGTGTGTAGCTGGAAGCTGCTTGGTCATGGCATAGCTCTCCACTGGCTGGAAACTGGACCTACATGTCACGGTCTTCGGAAGAGGTGGGGAGCAGTGGCATGGACACTGCTTACAGCTGGTGGGGAGCTGTGCTGGGGTGGGGCAGCTTCCAGTCACGCTCATACTGTAGCTGGGTAGCAGGGGAGTTGGGGCAGGAAAAAGCAGCAGCAGCAGCATGTATGCAATTTCCAGCTGACTGGGCCTAGTGCCAGGACAGGCAAAGCCTCCTGGCTTCACAGGCTGGATCCAGTGGCTCTGCAGGCTAGCTCTGCCCTGTGGGCCATATTTACCAACCTCTGACTTAGAGCCTTTACAATTTTATACTCCCATTTGGAGAGAGTGGGGAAAATCATGCTTACAATAGAAAGCAAGTTGCTGTCTTAAATGAGGAGAGAGCATCATCTTAATATAAACATGGCATTGTCTTAAATAAGTAGGGTAGAAAACAATATTGTCATTGTTGTATTAGCAGAGAGGCAATGGACTGATGCCTAGGAATGGTAAATCCTTTAGCCCTCAAAGATGATCATAACATATCAAATTTCAACACATTTGGGTGTTTTGAAAGAAAGTTTTTACTGTTGCTGCCTACACTGTAGTTATTGGTAAATAATTTCCATATCTAGCCCTCTTTAATTCAGGCCACGTACAGACATTCAGTCATTACTGGGAGAGTTGCTGCTCTCTCAGGAGAAACCACATGTATACAGATATTCAGGATTTTTCTCCCAGATCAAAAATGGATGCTCCAGGAGAAAAGTAGGCCAGGAACAACCAGGGTTAAATTAATCCCGGGAGAGTGACTGTTTATACACATTTTTGGTATGTATCATTAGCCATGTTCACTTAAAAGCAATACTTCTTTAATGTGTTGTAGGTCCAGGAAATGTGCCTAAGGCAAGGATTTTTTGTGGAACTCTCATTGAAACAACTGTATAGTCGGGAGAGCTGTTAGACAGACTTTGAAGCATCAAGTGCCCTTTCTCAGGTCTGAAAAAGGGATAGATGGGGAACCAAATCTTTTTTAGACCTGAGGAAGGGCACTTGATGCCTGAAAACTTATCCAGCAACTCTCTCAACTATATAGTTGGTCCAACAAAAGAGATTACACAACTCCTTGCCTCTGCATTTCTTCCACTGTAGTTTATTTTTTAAACTGAATAACTTATTTTCCTAACCTTTAGTTTGTCCCCTTCAAGCCTAAGACCTTTTCCAAAATGTTGGGCTTGTGTTTTTTATGTATTTCTTTTTTATGATTTTCACTAACCAACCTTGAATTAGAGACTATTCTTTTTACCCATTTCAGACAGTACTAATGCCTCTTTATGCTTTTTCCCCCCCCTTTTGATTATATTTCTTTTTCTTTTTCCTTTAAAAAACTCTTTAAGTATTCATGCTTAAGTTACTTCAGAGCAGTTCTGGATACCATTAAGTTTTGCTTTAATAAATTTAATGGTCCACAGACAGTATGTTTCCTTTTCTTCTATTTATCATTGGTTAATATTGTGTTTGCCATTTTCTTTTGTTTGCATGTGTTAGGTTATCTTTCCCCCTTTTTTTGTGTTCCATTATTTATGTTAACATCCATTTATCACAGGCCACTGTGGAATCTATAATGAGGGATAAGATGCCCAAGAAAGGTGGAAGATGGTGGTTTTCATGGCGAGGGAGGAATAGCACTATAAAAGAGGTAAGGGTGTATTTTTGACTTATGTTAGAATCCCACGTGCTTTTGTAAACATCCTCCAGAAAAAATGTGCTTTTAAATATAATTATATACCCAATCTGATTTAGGACCTGTACAAGAAAGGAATTAAGTCATGATTCAAAATTTAGGAAAGAATCAAAAACTCTCACACTGACCTTAGAGGGCTTGGATAAGACCCTTAACTGTACCATTTGTCTAAAAAAATCTCACTTCTGCATAATCTAACGGACTAATCCTGCATCTAGGAACTGGAAACTGATGAGTTCTTATCCCGATTAAGCCACTAGCTCTGTGTTCACCTTCGGCTACCTGGCTTAAACTTTCTATAGCTCTGTTTCCATATTTGAAGAAATAAAGATACTTATTACTAGGTCATAAATTGTAAATTACACAACCTAAGTGTGAACGAAAACAATGAAAACATTGTTTTTACACATTTTGTGACAGCCACTCCCCATGCCTCCATCTTCTGACCATCTCAGAGTAGTAGGTATATTAATTTTTTTTCAGAACTCTACATAAACATTAAAAAAATTGTCTAAATGCTATTGCAATCACTAGTCCCTTTTACACTGAACATAATACTTTTAAAAACTTGCAGTGAAAACCTTCTTTTCATTGGCTTTCATGGTATTGAAATACCTTGAGATGAGATAGAAAAAAAGCTTCCCAGAACCTGCTAATTTTACATGAAAAAATCATTGTTGTAAACTTTAGCTATCGTTCTTCCAAGTGCATAGTTCCATAGCACTTCTCATGCCATATAGTTTTGCAACTTGTTGAACTCTAAAAAAGATTACTCTTCTTGGAAGCGTTCATTTATGTGACAGCTATAATTAAGGTAGAAAGAGCTATAGTAAGGCTGTCCATTGGTTTTTATTATTAATGCTGATAAAACTTCCCAACATTTTAAAATCTGCACCTTTTGAGATAAAGTTGTCAAAGATGGCTTTGTTTTGGGGAAATTTGATAGGATTAAAGTTTATAAAGACTCTGTGGAACAATATTACAAATGTATTGCTTTATTGAATGAAATATGGGTAATAGATATTCTGCTCAGTGCTGGGCAATAGGATGAGTCCCACAATTCCTACCAGTTCTTGCCATTAGAAACTGGCTATTATATACAACTGCCATATAAAGATGCATGTTAGTTCCTGCTGAACTTTAATATGTTGGAATATTTTAGTGCTCTGGGAAGCAGTTTTTACCTAGGTTAAATCCTTGTGATTTTCCTGTTGTCCTGCACAGAGCCAAATCCCACCTGCTTTTCTAATGTGTATAGTCTTGGTGAAATCATTAGGACTCCCTGCACAAGTGAAGCAAGTTGGTTTGTACTTTTAAGCATATGTCTTCTAATAGATCCACCACTTCTCATATTTGTGATTTAGGAAACCAAGCCAGAACTCGGAAACGGACTTAATACAGGAGAGGAGTCACTACAGCTGACCATTACAAAGAGGTACCAAAAAATTGTGTATAGTCCAAGTAAGCAGACTGCTTAAAAACGAAAGCAAGATTCTCCAAATCTTTGAACTGAGTTGAGGCAATAATGAAATGTTTGAGAGTTGTAATCTGTTGCACTCTAGAATTCATTAATTTTTGTGATATTTAACTGCAATACAATTCTCTTCTTTGTCAAGCCAAAGTCAGTGAAGCACGGTAAGATTCTACCCAGAGACAAGTTTGGGACAATACTTTACTGGGCCTTTTCTAGACTCTTTAAGTTTGTAAAATTAGCCTCTTTAGCAGATGTTCTGGTATTTCTAGCTTACAGCTGGGTTGGCAACTTCATGACAAGAGTCTCCCTCTCAGACTCAGAAGGTTTAGAGAGACTTGAATACAAGACATAATGGTCTTGAAAGATTTTTCCCCTCAGTGAAGTTTAAGTTCTGCAGGGAGTGCTATGAAACCTAATGAGGTCCCTGGTCTCATTTGAATTTGTCATCATCATCAAACTTTTGAGATGCCGCAAAATACACATATGCACTGGTGTGCATTCAGCCATAGGGTCTTCCCATGAAGACAGTAGGACCCATATCTGTGCTGTCCACATTCACATCTGCCAGACCAGAAGGGGACAGTAAGAACCACCTTCTAATACAGTCTCTACAGTTTAAATCAACTAAAAAGCAATCCTTTTTCACGCAAAAGATTAAAAAAGGACTTTTGATACTTTTTCATCACTCCTCATGGTGTCTGGGGGAGAGAGATTGTCTGCCAGGAATGCTAGCAGGCATCAGGATCTATTTGTTCTTTAGAAGACTAAAGACTGCCAGGTCAAATGTTTGGCACAAAGGCTGGTGCCTTACTTATATGCTATCTCAAATTTGTGAGATCCACTGAGTAGATCAGAAAGGATAATTTCTTCACTAGATAGGATACATGATATTTAGGCCTGTTGTCTCTTAGACGGTGGTTTTAAAATGAGCTTTAAATAGGATTAGAACGTCAAGCAAACTTCACTCCTTAATCGCTGTTCTTTGTTTGAATTGTAACAGACTTCAGAAACATGTCAGGAAAAAAAATGTTGCTGGCAAGCACTTTATGGCCGGTGGAACAGTGTGTAGCAGTTGGGGACCTGATATAACACCACATAGTTCGGCAGGCTGTATTTTAATATCTGCTAATCACAACCTGTGGTACTTTGACACTATAGTCTGGGCTTCCCAACACCATGCATAACCCAACTGTGATGGAAACAAAGGAATGTGAAGGCTGGTATTTTAAAGATCAGATTGGCAGGGAGTTAAGAATATTTTAGGCTGCTACCTAATGTGATAACTCTGTTTACCTTTGAAATGCTTTCTTCTGTGAGGAAAAAAAAAAAGTTCTTGACAGATTTCTAAAAACATTTGCTGTTGAAAAAAATAGCTTTTTAGTGAAAGGAATACTATGCACAGGAATAAAATTTTTCAGGCATTTCAATTCAGTGTGCTGAACAGAGTAATTTTGCTAAAATGGTCAGTAAAAGAATAATTTTTTGGCGAAAATTTGTAGTATTCAGAGAATGAACAGTGCAGTCTATTTTCCTTTGGAAAATAATATTAGTCAGATAACAGTTTTATTCTTTAATTGCTATGTCATTCCTAGACTAAATCAGTTCTTTGCTTTTTGTTTATTGTAAGAATAAAGCTTCCTGTTACATTAACTAACAGATTTTCAAACCTTGCGTGAGGTTTTTTTACAAGTCAACATGGCATATTAATTTTTGTCTGAGTTAAAGTGATGAGAACGAGCATATAGACAAGTGAATGACTAGGAGAAACTAAGCATGAATATAGGAAGCATGCATGAATGAGGATTCAGCACTTCATTGATATATTTTAAGCCATATTGTAAATGACCTCCTGAGAGACGGTGCTTAGGAACAGGGAATCAATTGACTAATTCAGTGATTCAGTGCTAATGCATTTTTAATGGTCACCCAAATGCATTTACTGAGAGATGATAGCATCATTTTCCCTGTGTGCAATGTTCCAGAATAAAGGATGAATCTTCTTCAAGTGATGAAGACCCTAGAGCTGCCAAACAAAATATCGGGTCATTACAAACAAACTCAAGTCACCTCTCATTATTGTCTGGAATCAGTTACAAGAAGACCCTTCGACTCACTTCTGACCAGCTTGTGAGTTATTTTTATATTCTTACCAGGAACACAATGCAATGCACACATCTCTAATACATCAGGAGCAATGTAGATATTCAGGCTAACATGGGCTTTATAAACACATTGCTTTTATTTACTGCCGCATGTTACTAAATATTAGGATTTGTTTTTCTTTTAAAATTAACAGGTAAATGTCATGCTTGTGAGGGATGCTGCTTTCACAGGTCTGGTGTCTGAGGTTTTGGAAATGGGAGTCCAGAAGTTACATTCTAAAGTGTGTACTTAGTCATATAAATAAGTAACCAAATGGGCCTTGAAGGCCAAGGCTCAACTATCAGGAGCACGGGCATGCTCTTAATAATACTGTGGGCAAGAATCCATATGGTGCCTGTGTGTGGTGTGGGACAACTAGTAGTCCAGGAGAATATGGTAAAGGTAACAGCAATCATAAGGCCTCCTGATCCTGGATGGCCCTGAGGGCTGAAGAGACCCTTGTCAAATTTAAGCAGTCCTGGGGCCTCTCTGAGTTACAGCATCTTCCAGATCAGCTATACTGTGGCCTGACACCTGCACAGGAATGGCCTGTCTCATCATACCTGTGCGGTAAACTGGATGGACTTAAAAACTTCATTCTGGTTGGTTACAAATTCCAGAGGTATCCCAACAGGAAGCATTGTGATCTACAATATAGGACAGTAGACTAGGAGTCTGGAATGAATGACATTTTGAACTGAATGAAATTTCTTAGACACATATTATTTTTGTCCAAAAGTGCAATTTTGGACAGTCTTTCCCTGATATGTTTGTTTTGCCTCCAACTTTGCCACTAGCATTTCATTATGCTGCAATCTGTAGGAGGGCCTTGGAGAGCAGCATTATGGTTGTCCTACACCTGGGAAGATTCTCCCTCAGTTGGAAACAGGGCTTTTAGTGCCCTCCAGCCATTTTGCTTGGCCAAAGGGGACTCACTAAGGGTGAGGATCTCATCCTGTGCATATGCATATAATGGATGTACACATGTTCACCCATGTGTTTATGTGTGTGTGCACACGTACATGTCTCTCCCTTTCCCTCTCTCACAGGTAGACAAACACATCCTTTCAAATACATTCTTCAAGTTAGCAGCTGCTGAAAGACGTGTTTTTTTTTAATGAAGTGTGGCCAGGAGAATATTAATTTCAGGGAAACAGGCTCAGGCCACTTAGATATCATGACTGAAAACAACAAACAGTGCTGTTGCTGTGCAAGCCTGGTATAGCACTATTTGATTTAGGAAATTTGGCCACTTAGGAAAAACTTCTCGCATCTTTGCACAGCTAATTAATTTTTATCAGTAAACAGTGCTGAGGAATATAGCATTTACCAGCCCAATCAGTCACTGGTTGTTTAGCGAAAGAACATTTTGAGTAATCATAATAGAAATAGTTTTGTCTTAAGAGACAGAGAAGGTTATTTTTCTATAGCTGAAAGCCAGGGATAGTTATTTTTCAGGGTCAGAAGCTTTTCAGGGGGTTTATGCCAAGCCTGTTTTTTGATGTTTGAATACTGCAGGCTATTTCATTCCTCCCATGTAAAGCAGGACTCCTTACTGGGTGCATCTACACTTGCAATTCATTTGATGCAATAAACTCCAGCACATATTGTGCTGGAGCTTATTGCTCCCAGGCATGCTGTGTTAACATATTCCCAGGACCATAGCACATTGAGCCAAGTCAGAGCAGCCCTGGCTGGCAGGAGGCCTGGGACTGCTCTGACCCAGCTCAAGGTGCTGCGGAGGGACTGGCTGGGGTACAAAGGTGCTTCAGTGTGGGGTTAGCCGGCAGGCAGCCCTCACACTGAAGCACCCTCATGCCCCAGCCAGCCTGGTAGGTGCCTACATGTGTGTTGCTGCACATGAAAAAACTCTGCAGCAAAACAGTACTTGTATTTACAAGTACAGACCTGTTGCAGGGTTTATTAGTTTTCTGTGGCCTAATAGGGCTGCATGTGTAGATGCTGAGACATTTACTGAGGAACTAATTAGGCAACTACACAGTAAATGTCTCATGTAGATGCATCCACTGCTTTTAGTTGTTCTGATGAATCAAGGATACTACATGACCATTATGGCTGAGCTCAGTTAATGTTTTTCAGAAGGTCCCATCAACAGGAATGGGATGAATACATTGCACTCAAAATCCACTCCTTCCTGTTTATGCTATTCTGTCTTGGAAGCACATTTTGACCTTACCAATAATCTTATTTTGCAGAAAAGCCTGAAGCTTAAGAATGGCCCCAATGACGTGACCTTCAGTGTTACAACACAATATCAAGGCACTTGCCGTTGTGAAGGCACAATCTACCTCTGGAACTGGGATGAAAAGGTCATTATTTCTGACATTGATGGAACTATCACAAGGTAAGGCTTTATCTACACAGGCAAGTTCTCCTTTGGGCCCAGGAAATCATTATAAGTTTATGACTGGGGCGAAGAATCATAATATTTGGAGTTTGCATTTTCTTATTGTGCTTCAGAGTGAATTAAAAAAATATAGAGAGCCAAACCACATGGACTGGATTCTTAGTGCTACAGAATCTAGTACATAGCATGCTGATCTTCTGTCTTATTTGCCTGTAGACTTTTCATGGGTGTCATCCATAATAGCATCCTCACCTATTAAGGAATTAATTGTTACAGCATACCCATGAGGTAAATTGGATGGACTTAAAAACTTCATTCTGGCTTTATAAGACTGTCCAAATATGTGCGTGTGCAGTGCCTGGCACACTGGAACCCCTTGTGATGGATCAGGCTCTGGATACTTTTGTATTATAATTATTAATACATTTCCTACATTTAACACAGAAATATCTGTGAAATCAGTATAGCTATTTCCTATAAAATAGCTATAATCAGTATAGCTATTTTAAAGATGGTGAACCAAGGACTTGTCAACATAGGAAAACAGGTACTCCAGCTATTCCACATTAATACACTGTGGGCATGTCTACATGAGATGTTTACTGTGGAGGAGACTAATTAGCTCTGCAGTAAAATCTTAGCATCTACATGTGTGGCCCTATTAGGGTGCAGTAAACTAATAAACTCCACTGTAGGATAGTACCTGTGCAGTTGTTACTGTGCAGCAGCACGCATGTAGATGCTGACCCAGCTGGCTGGGGCATGAGGGTGCTTTAGTGTGGGGGCTACCTGACAGCTAGCCCCACACTGGAGCACCCTTGTGCCCTAAGTTGCCCCCTTCACAGCATGTTGAGCCAGGTCGGAGCAGCCATGGGTTGGCAGGCTGACCCCCTGGGCTCCCTGCCAGCTGGGGCTGTTCTGACCCGGCTCAACATACAGCAGTCTTGGGCACACGTGTAAATGCGGTACCTGGGAGCAATAAACTCTGGCGTGATATGCACCGAAGTTTATTGCTGCACATTAATTGTACACACAGACATGTTCTGTGTGAATATTCTTAGCCCAAACTAAGAATTCCCAAGTTGTACTGCATAAAGTCATGCTCAGTGAGCAGTAGTCTGCATGAGGAATTAGGATGGAACTTCTGGTATGGATGGAAATTCACACCCTAACTTGCACTTCCCTGTGAAGACAAGACCAGAAACAGAGCTTAATATGATTAGGTGGCTTTCCAGGCTAAAACAGGAAATTCACAACAGCAGAACTGGGAACTGAATTGCCTTAACCAAAAGAGTACCTTCCCATACCACTAATCAAATGTGTGGGCAGGAGGGCATGTATTAATACCACTCCAGATTGTTTAAAAAAGGATAAAAATTGCATATGACTATATTTTTGGGAGTTATTATTTCAGTGCATTTACATTCTTTCCCCACCTCTATTCAGGTCTGATACATTAGGCCATATCTTGCCCACTCTTGGCAAGGACTGGACGCACCAAGGGATTGCAAAATTGTACCATAAAGTGAGCCAGTGAGTATTCAGTAAATCTTTTTTTGTGCATCCTGTGTGCTTTTATCAAGGGATAGTTCAAATGTATGTGTTTGCAGAGATTAAAATTTACAGACTACTGGTTGGTTTGTAGTGATAAGATCTGAATTCTGAACTTTGCTTTCAAACAAGAAGAGCATAGCTGGTTGCTCCAGAAAAGAGCTAAGCCTTGATGAATAAGAGCTCCATTGCATGAAATTCCACTATGTGATGATGGGACAGCACCATCATCTTCTGTGGATAGCAGAATGGTGGACTCCTCTTTAGTGATTTAAAGCATACCTACAAGGCTGCAGTAATTCCAATGGGCAGTGCTATTGCAGCCAGAGAAATTTACATTTTTGGAGAGCAGGGAGCTTCAATAGATACAAGTCAGAGAGTTCATTCACAAGCTCCTAACAATCTTCTTTTAAGTTATTTCATAGTCTTCTCAGTGAGGAGATTACAGAATAATTTAAGTATCACTTGGTAATTTTGAGTGTAAATCATTCACCTGTGTTGAATGGGACATCCGTCCTTGGATACTTACTATCAATAGTTCTGGGCTTCGGTTTGACATATTGCATAATAATAGAATTCAAAGGCAGCCATGAAATTCATTGTGACTAGCATTTGTATGAATTATTTGCTGTTTAAAAGCATTGGAGGTACATAGAACTTTTTTTGCTAAATTGATAAGTGCCTGAGGGCCTGTCTACATTGGACAATTGGTGTGGCATGAGGTAGTATGTGAATTCACAGTTCTCCAGGTAATCCACACTATTTCCCCATGTATACACTCTTAGTTGATACTTACATATGCTTTTGTGCAAGGGATGGTGAAAAGACCCAGATTCTATTCCACCTAATAAACATCTAAATGGATTTAGGCAGCTAAGTTCAATTCTATTCCACCCGGTTCACCTTACTGAAAAAGAGGTAATGCAAAAGGTCTTTTTCCTTCTTGCTACTTTTTTGATCCAGTCTTAAGGGCTATGGTGAATTACAAAAACAGATGCACTAATACATTTTCATGACTTGACTAGGGTGGAATAGAATTGCACATAGGTACCCCAGTCCACTTAGGCCCCTGTCATACATTGCAATTGTCATATGATTAATGTGTTAATCATATAGTAACCTGTAACATGCCACACATTCAAGCAATTTACTGTCAGATATAGAGCCATAAAAATGGAGAACCAATCTCAAGGATGTTGCTTGCAAAATGTAGACTGTCTTTGTAGCTTGATTTTATTGCACTTTAATTTGAATGTGTAGCATGTTACACACAGGGTGATAGAGCTTTTGCTTGGGAAACCTGTGAGTAGGCAGACATACATAAAAGCACCTCATAATGTCACTGGAGAATTTGATCCCTGCTGTTTCTGCCCCTGCCCTCCATCTCTCCTTCCCTTCTCCCTTTCTCCCTACTGCTCATACAGGTTTCCCCAGATCTGCACAAGGGTTGGGGAGCAGGACTTGTACCCAGGGAGAGCCCAAATTACTTTTCATTTACAGCACAGCTGACGGTACGGATGACAGTCCTTGCCAGCAGCTTTCCAGCTTCCCTCGTTTTTTAGTGTGGCAGAGCAAGTGCCCAGGGTGCTTTTTTCCCTCCCTGGAAAGCTTGCCTTTTGAACATGAAGCAGATCATATGGTGTAATATGTTCACTGAGTGATATTACCCATTGCTTGGTGGGAGTAAAATCTGCCGGGAACCTTAGGTACCTGATAGGCAGAATAGAATCAGGCCTTACATATAGTACAACATATAACTATATAACATGTGCCAATATATTTTGTTGTATTCCTGTTTCCATACGTGGTATCAGTTGAAGCACATAGAGATGCTTATGATTCCAGGCTGTTTTAGATGAAATTCTGTTTGGATTCCATTTTGAATCTGGACAAAGCAATATTTGTCCACCTTCATGGATAAGCTTAAGCATCACCAGGGTAACTCTACATGGGCTTTGAATTCTGATAGGAAGAGGCAGTTTTTGTAAAAATCTCACCTTATTTGTTTCGGATACCACATATGAAAATTGAACTGAATGGGAGCTCCAAACAGAATAGGCTGTTGTACTGCATTTCTCAGTGAAACTCTCTGGCAAGATTATTCCTTGAAGTGTATGTAAAAATCATTCTTTAAAAATGTGTAGTAGCTAACATCAGGTTGTCTTTACTAGAAGGCATTTTATTGTATATGTATTTTATTTCTTTCACTTTAAATGCAAAAAAAGAGATGCTTATTCACAGCTCTATGCACCTTAGCAACTATTCAAAAGGATAGTCCATATAAATATCAGTACATTTGACACTGGTAATAAGTTAGTAGGATAGGTATGGTCAGACTAGACAGTGAATAACTTTAACATTGGAACAGGAAGTCTCTGTTGGATGCAGTGGTAAAGAGAAGCCCTGTGGAGGAATGCAAAGAGGTGACTGAGGTGATTCATAGATTCATAGATAGGTAGGGGCTGGAAGGGACCTTGCAGATCATCGGGTCCAGCCCCCTGCTCGAGGCAGGAAGACAACTGGGGTTAGGTGACCCCAGAGAGGTGACTGTCTAGTCTCCTCTTGAAAACCTCCAGGGTAGGTGATTGCACCACCTCTGGAGGGAGTTTATTCCACAGTCTGGACACCCTGACTGCAAAGGAGTTTTTCCTGGTATTAAGCCTTCCAGGAGTTTGTATCCATTAGTCCTGTTCTTCCTTGGGGATGCCCTAGTGAACAGTTCACCGAGCTCCTGATGCACACCTCTAATATAGCGGTAAACTGCTATCAAGTCCCCTCTCAAACTTCTCTTCTTTAGGCAGAGTGCTATTCCTAAGATATTTTAAGTGGTGATGGGAGAGAAAGATTAATGGCATCAGGATCTGAGAAAAGATTACAGTAATAAAATATGGCTGCTTACAGATGTGGGAAAAAACAAACAAACAGCACTTAACTTTCAGCTCAGCGTGCCCCTGCACTGAGCGCACAGCATGCCCAGAAGAGGCATTGCATGCATTTGACCCAGCTCCTCAGTGTCTGTATAGCTCATATGCTCCAGCAGGGCTTTTTGGCACCTTTGTCTGATAGCTAATTGAATTAGCTATTAGATAAAAGTGCCAAAAAGCCTTGCTGAAGCGCATGAGCTATAAGATGCTAGGGAGTTGGGTCAAATTGATGTGATGCCTCTTCTGGTAAAGCACTACTTTTTTCCCTCCCATGTCTGTCAGCTCCCTATAGCAAAAGGACCTTGGCAAGAGTTTCAGCAGTCTGTGCAAATAGAAAAAGATGGAGATTTGTGATGCTGTACAGGAGGAAATAGCACTGTTCAGGGTATAGTTCTGCTCTGGTTCAGTCTGTGGATCTATGCATGTTGGCTAGAACCTCCTGATCATTCATATACAACCTGAATGTCATTATTTGCTTTCTGAACTCCTTTGCATGGTTAGGGGCATGGGTTAAAACATGGCCTGGTCTTTAGATTGATCTGGGAATAGCCTGCATAGGAAAAGTATCTTGAATGAGGATAGTTCTTCAAAGCCCTGCCTAGAATTCCCTCAGAAGGGCAGAGAAATTCTTTCACAATTGACACAACCAGAAGAAGATCCTAGAATATCTCAGCACAGAGACAGGGCCCCAGGCACATGGGCAAGTGCAGTCATTGCAAAAATACAGAAAGGCAGATGAGGCTTTTTTGTGAGAAAACTAGTCTGGCCAGGTTAACTCAAGGGCTCAGGCCTGGATGCTGACCACCCAAGCTAACTGTGTGGTGAAGAAATACTTTATTTACTCAAACATAAGAATACCCCAAATATAAGACAACCCCCCCAATAATTAGATTCCATATATGGAAAATTTATACATTTGTCATAATTTTCCAGGTATAGAATCAAATTATTGGAAGTCTGTCTTGAATTTGACTCCTTCCTATTGGTACAGCAGAGACAGTGAATCTCGGGGTCAGGGAGTCCTCCTGCCCTCCTCCCTTGCTTAACTTCTTTCCTGCTGCAGCCTCTGCCCCCACCCCTGACTGGTAGACCCTGCTCTCCTTGAGGTCGTGGAAGCAAGGGCAAATTTGAAAACACTGACTTTGAAATAAGCATGCTTGTAGTAATTTGCATATAGGCAAATTCCTACATGCACTCACAGTCTTGGTTCATCTGGAATTAATGCATTTTTACCTTTTTTGAAACTGTTGCAAGTTTTACTAGAGGTACTCCATAAACTCACTTTTAGGCAACTGTTTCATATCTACTTATACATAGTACAAACTATGCATGATATTAGTCTAAAGCCAAAAGGCTCATGAGTTACAGTGTAGTTCATTTGGCTGGACCCCAGCAGAGTCAACAGTATTTCAAGCTGTGGTGTCACCACAGCTCAGTTTTGCTCAGTATGTGTGTGTACTCCAGATACAACCCTCCCCACTGTAGTTCCCCCTACAAAGGGTCCATCAGCTAATTCACACTCATGATTGCAATTGGGTGTGTTTGTCAGGAGTTAATGAATGTAATGAGATTTCCTTGTATGCAAATATGAGATGGCTTTTCTCTCCATGCTGATTGGGGGCAAAAAAATCTCATATTTGAGTAAATACAGTATGTGTAGAATCACTTGGGTGCATCTAGGGATAGCCAAAAACAAAGAGAGCAGATTACAGCCACAGTAACTAAGAAAGCAATGAATGAAATGAAAGATTAATAATTCAGTTTTGGCTACAGGAAGCTTAAATTGGTAGCTGGACATGCACGGTGATGATGTGATATAGTATTGGATAAAAAGGCATATTTCCTCATGTTCTAATATTCACAAAGTTGCTTCAGTTTCATTTTTTACAAAAAGAAAGGTGACACAGCATTCTTCGTTTATTCAGAATGCATTCCTGCTTTCTTCAATGCTGTGTTCTTTCATAGTCAGTTCATAGTACACATTCAGATTACTCTTAACTACTTTAAAGATCTTCAGGTGTAATGCACAATGGTACAAATGGTTGATTTGGTTTGTTCTGTGTGATAGGGTTGCGTTAAGATTGGTTTGTTATTGTTACTGTTCTTTTGTATGGATGATGAACTCTGAATTATGTATGACGTAATTTAAATAACGGTAGAGATACAGGCCTAACTTTACCAATATTTTGGATAAGGATGAATTATTACTCAAGGCACAATGCAGACTGGAAGATCATGTGGTTAGAGTTGTTTAGGAAGATGAATAATCTTCTAATTGTATTTGAAAAAGAAATGAAGAAATGTTTTTAACTGTAATTCTTTTGTTTTTATGTCAACTGCTGTAGGCAGGTGTTAGGGCCATAAACTGAGGGTCAAATAAATGTGAGTTTTGTTGTATATAAATAGTGTTACTATTACAGCAGTTAGATATTATAAACAGGTACTATAAATCTATAATGGCCATATTTAACGCCCTTACAAGCACTGAGGAACACTTCATGGGTAGTTCCATTACAGGATAAATGGGGTAAGGTGCTATTAAATCAAACTGAAGGCCTCAAAAGTTGAAAACCAGTAGCATGTAAATGCTCGGTTTCTTCTGCTGAAACATTTATTTCAATACCAATCCAGAAATGATTTCCTCATATGACTGAATTTGAAGCTCAAGATATAATATTTCAAGGAAAGTGTGGCATGCACATATAAATTCATCCTTTGATATCACAAAGTCCCAGAGGGATTACTGTGGGTTAAATTTAAAGAAGATTGATATAACCTTGTATACTGGCTACCTTTTCTTTTCTTAGTACAAAATATTTCAATAAGTTATAAGAAGTGCAATGCCAGTAAATAGGACCAGATTTTACCTGGGGGTTGTACAAGTACCACAGAGATGAGAATATCCTATGTTGGTAAATCCCTAACTACAGAGCACATCTACACAAGATGCTTACTATGGAGTTGCCTAATTGGATCTGTAGTAAAGCCTCAGTGTCTACACATGCAGCCTTATTAGGCGGCAGTAAACTAATTAACTCCATCATATGTTAGTACTTGTAAACACAAGTACTTTCCTACAACAGTGTTATTTAGTGTGCAGCAACCCATGTGTAGACACTGGCGGGGCTGGCTGGGGCACAAGAGTGACTCCCCCTGCCCCTCCAGGTCCCCTGCCAACCAGGGCTGCTCTGATCTGGCTCAGTGTCCTGTGGTCTCAGGCGCATGTGTAAATGCAGCACCTGGGAGTGATAAGCTCTGGTGCAAACTGCACCAGGGTTTATTGCATTGCACTAATTGCACATGTAGATATGCCTATAGTGGAGCACTACAGAACATCACCATTTGAGGCTCTTTCTCCTAGTGTTTTTACTGTTTTGAAATAATTCTTAAGTCCTTACAGTCCAAATGGGTTATATAGATAAAGATCACTAACAGTCATAGCTTATCTCATGGATAAATAGACCATCACACTTGCTATTATCTACTTTATAATTACAGTGACTGCTTCTTTTTTTTCTTTAATAGAAATGGATATAAATTTCTGTACTGCTCAGCACGTGCTATAGGAATGGCAGACATGACCAGAGGATATTTACATTGGGTCAACGAACGAGGGACAGTACTACCTCAGGGACCTGTGCTATTAAGTCCAAGCAGCTTGTTCTCAGCCTTTCACAGGTATTTATATAATTGTAGTTCATACCCAATGAAAACATTCACAACTTTGTACTTAGATATCTTGATTTTATTTGTCCACTTTAATTTATTAGCAGTATTTCTATTAGGGGTTGGTGCAGATTCTAATTAAAGGCCAGTCTGTATTAGGTAACCAATATCTATTTGTCCCTGAGGTGTTTGCTAAAGACAGGCTTCATTTTGCAATGGTAACTATTAAAAATTCAATACTTGCCAACAGATACCACCTGTTGACTTCATGGTGACTGCTGTTAGTTCCACTTGTTATATACAGTTTTCAAAGAGCTGCTTACAAAAATATTACGTTCAGTTTCATGTAAAAATAAAGTTAACATATTCTCTTAACTGTGATATGTTATAAAGACATGTTGACGTATAATAAACTGAATGTAACCTGTCTGAGGAAGAAATAACTCAGCTTTTGACATGTGTGTCCTACTTCAGTGAAGTGATTCTTGCAAATATTGTAGGGTAAGTGCAGCTGTGATAGGAGTTTTCCATTAAAATTATAAATTGGGGAACATTTGAAAAATGTGTCAGTCAATTTCACACATTGTATTCTAAATATAGGAGACCTTGGAAACACCAACTATTGTACTTGGACCGATTTACTGGATTGCAATAAAATAGTTTTCATTACTTTACACCTTACTCTCTCTTGGTGGGGTTATCATTATACTCCTGCTTTCTGCATATGTATTAGATATTTGGTCCTTGTCCCCACATGTACAGTCAGAGCATCAGTGGCACATGTTGACAAGGAGTGACTGCGGGGAGGGGATTCTTAGTGGTAGCTTTAACCTTTAGGGACTTTGGTTCAGCTCCAAATGATTCTCATGGGTGCCATTTAAATAGAAATGATTTGGACTGTAACTTTACAGGCTCTTTGAGCCTGTAACTTTGGTAGGTTGGGAAAAGGTGGTTTTACTCCCCTGTTGCTCCTTCTTTATCCTAAATTGATCTGGGAAATTGATTGATTCAACTCCTGACACACATTAAAACATTAAGGTTGCCTTAGTTTGCACTTTTCTGCATAGGGCCCATCACTACAGCTGGGAATGGCTGGAGTGTAAGAAAACTGTGCCAGCCATACCCTGACAGCCTTCCTGAATGCACTTCTGTTTAGGGGATCATCTGGGGAAGGCGCACCAGCTCTGCACCATGAAGGATTCCCTTTATGTTATAGGAGTTTCCGGAGTGCCAGATGTGCCACACTTTGCCAGGAGATGCAGTTGTCAAAGGGTTGCAGCTAGATCCTCTGTCCATTACTCTGTAATGAATTAAAGAGAAATAGAAACTTTTGTCCTTATTTTCTGCTCATTGTTATTGGTGGGTGAACAACCCTGCAGAAACAGGTTAACTGTAAATAGTCCTTCTCATCTGGTACATACGGAAATTGCAATCCTGATGGCAGCATAGCTAAACAATGTGTAGGTAAGAATAATATCATCTATTGAATCATTCAACATTTTTCAGGAAGAGAGTTTATGTTATTATATTGCACAAACCATAAATCTCTCTCTTAGAAACTGTTCTTTATAATTCACTATCTGTATTTAATAGCCACATATTTTTTTAATAAGTGTGGTCTTTTCAGGGACTTTATCTCTGTAAATTTGAGGAAAGGTTTTAGGAGTCATAACTTCCAAATAAAGATTTATGGTTTGGGGATTTCTTTTCTTCTACCCCACACCTGGAAACTGGTTAAGCGAAATGTATTGAACAAAATAAAAAGGATATTGCTCAGGTTTTATTTTTTGTGCACTTCTGAAATCTCATGTTTTCTTTATTTTAGGGAAGTGATAGAGAAGAAGCCAGAAAAATTTAAAGTTCAGTGTCTGACAGACATAAAAAATTTGTTTTATCCTAACATAGAGCCCTTTTATGCTGCCTTTGGAAACAGACCTGCCGTAAGTGATAGTTGAGGGTATTTTTCTTACAATGTATGGAATGTCATTTATTTACTGTTTCTATTGCACTAGTATTCAAAAGCCCTGCATAGGAATTAGGGCCACATTTTTCAGGCTCTGTACAAGTACATAATGTAAATTCAGTCCCTACTTCCAAGACCCCACAGTTTAGGCTTGTGATGATATGCAACAGGTAACTAAATAGAGAGAGGGAAGGGAAGACAAGAGCAGTAAGCATTTTCATAAAGTAGCAGAGAGAGTAGTCACAAGTGGTTGACTGTATTTAAAATCCTTCAATCTACTTGAAGACACTGAAAGTGATAAGTTGCCTTGGTACCATTAGAAATATAGGTCCAAATTCTACTTTTAGGCATACTAGCACAAACCCACTGAACTACATGCGAGCACAGTAATGCAAGTTGAAGCAGAATTATGCTGTCAAAAGTCAATGAAGATTTAGGCCTCTAGGGTGTCTTCACATGTGCTCTGGGGTGGGGAGAGAGGAGGGCATTTTAATTAGAGCAGCTCTTGGGAGCCACTCTAATTGAAATGACCTCAGAGCCTCATGTATTCAGCATCCCATGGTTCAAAATGGAGGTAGGGATGCTTTAACTAAAGCTCGTCAAATGTGCTTTAGGTAAAGCACCCCATTGCCATTTTGAAATACAGGGATGCTGAATATATATGATGGCAAGGCTGCTGGAGTTTTCTAAGTAGAATGCTGCAGCAGACTCAATTAATTGTCTGCTCCCATGCATTCTAATTAGAACATGTTGGAGCAGGTGACACGCACGTGTAGAGGTGCCCTCTAAGGCCTCGATCTTCAGAGGTATTTAAGTATCTAATTCCCATTTAAATTAAGCTGCTCCGTTTTGAATGAATAATTAAATATTTACTAGCATAGGTCTCCCCTATCCAGATGAGGGCTATAACTCATGGGTTTTTGAATCATTCTCATTATCTCTAGCCCAGTGAATATTTATAGATGTATAGATACAAAGTGAAACAGGTCTAACAGGAGAGATTGAGAGAATAGCACAGTACAATATCCCATAGCCTGAAGGTGAGGGCGCTCTTCTTGGAGGTGGATGTAAATTCAAGTCCTCTCAGGCAAAGGAAGAATGTCCTAACCATTAGGCTAATGGGAAAAAGGTGGTTGGCATGACTTTTTCCTCCATGTTTTGTGTGGGGTTAGACATGTTTAGAGCATATGTGCTGAGACAGGTGAAGAAATGCCTATTTTATTAATCTCATTGGGCATGAGCTTGTCACTAAAGCTAGTTGCCACTGCCAGGATCCCAGAGATATTTTGGCATCTGAACCACCATTGTGAACCTGGGCTCCTGTTTCTTTGATTGCCACGAAAATGTATAATTTTCCTCCTTTCTGAGGACTTTATTAAGCTTCATTCTTATAACATGTTAAGAGAACTTCAGATGCAGGGTAATGTGCCCATTAATACTAGCATTTCTACCACTATCTATATTCTTCTGTTCTGTATATTTTATAAAGAATACAAAAATGGTGTTGAAAGGAAGGATCATAGCTTTAATTTATTTTTTTTCTTTTCTTTCCTTTTTTTTGATTTTGTTCAGGATGTTTATTCATACAAGCAAGTAGGGGTCTCCTTAAATAGAATATTTACAGTTAATCCCAAAGGAGAACTTGTACAAGAACATGCAAAGACCAACATCTCTTCGTAAGTAGTCATCTCTCCATTTATCTCTAAGGTTTCATAGACCAATTCATCCCCTGCTGTAATTCCATTGATGAAATGAATTATACCATTGGCTGTTAACAAAGGTTTCTTTTGAATATTTATATCAAAAGCTTTGCATTGATGGAATACTATTTTATCCAAATCTCAGCATCCTTTACTTCAAATAACTAGGTCTTCACTGAGCCTAGAATTTAAAAAAAGATCATATCTATTCACTTAAAGGACTGTCATTTTCATAGAATCATAGAAAATTAGGGCTGGAAGGGACCTCAGGAGGTCATCTAGTCCAACCCCCTGCTCAAAGCAGGACCAGCCCCAACTATATAATTCCAGGCAATGCTTTTCATAGCTGGGTCTTAAAAACCTCCAAGGATGGAGATTCTACAGTCTCTCTGGGTAACCTGTTCCAGTGCTTTACTACCCTAGTGAGAAACTTTTTCCTAATATCTAACCTAAACTAGCCTTGCTGCAACTTGAAATTTGAAATGCAGTCAGTTTAAGGGACGAGTAAAAGCAATTTCCTGAGTCCTTCGCCCTTTATATGGATTTTAAATAATTTTGCCGTTAAAGTTCTCCTTTCTTTGGATTTTTTGGCACAGCATCCAGACAAATAAAAGTGGAAACTAGGGTCCAGATCCTCAGAACTACCTGGATGTGTTAGATCTAATGGAATCAGCCTGCAGTTAGGTGCTGGGCTTTCCTATACAATGCTGAGGGAAAGTTTAGTGCTTAAGAAAGCAGCTGAGTGGGAAGCTGCTTAATTCAGCCAGGAGTGAAGTGTATAGGAAGAGAGTGAAATTTGGGTTCCAGAGATCTCTGGCAAGGCAAAATGGCTGTTTTTAGAGACCTGAGATGTGAACCCTTCTGCAGTTAGTTTTTTGTATCTGAAAGAGAAGGGGACAGGTGTGGGGGAGCATAGAATGGCTTGCAGAGATTAATGCAAACCTTTCCTCAAAATAATTTTATTTTAGAAAAGTAACAGGTAGAAAAGAAAAATATCTGAGTCCAGAATCTTATCTGCCTGTTATGTACCTAAGCCCTGGATCCCTCATTCTATGTCTAAAGATGCATAAGTGACAGTGCCACTTTATGCAGGTTTTAGAACCTAAACTTCTCTGCATGATTACATCTCCAAAACATGCTCAGATGTGATTCAATACTCCACTGCAACCCTATTTCACCTGGGAAAGTACATGAATTCTGTGCAGCTCTCCAGAATATAGCCAGAAATCCATGTCTACAAGAGGACATTGTCTACAAGAGCTTCCAGCTTGAGAATAGTGGCGGTGCTACTCACCTTTTGTCCAACAGCTTAGTAGTTAGGGCACTTGCCCTGGAATGGAAGATATGAGTCCTAGGCCCTCCACACATCTCTGCTAGAACAGAATCCTATCAATTAGGCAGGGTAGAGGGGAACTCCATCCCTCCTGTTGAAGCTGGGCCATTAGGCAGCCAGAGAGGAAAGATATGTGAAGCTTGAAGGAGAGCAACCAAAGGGAGCCTGACTTTGGTTCATTGAGGCTGGCACTGCCCTGGAAGTGAGGGAGCAATGATTCCTGTTCCTAGTTCCCAATAGCTATTTAATGCAAAGTACAAAGACAGCCTCAGGAGCATATCTTTTCAACTGGCATGGTTAATTATACAGGATGGATTAGGACCTAAACTCTATATAAGTGGCATTTAATGCCACTATGTATCTTAGAGAGAGATTAAAATCTGGGCCTTGGACCTCTAAATGAAACTTAAAGGTATACTAGATGGGTTAGGATCTGACCCACAGTCATCATTCTAAAGCTATTGCACATGAGCAGTTCCATAACAATGGAGCATTATTGAGGCGCATTTGTACAATATACGTCACAGTGGTAACATAGGTTCTACCAGGATATGCACGAATACTACAGAACCCTGACTGCTCCAGTCAGCCACATGTCCAATCAACTGCAAACAGTTTCACATTGTTTCTGCATTGTAGTTTCTGTCCTACTCTTAAAGTTTATAAAGAGTATAAACTTGATACTTCTTCCCTTTTTTGATGAAGAAAGATTGAAATATGTTCTGTGTTCATGAAATATTATAAATACTTTTGTCCAAATTAGCCAAAGGGATGGGTGATTTTTGAGACTACTAAAAAAGGACAGGATTGTGCTGAAGGAGTGTTCAGTACTTTCTGAAAAATCTTCTTGGTTTGTTTCTTGGCTTTTCTATTGTTCTATGTGGGCTTTACCATCTAGCCACTTCCAAAATAATCTGACTTGTTAAATAAAAAAATCAAAAGAAAAAGAACAGAGATGATTTAAATGAAAATTTGTTTTTCAGCTACGTCAGACTATGTGAGGTGGTTGATCATGTGTTTCCTTTGCTGAAAAGAAGCCATTCTTCAGATTTTCCTTGTTCTGACACATATAGTCAGTTCACATACTGGAGAGAACCATTACCACCTTTTGAAAACCAGGATATAAATCGATCTTTATCTTAAATTCAACTCCAGGCTTTTGGCCTTAGTTAAAAGAACTAGCTGTCATGTATTTGAAGGTTATAGTTTGGTTTTTGCCTTGGACACTTCAACTGGAATTTGTGATATTGTGAACATTCTACCGGTTTGTTAAGAGCAACATTAGAAATGCTTTTTGGAGGCTGCAAGTCACATTTCCAAATGATGCATCAGGACAAATATTACTGGGAATGGGAGTTGTGCTCTCAACTTTACACCCAGCATGCTCAAACTGTGTCAGTCTTATTCCATAAGGTCAATTGCAGGTGCAATGATGTTGAGATTGCATTTAAGTGCACTATAAATGCTAGTTCAAGTGAAAACAAAAATGAACTGTGATTCTATATCTTTTTTGTACAGGGATCTGATGCATCCTCATCCCTTCTAACTAATAAGGGAGGCCATAGCATATCCCCCTGACACCTGTTTGTAATGCATATAGGGGTTGCTACCCATGCCGAGTTAAAATTCCTTTGTTTGAAGGAGAGAAAAAAATGGGGATAAATTATCAGGTGGTGCAAATTGGCAAAGAATCAATGAGATCAACACAGCTATGTGAAGGTATACCAGCTATAGATCTGATGTATTATTTTGACATTATCACGCTATCACAAGTAATGCATGATGTGAATTTAAAGTAAGGGTGATAAAAAAGTAGTGTCAGATTCTGCTACCCTTACTCACATTGAGTAGTACCTTACTTCAAGAATAGTCCATTTGGATTAAGGTACAATTTAAAAGTGGAAGAATTAGACCCATCGTTGAACTCTTGCCGCTACTGAAGTCAATGGCAAAACACCCATTACTTTTAGGAAGGCCAGGATTTCACCTATCAATTGCACTGAGCCACTGGAGCCAAGAGCTTCAAAGTACTTGTCAGCACCAGAAAATGTTCTGTCAAACCTTTCTTTGCCTACTGTGTGCCCTTTACTGGTTAAGGATGCATCTCATGTCTTTACTTTGCAGCCTTTTCCAATTCTGTATAATAAAGATGTGTGTGTTGGGCAGTGCGTCTTACATCTTTGTGGAAACAATGAAATCTTCTGTTTGTGTTAAGTTCTGTACATGCATATTTCTGTCCTCATTTGCACATATACTCTATGTTGGTACTGCTTTGTTTTGTTACCTGCATTTGAAAGCCTTAAGATTTAATTATATGTGCTGGAAGCAATATAAGAGATCAGTTTGAAGTGTTCTTCAAATAATCTGCCTGAACCAATTGCAGTGTTTCGCTTTAAAATATAGACTTCAACTGGCCCTATAATAAGTAATTCTGGAAACGTGCTTGGAGCTAGTAATAAGATGTACTTTTTAAAATATTTAAATCTTTTTAAAAAACATTTATAGCCAGATTGCTGTCTGAAAAAAGACTGAACATGGTATTGTGGAATTCCATATATATTGTACTTCAGCTTCTCTGTACCAGATGTGCTCAGTTTAAAAGAAACAGTTGAATTCTGCTGCTGATTGAAGTCAACAGTAGATTTGCAAATGGCATTAATGGAAGGAAAATTGGGGCTCCAAAATCTGCCTTGTCTAACTGGTAGTGCTGCAGACTCACCCTAGGGGCCAGTTCACCCTTGCCCCATACGTGGAATAATAATTTGTACAAGTGTGAGGGACAGCAGTGAATAGGGACCTAAATCTCACTTCCTGGTGTGAACCCTTAACTCAGTAGAACTGCAAGCTGTGTCCAGCTGAGGCAAATGTCCTCTTCAGTTAAGTCACAATTAGAACAAGAGGAGAAAAGAGCATATTTGTACTTTCTAAACCCCAGTCGACTTTGCAAGCCTGGCAGCTTAAAAGAAAGCTATACACTTTGTTTCTTGTAAACTGCACTGATTTGGTATGGTGTTTCTGAGAGACAATCAATGTGGGCTTCAGGGTACCAATTAAGTGTGTCACTTCTCTAAGTACAAGCGCACTCAAACCTTTATTCTTTGTCGGTATTATTTATTACATTTCATTAACGTAATTGGAGTTACTCGATGAACACACTATCTGTATCCTATCTGCATTTATCCTGAAAATGCTGATCTTGGTGCAATTATTACACACACAAAAAATCTGGTCATTTGGTTAACAAACCATCAGTTTAGCTTCATAGTGCTTTGGGTCTGATTTTCAGAGGCACTGAGCAAGTGCAGCAGCTGCAGCATCCCCCAGAGAAAATGCCTCTGAAAGTTAGGCCATCAAATGTATTTGTCTATTTACTAGTAAGTAACAAATCCATTCTCTTTAAGCACCTTTGCTATTGCAAACCAAATGACAGTGTGATGAGTAGGTAATTTACTAGTTTTGATGTGAATATCCTACTGTTTACAGTGCTGTGTACCCCTGTGTATATGGATGTTGCAATGTTGTTGCATAAACACATGCAAATTTGTTTCACTGCTAGCTAATACTTATCAGATTGGCTCATGAGAACAGCTTAAAAAATCGGTCAGCCTGTTCTCAAGACAGATATTGCTTTATTTTTAAATATACAGTTTTCTAAAAGTACATTATGTTTTGTTTTGATGGCTGAGCAATTTTATGCACACATCTTTAAATTGCTTTGTTAATTCATAAAGAACAAAATGAAATGGTTTAATGAATTCTTACTCTTTCTGTGAAAGAAAAATCTTACTACTTTGCTTTCAGTGTAATGCTGGTTTCTGTTATAGAGAGAATATGTTTGCTAACATACTAGAAATACACAGACCACTATGTATTCTATTTATATAATAAACATATTATATAATAAACTAGAATATGCAGCGGTGAGGAGTGAGCTAATATTTATTTTCATGGATCGGGTGATCATGCCGCTCTAGCAGTGTCGCATGAGAAGCAGGCTAACAGGGGGGCAGATTCTATTCTATTTATTAAGGTCTAAGTGGACTTAGACACCTAAATATGATTCTGTTCCACCCTTTTCAAGTCCCTAAAAATCCCTTTATTCACCTACATTTGTAGCACAATATCATATGAGCCTTAAGGCAGAGTCAGAAAAAGCCAGTGATGAGGAGGAGTAGCTACTCACCTTTTCCATTCACAGTTTTTAAAGAACGTGAGCTGTGTGGAATAAAATTGCACATGGGGCGTGAGTGCACTTAAGTGCCTATGGCTGCAAAAAGACATCACTGTCCTGGGAGAAAATGGTTTCTCTGGGACAAAAGTGAAATTGTTCAGACATTCATGTCTGTTGTTCTGGGACAAGCTGTAAAGAGGTTCATGGTACAAGAAATGCTGAGTTTGTCCTGGGACACCACAAAGTGTGTCTGAATGGTTATCCCAGGATAGCATCATTGAATCAATGGCAAAAAAGTGGCAGTTCATTCAGCTGCTCACTAAGCCCTGATTGGAAGGGTGATATTTATAAACAGCAATCCTGTGCGTTTTCTGTTCTAGAGCAAACACAGGTGCAACATATCCTGGGACAAATGCAACATTTGTTCCTAGCCGAATAGGTGGAATAGAATCTGGTCCATAGTTGTTATGTTAGTTATGTAAAGATTAACATAATTTTGGAGGTAGAGATCATTTTTTTTACTTTTAGATTTAGATAATTATTTTTCAGTCTATTTGTATACAGCATTTGCTCTGTATATGTATGTGCTATTGCATTGATGGAAGTCATTGTAACACCTTGTTTTGATGTGCTGAATGCAAAAAACAAACAAAAAATCATAATAAATACCAAATGATGAAAAATAATTTTCTGAAATTTCATGTCATGAGTGGTTTTTTTCAAGGCTTTGATTCTAGCCCTGTGTTTTTGGAGACATTTTGAAGAATAGTGTGACATTTATGTTTCCAATGCTAATTGCTTTGTCTCTTATCAGGTTTACCCACTGGGACATGGGTAACGTGGGGCCTGTGCAAGACACGTTAAGAAATCTGGTTGTCGCACCAGACGACAAAACTAACCTATCTAACAATTTCTTTGCCTCCATTTTTCTGAGCGGGGACCGGGTCACCCCTGCCCCCCACACTGGGACCCCCATAGGACCCAGGGGAGGCACACCCATGCCTAGGGTCAGTAAGGACCTATTCAGGGAACTTCTGGAGGGACTGGACATATTTAAATCAGCTGATCCTGATGACCTCCACCCCAGAGTGGTGCGGGAATTAGCAGAGGTCATTGCAGGACCCCTGGCACGGCTTTATGAGCACTCGTGGTACTTTGGTGTGGTGCCAGAGGACGGAAAAAGGGCCAATATAGTTCCCATTTTCAAAAAGGGGAGGAAGGAGGACCCAGGAAACTATAGGCCAGTCAGTCTTACCTTGATCCTAGTTAAGCTTTTTGAGAGAATTATCCTGGTGCATGTCTGCAAGGGGCAAGCGGGGGAGATTATGCTTAGGGGCACCCAACATGAGTTCATTAGATGCAGGTCCTGTCAGACCAACCTGGTGGCCTTCTATGACCAGGTCACAAAATCCTTAGATGCAGTTGTAGCAGTGAATGTAGTCTTTCTGGACTTTAGGAAGGCCTTCGACACTGTCTCTCCCCCCATTCTCATTAAAAAACTAGGGGACTGTGGTGTCGACACCTACACAGTCAAATGGGTCGCTAACTGGCTGGAGGGCTGCACCCAGAGAGTGGTGGTGGACGGGTCTTATTCAACCTGGAGGGATGTGGGCAGTGGGGTCCACCAGGGCTTGGTCCTCAGGCCTGCACTGTTCAACATCTTCATTATTAACTTGGACAAGGGTGTAAAAAGCACCCTGTTCAGACGACACTAAGGTGTAGGGGGAAGTGGGCACGCTAGAAGGGAGGAATAGGCTGCAATCGGACCTAGACAAGTTACAGGGGTGGGCAGATGAGAACAGGATGGGTTTCAACACTGACAAGTGCAAGGTGCTGCACCTGCGGGGGAAGAACCAGCAGCATACCTACAGGCTGGGGAGCTCCCTTCTCGTCAGTGCAGAGGCAGAAAAGGATCTTGGAGTCATTATTGATGCCAAAATGAACATGGGCCGCCAATGTGGGGACGCGGTCAGGAAGGCCAACCGCGCCTTGCACCTTGTCATGCATCCACAGGTGCATCTCAAGCAGGTCCAAGGAGGCTCCCCCTCTATGTGACACTGGTCAGGCTGCAGTTGGAGTACTGCATCCAGTTCTTGGTCCCGCACTTCAGGAGGGATGTGGATAACTTGGAGAGGGTCCAGAGGAGGGCCACCTGCATGATCAGGGGGCAGCAGGGCAGGCCCTACGAGGAGAGGCTAAGGGACCTGAACCTGTTCAGCCTCCACAAGAGAAGGCTGAGGGGAGATCTAGTGGCCTGTTACAAACTAGTCAGGAGGGACCAGTAGGCATTGGGGGACTCCCTGTTCCCCTGAGCACTACCAGGAGTGACTAGAAATAACAGTCACAAACTGGGAAAGGGTAGATTCAGACTAGGCATCAGGAGGCGCTACTTTGCTGTCAGGGCGGCTAGGATCTGGAATCAACTTCCAAGAGAAGTGGTGCTGGCTCCTACCCTGGGGGTCTTTAAGAGGAGGTTAGATGAACACCTTGCCGGGGTTGTTTGACCCCAGTACTCATTCCTGCCAAGGCAGGGGATCGGACTTGATGATCTGCTCAGGTCCCTTCCGACCCTACCTACTATGAAACTATGATACATCTAATATTTGTAGCATACCAAAGAGAGCCTTCTCTAAAGCTTGTTGAAGTTTGTGGGAAAATTCCACTGAAGGTGGCCTGGCCAGGAGACCTCTGGGCTCCCGCTATTCCACAAATAGTACTTTGAAGTCAGGGTCATTCAGGCATCAATTAGATCAACCATAAACTAGTTTTCTCCAGAGAGCTAGTGAGATTCCTGTCCTGCCTTAGAACTATAAGGCTGTAAAGGAGCCTGAAACTCTTTTTATAACTACTCCTGTTTCCCCCTTCCCTTGCATCCTGGATGAAAAGATAGGCCTGGGTGTATACTTTTCATCAGTTTTGAATGAGGACCTAGATACATAAGGGTTTCGTTAGGCTTCAGGGAAATTGATAGGAATGTTGACACTAACATCCGTGGGCCAGAACTAGGCTGTAATGTGCGGGTCATACAACATTTTTTAAATACTTCTGTGATTGCGTTGCTGAGAAATAAGGAAGAAAAGGGAATTGCAGCTGTTTGTAAGAGCAAGGAGAAATGCTTTGTGCTCCCTCTGCTGGATTTGCTGAGCAAGCTAACTATAACCACAGTAATGCTGCCAGGTTGCCTTGAGTTGAAGATATAAAAACAAAGATATTTGAGGTCGATACGGTTCTTCAGCAGCTGAAGTTCGCTGTTAAACAAAAACATGTGAAGTTCCATGTTGGCCAGCTCACAGTCACCACGTGTCAACTCCAACCCACCTTCTTGTCTTCAAAGCGTTGTCTTGTGTAAATATTTGTACTCAAGGTCTAGTGAGGGTTTAAAATCAGGGTGCTTTTTAATTGGAGAGGATGCTTTTGTTTTTGCAAATTAGACCTTGAAAGAACATACTCATTTCTCCTGGAGTTCCCTGTAAACAAAAGATTGGCAGTAACAAATTCAAGAGGAGCAACTCCTTTAAAATTGTCTCCTGATACCTGCAGAAGAAAATCCTCCCAGTATGTTAAAACTATTATGCCTTTTTAAATGCAAAGATCTGGAAAGAATTACTATTTAATGTCACCACATAGGTTTGGAGAGATTTCTGGAAGAAGTAAAACGAAGGGTGAGTCAAAGAGTTTGAAAAATATGAGGCCTACATCTCTGGAGCCTATTTTAACAAGCTTTCTGTGAGCGTGCATCCACAGAAAAGGTCTGGCTGTGAAAAGGCCCAGGCAGTCTGAGATCTGGCACACTGGAGTTCCTTATGCTTTTGGAGGGCAGTCCAGACCCATCACCCTGGGCTATAAAGCATGTCAGCTATGCAAAGGAAGCCTTGGAAGTGGTGAGTACCCACAACATATTCCCCTGCAAGCTTCAAAGATCCCTGAATCACAGCACACAAGGAGTGGTGCTGTAAGATACTTTGCCCACC
This sequence comes from Alligator sinensis, assembly GCF_000455745.1. Lineage (NCBI taxonomy): Eukaryota > Metazoa > Chordata > Crocodylia > Alligatoridae > Alligator > Alligator sinensis. The sequence continues at coordinate 2,705,963 of NW_005842006.1, forward strand.
CTTGGAAAGAGCTACTTGAACACATGCAAAAGCTACTTTAACTGCTAGGATACAGAGCAAGAAAAATGGGTTCAGGAGAGGAAAGAGGAAGAGAGCAAGAAAAAGGAGAACAGGGCAATCAACACTTTTGACAGCTGGACAAAGTTACTGCTTTGCAGCACCCTTCGCCATATGGCTAGATAACTGCTTTGCGGCCTGATAGGCAGATTCTTTCCTTCCCAACAGTACATCTACTCCATAGTGAGCTTTCCAGTTTAGGTCCAGTATTGGCTTGATATTCATATTGAACGAAATCCTGCATGTCTCTGCATTGGGGGTTCACATGGGTGTGTGAGCAGGTCCTTTATGGCAACAAAAGGACAAAACAAAATTGATCTAGAAGTCTATTTTTCACTTGTCTCAGAGTATGGCAAATAACAGAGGGAAGTTGCACATGCAGCTGTGTTTAAAGCTGAAATACAATACTGCTTATTTTTCTATGGAATCAGAAAACTGCAGCTACTTTAGAGTTGCTGTAACCTGCAACTCTGAAATAGCTCTGTAACATGTATATGTGTATTCATTGTAAGCCTAATTCGTGCAGTATTTAAGAATATCCTTAAGTCCCATTAAATTCACTGGAACTTAAGCACATTCACTGGAATGTAAGCACATGCTTAAGTACGCTGATGAACTGAGATTGCTATTGTTATTGAGGATTGTGTGGCAGATGCAGAATAACCTCTCTCAGGAATTGAACTCACTTTTGGCTACTTCGATATTGTTTTTAAGCCTCTAGCAATGTCAGGTGTTCCATGTGTTGCCAGCAATCTATTTATTGATACAGGAAATCCATTTTGCCTTGCCTTGCTTTTAATGAGTTTTGCAAGCAAGTGGCCCCTTCCTGTGACTCATTCTGTGTTTTCTGAACTGGAGATTGTGGTTTTAGGTTTCAAATTGGAAAGTAAATGCTATGTCTGCTTCTCCTAGCCTGCTGGAATCTTAACAAGGAGAAGACATTTTTGAACAAAGAAATGTAAATGGGGTGGAACAGTTCACATTTCTTTACAAAATTGTATAAACATCCTTTTCGCGAGACAGTTAAAAGAACCATGCAAACTGAAAATAGGTCAGGTTTTCAAAAAACTGTTTTTCCTTAGAACATGCCCTTTAACACAAAAAAGGCATTGTCCTTGATGTCTCAATATCCATTTGTCTTTTGATTTATAACCAGTAAATATTAAAAAATTAAACATCGAAAGCCTTACTCTAATTGCATTTTCACCAGAACAGCTCCATCATGAGTCAGTGCTACTATTCAGATTTACACAGCTGTGCTGATGAGCCAACTCCTATTCTGAATCTCTTCTATGAAGACTTACACTGTTTATAGAATCAGCAATTGAATGTAACTTTTAATCTTTTACTGTTTCTAGGTTGGATGTGACTGGTTTAGAAGTGGGAGGGCCAGTTTTGGATTTGGTTTTCCTTTTTTCTAAAAAGTATGGGAGGAGGAGGAGAAATCGTATTTAAGTTGGAATCATTAATATGTTATACCTTTGTCTGTTACGATGACCTGCAGTATTAAAGGACTACGTAGCTCCTGGGATCATCTAGTTCTGGATAAGGTCAGTGAAGTCGAACAGGTTTTGGTAAACACGGGGCAGAATTCTATTTCACTTGGTGGATGACTGTACTGAAGCTTGCAACCGTCCCAGTCACCCAGCTGAAGTATAGGAGCAATTCTATTACTCCCTCCAGATTGCTCTCTGGAGACATGCAGATGTCTTCCTTTTCCTATAATGGGGGCACTCACGTGCCCAATGAGGGTAATAGAATCGTGCCTACACTTTACTCAGGAAATGCCAGGTTGGTTGCAAGCTGCACTTTGATTGTCCACAAAGGGAAGCAGAATTCTGCTCAGGGTGGTTCCAAATCCAAGACAAAGAAGTGAGAAGTGAGAACCAAAAGACATATAACTGGTAAGTTCAATAAGGTGGAAGAAGTTTAACAGGCGACAATTTGACCTTCAGAATCACAATGATTCAGCCTGTCTTACAAATTTCAGGTTGTGTTTGCAGGGCCATCAGTTAGAGGGGAAAAACACCTTAGTATGCAACTGGGCAAGCTTGGTCTGGAGGGTGCTGAGTGGAACCTAGTACAGATTCCATTATATTATTTTATGTTCACTTTTCTGAGAGGTTCCTCTTGAGGCCTTTGCTGCTCCCTTCAAGTTCCATGATGGATGCTACAATTTTGTCCTAGACTCCCTCAGTACACAGAATACTCTTATCAAATTCTCTTTCCTTATGCCATAATGACAGCTTTTATTATTTTTTTTCCCCAATACATACCTTTCCCTTGCACATCATGTCTGGAGTCATCTCCTTTCTCATATGGACAAGTCACTCAGTCTACCTAATGCTCCTATGGAAACCAGGGAAACAGGTTCCCTGCGTCACTGGAGTGTTGCAGGGAAAACCTCACAATCATGGTAGTACTTCCAGAATCAGGTTGATATAAGAAGAAACTGAGTCCAAAACACATAGAATCATAGAAAATTAGAGTTGGAAGGGACCTTAGGAGGTCATGTAGTCCAAAACCCTGCTCGAAGCACAACCAGCCGCAACTAGATCATTCCAGTCAGGGCTTTGTTGAGCCGGGCCTTAAAGGCCATCAAGGATGGAGATTCCACCACCACTCTAGGTAACCTGTTCCAGTGCTTCACCACCCTCCTAGTAAAAGGGTTTTTCCTAATATCCAACCTAAACCTCCCTTGCTGCAACTTGAGACCATTGCTCCTTGTTCTGTCATCTGTCACCACTGAGAACAGTCCAGCTCCATCCTCTTTGGACCCCCCCTTCAGGTAGTTACAGGTTGCTATCAAATCCCCCTCAATCTTCTCTTTTGCAGACTAAATAATCCCAGTTCCCTCAGCCTCTCATCATAAATCATGTGCCCCACCCCCCTAACCATTTTTGTTGCTCTCCACTAGACTATCCCCAAATTCTCCACATCTTTCTATAGCGGGCGGGGTCCACAACTGGACACAGTACTCCAGATATGGCCTCACCAGTGCATAATAGCTTGGAATAATTACTTCTCTTGATCTGCTGGCAATGTTCCTACTAATTCAACCCAGGATGCTGTTAGCCTTCTTGGCAACAAGCACACACTGCTGATTCATATCCAGTCTATTGTCCACTGTAACCCCTAGGTCCTTTTCTGCAGAGCTGCTGCTTAGCCAGTCAGTCTCCAGGCTGTACCGGTACATGGGATTGTTCCATCCTAAGAGCAGGTCTTGGCACTTGTCCTTGTTGAACCTCATGAGATTTCTTTTGGCCCAATCCTCCAATTTGTCAAGGTCACTCTGAATCCTAGCCCTACCCTCCAGTGTATCTACTACCCCGTGCGCACCCCCCCCCCCAGCTTGGTATCACCTGTGAACTTGTTGAGGGTGCAATCCATCCCATCTTTCAGGTCGTTGATGAAGATATTGAACAAAACTGGCCACATGACCAATCCCTGGGTCACTCCATTTGATACTGGCTGTAGACATCAAATCGTTGATTACTACCTATTGAGCTTGACAATCCAGCCAGCTTTCTATCCAGCCTACAGTACATTCATCCAACCCATACTTTCTCAGTTTATTTGCAAGAATGCTGTGGGAGACAATATCAAAATCCTTGCTAAAGTTAAGGTACATTATGTCCACAGCTTTCTCTGCATCCACAGAGCCAGTCATCTCACTATAGAAGGAAATCATGTTGGTCAGTCATAACTTGCCCTTGGTGAATCCATGCTGACAGTTCCTAATCACCTTCTTCTCCTCCAATTGCCTAGAAATTGATTCCTTGAGGGATCTCCTCCATGATTTTTCCAGGGACTGAGGTGAGGCTGATTGGTCTGTAGTTCCCTGGATTCTCCTCCTTCCCTTTCTTAAAGATGGGCGCTATATTTTCCCTTTTCCAATTGCCTGGGTTGTCCCCCAGTCACCACAAGTTTTCAAACATGATGGCCAGTGGCTCTGCAATCTCATCAGCCGACTCCTTCAGCACGCTCAGATGACTTGCATCTGGCCCCATGGACTTGTATACGTTCAGCTTTTCTAAATAGTTCTTAACCTGTTCTTTCACCACTGAGGGCTGCTCACCTCCTCCCTAAACTGTGCTGTCTGGTGCAGTAGTCTGGGAGCTGAACTTGCCTGTGAAGATTGAGGAAAAAAAGGCATCGAGTACTTCAGCCTTTTCCTCATCATCTGTCACAAGGTTTCCTCCCCCATTCAGTAAGGGACCTACACTTTCCCTGACCTTCCTCTTGTTGCTGTCATACTTGTAGAAACCCTTCTTGTTGCCTTTCATATCCCTTGCTAGCTGTAACTCCAGTTGCACTTTGGCCTTCCTGACTTCATCCCTGAATGCCCGAGCAGTGCTCTTATACTCCTCCTGCATTGTTTGTCCAAGTTTCCACTTCTTGTAAGCTTCCCTTTTGTGTTTAAGCTCACTGAAGAGTTCTCTGCTAAGCCAAGCTGGCCACTTGCCACAATTGCTATTCTTCCTGTACATCAGGAGGGATTGTTCCTGCACCTTCAGTAAGGTTTCTTTAAAATACAACCATCTCTCCTGGACTCCTGTCCCCCTCTGACTGGGGACATTGTCCATCAGTTTTCTGAGGGAGTCAAAGTCTGCTTTACTGAAGTCCAGGGTCCATACTCTACTGCTCTCTTTTCTTCCTCTTGTCAGGATCCTGAACTTGTTCGAATGATGTGTCTGAGGTCACGTAGGAGGATGCCTGACCTAGGAATTCAGTCTAAGTTTCTTGAGTCCCATTTCAGTGCTCTTTGCCATCAGTCATTGTTGTTTGCCTTGATATCTGGGCAATATATTTCAAAGATATTTTGAAAGTGGGGAACACAGTGTCTGGATTCTAAAATGTCCAGTAAAAAAAAAAGCCTCACTGGACTTCCAGTTCAGAAGTAGAACATGCTGCTGCTCCTATTATTTATTATGTGTATAGTTTAGGATGCCCCAGTCATGGAGCAGGACCTCCTTGTGTTAGACACTGTGCAAGGCCAGAAGAAATGAAACCCCAAGGAGCTAAAATCCCATTATAAGATTAGATCCAAAAGGTGGATGCGGACAGACAGATGGGACAGCAGAAACAATGAGTCAAGATTGGTCAACATGATGGATGGCAGATTATATAAGCTACGCCAAGCTTTTGCATGGCTGAGTTCACTCAAATGATAGGAGATTTGATTTTGAAGCTATTGCATAACATTTCATATGCATTCATCCAGCCATTAAATACAAGGATGTTTGTGAACTACTTACTTCCCCAGCTATTTTTGTGACCTGGTTCCAAGAACTTTATATGCAAACACTATGTAATGTAAGCATGCCTGGCTTTATCTCTTGTTGCTCAGAGCTGCTGTCTACCGGTTTGCATGGGCCACTGCTGGTTTCTTTAAGGATCACTGAATTGATTGATATGTGACACAGGAAGGTTGGATGTTATAATGTGGAGTGGCATTTAGAGATGCAGCATCTGTGTCCAAAGTAAGAAGTAGTTGCGGGGTTAGACAAGTGGGCCATCAATTACAGGGGACTGAGGTTAAGGGTAACTGAATGTTTGAAATAGCACCTGGTGTTAGCAAAGGCAATTTTCCTGTGTTGCAAGATACAAGCAAAGGTGCCAGTGAGAAACAGGCCTCCTGTGTAAACCTCAATGATACAGGGAACAGCTTGTCATTGCCATTTTTAGTGATGTTTTTTAGAGGCAGGGGCAGACAAGGTTCTTTAGGTAAATGTGATATCTTTTATTTGGCCAACTAAATAGTTGGAAAAAATGTTCTTTGCAAGCTTTCAGGCAGAGATATTTGAAGATCCTACTACACCTGTGCTCACTGTTCAATAACTCTTGGTCCCACCAATGTTAAGTGTTCAGCTATGTGTCTTGTGTATAGAGAGAGTTGTGGGTACAAGCATTTATTCTGTGGGTTGCATTTGCTTTGTAATAACCATTTTTTCTTGAAATCACAGACTGAGCTAGAGTAACACTAGCCACTTTAATCTGTTTTCTTTTCAGGTTCAAAGATTTAGGTTACTCTCATATTTATTTTCAGCTGGTCAATGCAGCAGGGAGATATTTATAGAATCTCTGCATTATCTACACATAAAAGTTGTGTTGCTTTAATTATATGTGTTTAGCTAAAAATGGTATCAATTCACTTACTGCAGATGTTGGTTTAAAAGTGCTGATCTACTGTTATAGCCTTCATTTGTATGGCAATAAATTATATAGGTATAACTGCATTGAGAGTAGGGGTTTTACTGGAATAATTATATCAGGAAAGCACCATGCCATGATCTAAAAATTGCTATCCTGGTACAAAAATCTGTGTGTGCACCAGGTCTACTGGCAGTCTAGGCCATTGCTGCTTGTTCCAGCTACATGTCAGAGAGAACACTGGGCAGGAAATGAACTCCCCAGGCCCTGCAGTTAGGAGGGAAAGATAGGTAAATATAACAACAGGAAATCAGAACAGAAATATAGTTGAGTTTTTCTCAGTCTCTGTTTTTACCTACTAGGACTAGCCCATGTAGTTGGGGGATTTTATTCAAATTAAGCCATAATTGTTGCATTTTGTCTTTTTTGTATCAAAGTACTGGAACCAATTTAGCCTTTTTCTGTTTCCTGCTGCCAGGGTTATTTCTGTTTTAACCAAAGACTGTCTCACACAAAACACACAAAAATCAGGGACTGGAATCCAGGGTTTGTGCTTCCCTGGGGAGTACAGTCGTCACTGGGCTCACAGAAGCATGCTTCTCCCTCCTTGCTTTCCTTCTCAACCCATGAATCTTGTATTGCTCCCCGCCCAGTGTCACAACTTCAACAGGAGGATGCAGAGTAGAGGCTGTTCCATGGCTGGGTGCTTAGAGCTCTGTCTCTGGAGGTGACCATGTGGTCTCGAGTTTCTGTCAGGTTGCGGGCAGCATAGAATCTGGGTGCCTCACTTCCTGGGTGGGTGCTTTAGCCACTAGGCTATTCTGCAAAAGGTAGACACTGTCATCAGCTTCATTCACAAGTGAAAGTTGCTGTGGGTGCTGTACATTGCACTGAAGTGAATGCTAGTGTATTGCTGTCAATGAGCAAGTCTACATGAGATGCTTTATAGAGCAATAGAACTAATTACTGTGCAGTAAGAGTCCATGTCTACATGTGCAGATGCTTGCTGCATAGCAATTGACTCTAACTGGTGAGTAAATTTGCTACCTGCAAATGCAAATAGCAAATTTACTCATGATTAGTAACCACACAGTAGCACATGTGTAGACACCTGACCAGGAGCAAACCTGCTCCCAGTCAGCTGGGCAGCAGGGGGTGGGAGACTGGTCTCTGTCTCTGGGAGTTTCCTGCTGCCAGGGCAATGGAGCCCGGGCAGGGACAATGTCCCCTTGCCTCAGCAGCAGGGAGCTCCCAGCCCCTGCTTCCCAATTAGGATTGTGAAGTGGAGGCTGGGGAGATTGTTAGCTGCCCTACTGGCAGATTGGGGCATGGGGTTAGGACCTGCCCATCCCCTGCAGCTCTTTCCAAGCCCCCTGCCTCCAACTGGGGAGCCAGGGCCAGGAGCTCCCTGCTGCCGGAGCAGGGGGACATTGTCCCCACCTGGGATCAGGTGGTAGAGCCCACCTCTGCAGCAAGCAGCCCTCCTGGGGCAGGGAGCAATCTCCTAGCCCCCCACCAGGAGACAGCTGACTCCTGGCCCTGTGCTCCCTGTCCACCCCAGACTCTTGCGCAGGGGGAGCCTAGAGCTCTCCCTGACTACTGCAGGGGCCTGGTGCATGGGAGCAGGCTGCTGCCAGGAGCAGCAGATCTGCTCCTGCATCCCTGCACATGTAGACACCTGCCCAGGGTAGGCTTACTCTAGTAGCAGGGGTTGTCAAATGGGGGTACACATACCCCTGGGGGTACTTGCACCAGTCCTAAGGGGTACGTGTAGGCAGGCGGGGACAGAGCGCCACCACCTCCCAGATGCAGGGCTGGGGTGGGGCAGGGCAAGGACATTGGCGCCCCTCTTCAGGGCAGGGAAGCCTGCACATGTGGCAGCCACTGCCACCCACCAGCCCGGTGAGCTTCCCTGCCCCGCAGAGGGACATTGCGGCCTTCACCCCGCTCGGCATCTGGCTGCTGGGGGTACTTAGACTTAAAAAGGTTGAAAACTCCTGCTCTGGAGTAATTTACCCTAGAGTGAACCCACTCTGGAGCAAATGCACATGTAGGTGTACTCGGTGTGAATTACGTTTCTCTTCCTCAGTCAACTTGCTAGCTGTCCCAGCTGAGTTACTCAACCCCTCTTCCTCGATCTGTTTTTCTGCCTTATGGATATACTTTTAGCCCCGGACTTGTGGCAGTCCCCTAACAAGGAGTTCTTTTATCTTGGGAAAGGGGCCTAAAATCCCCTTCTACCTCCTGTCCCAGTCCAGGGCTGCAAATCTTGTAACCAGGATCCTAGATATTATAGCCCCACCCAGTCATACAGAGGGTCCTCAGTAGTGGGTTGGGACTAAAAGCTGGCCAGTTCTCCAACCTCAAGTCGATGGTACCTGTCCCAGCTAAGTTCCAAGTCAGCTTTTGCTTAGCTACATGTTTTGATCCAGCAGCTTCTCATAAAAGGCTCTACCCCAACACCTGTCCTCTGCTACACAGCACACTGGACTTCCAGTCTGTAAGCAGCTCTAGGCCTGACTTCAGTCCCTGCCTTACCTTCTGGTTTCCTGACTTTGGATCCTGATATTGGCTTGCCTCCTGGTTTTCAGTCTCTATTTCTAGATCCTTAGCCTGGCGGTCTGGCTAACTTTGTCACCTGATCTCAATCTGGTATTTCAGAATTGCCTTTTGCTCCTGCATCTTGACTTTACAAGAGTCCTGCTGGCTATTGGCCTTTGACCCCTGATCTTTCTCTGGCTTATGACTACTCTCTAGGGTCCTTGCCTGTAGCCAATATTTTGAACTGTTATAGCAAATAAGATGTCTCTCTTCTGGGCGCTCTGGTTCCTGAGATGATGGAGGTGCCTGAGCTCTGAGTAGGAATGAAAATTTGGAAAGAGCCTTATTTGGCTTGCTATAAGTTCTTTCTGCTTCACATTTTGGAACACCTTTCAGAGGTGTCTACTCTCTTCTTTGATAAGTGCCTAAATGTGTTGATACGGGGCATTGTGCCTAGTTTTTAGGCATGGAATGCTTAAGTGGAGGTACCTACATGAATGACTTGAATCTGCCCCAAAATCAAACGCCCCAGACTTGATTTTTGGTTTCACAGCATATATTCATTCCTAAAATAAAACATTTAATGAATATACCCCCCACCAAATAATCAAATCTTGCAAAGTGACACCTGTGTGCTTATCTATTACATCATCTACAGTATTCTAGCACCCATAATTAAGGAAATGAATATTTAGGGTGTTGTCATTTTCTACACTGCTTTGATAATAAATATAAAGATACTGATGAACATTTTCAGACTTGAATGACTTGGTTAGATACCTAAATAAAAGTAACCCAGATGGTGAACCTCAGAAGTACCCACTGACCTAATAGAAGCTCTGAGTATTTAGTATATTTAGACTTAATTATTAAAGTATGCCAAGTAGAGGCACCAGAGTTTTAAAATGTTGACCATTATTCTTATCAAGTATCAAAGGGCGCAATGGATTTCATCATCATGCAACAGTCTGAACTCTGACACCGGGATTTTTAAAAAATTATTATTTTTATTCTTTTCATTTCCTTATAAGGGATTCAGGTTTGTGGGGAATTGCCGAAAATGACTGTTTCTTGAGACTAGTGTTGCAAATGGAATTTAACAGGAAAAATGGAGAATTGTTGATGTGTAATGAAAATACACATGTGGATTTGTATTGGAAGTTTATAATTGTCACAGATGTGCGAGACAGAGCTGATCTTGCAAACATTTACATATGTGAATAACTGCATCAGAGAGCAAATCATTTGTTATTTCATTGGGATCAAGCATATATATAAAATAAAACATCTGTATAGTTGCAGTAGCAGGGCAATAATTTTTTGATTTTCTTTTTCAGAAACATTTAGTGGTTTGCTCATACTGAGGTTACTGTTGAACAAATAGTATTGATTGTAAATGGTGGGATGGATAAGCGGTGAGCTCAGGAACATTGCTTAGAAATATACCCTGCCCATTTAATATTCAATGTAGCCATTGTGGAAAGGCATTCACCATGTGCCCAAAGCTGCTGTAAGACTCTCTGCCTCAGGTGTGCTTCTTGGCATGCACTCAGGGCTGAGCTAAACTCATTACATTACCTAATGCAAGGTTTGGTGAATACAGAGCAGGAGCTGAGTGAATGAAGTCTGCTTCTCAGAGGTGCTCTTGGGATCACCATGGAGACAGTGCAGATATGCCCTTAGAATATTTACCTCTTTTTAAACAATGTTTTAATGTTTGGGGGAAATTTCTTAGATGTGGGTTTGGGTGGGATATTTTCCCCCCCGTTTTTAAAATTTGTTTGGGAAAATGAAAATACAACTTTACACATTAAATAGAAATGGTATAGAGGGGTCAGCAGCCTGTTAAACAAAACCAATAAAGCTAGCTACCCTGGAGATGGTTGTAAAAAAACACAACCGCTTGCTTAATAATTCTAAAAGTGTGGTGTAAAGAAACTGTCAGTGAAAATATAGTGTCATCATCAACCTGGTATCTCTTCTGTGGGCTGTTGGAGGGATTTGTTGGTGTCAATAGTTGTATATATTGCACGTCTGCTTTTTCTTTCTTTTCTTGTGTTAGCATCAGGGATGGAGAAGGTTGAAAACTCCTCCTAGTGTCTAGTTGTCAGATCATGACAATTTCTTAAACATTTTATTACTGTTGTCCTTGGACACCACCTCTTTCCTGAGACAATGTCAGAATCTACCTATATTTCAGATTTATAGTATGATGTGATTTACTTGGGTAGGCAAGGAACATAGTTTAAATACTTTCTCCTTGATTCTCCAGGGCTAGGGACAGACATTCAAAAAGCCTGAGCCTGAATTGATTCAAACATCTAAACTGGCTAGCCTAAATCAGTTTGTAACCCAGGCAGACATCCCAGAAATGGAGGGACATACCTGCAGTGGCTCAGGCTAGAAGGCGGGGGGAAGGTGCGGGTGCTACAGCAGCCCTCTCTTCCCTTGTACAGGGCAGAGCTGAAGGGGGTGTGGCCAGGCCCCTGCAGGATGCTCTGATTATTCCCCCTCCACCTGAGCTGCAGCCAAGGAATGTTTAACATCCTTAACTCAGTGTTTATCAACTCATTAAGAAAACAAAGCCCCTCTCCACTAACTAATGGAGCTCTTCTTAAACAGCTCTTCCAAGGAAGGACATTAAGCTAACTGTTGATTAGCTCAAAAAGCCTGTCTGCCTCTGTCCTCTGCCACAGCACAGACCATAGCCATTGTATGGTCTGCTAGCTAATGCTGAGGTGTCTGTACAAGGCAGAGGGGAGTGGGGAATAATTCCTGCTTAGCATGGAGAAGCCAGGCAAATGCTCTGTGCCTGCAAGTCTCTGTCAAGCAGAGGGGAGGGGCCAGCCCTGCTGTGGAGCAGAGAGCCCCGCCCAGTCCAGAGAGCATGCCGGGATGCTGGGGGTGTCTGGTTTATCTTAAACCAGCAAGGGGTCTGGGACAGACATTGCAGAAACCGGTTTGAGCCAAATCAGTTAAGTCTGATACTACATTCAACCAGGTTTATCTCAAACTGGTTTTAGCCATTTTCAAATGGGTTTGTGTGCATTGAACATATGTTCTATTACAGATTTAAACCAGTTTCCAATCACTTAAACTGATTTATGTGTAACATCTGTCCCTAGCCCAGATGCTTAATTATAGGCCTAACTTTATTCTTGCATGTAGTTCCACTAATGGCAATGTACAGTGCTTGTAAATAAAGTATGCATATCTGTAGGATCAGGGTCCTTTGTGATGACTTCCCAAAGGAGCCACTTAAAATTATTTAGGAACATAGGAGTTGCCATGCTGTATGAGACCCTTGGTCCATCTAGTCCACTGATTCTATACCACAGTGCTGCAGCATCCTGAAGTGCTACAAGATCCTTTTAAATGCTTTGCAGAATGCCACGTAATATTAGCACTGTTAGATGTGCAAACACCTATGCATGATTCACAACATAAACCCAGAGATTTGAAATAGGAATCCATACTGTCAAAAATGTTCAAATCTGTTGTGGTCTTTCTGAGCTTGCAGAAGAATTGCTCTATTATATTTCCATAGTCAAGAAACAAGTGAAAGCTAAGAGGTGGCACTTTCCGAGGGGTGCCTTGAGTCTAAAAAGGTTGAGAAGCACTGATCTACTCTAACATCCTATTTCTCACGGTGGCCAACACCTAATTCTCCAGATGACAATGCAGGAATCCCTCTATGGACAGGTATGGGTTATTCCTGCTCAAATGGGATGTCTCTTCTGATGGCGGGGGGGGGCGGGGGGGGGGTCACACACCCCTTGGGCCACAGAACCCTGGGACGTAGCAGGAGCATGTGGGGAGCAGCTGGTGGGAAGGAGCCTAGGGGGTTGCATGTTAACCCCTTGCAGGCTGGATGGAGCCTGTGGGCCACCAGTTGGACAGCCCTGAGTTAGGGAGTAGTTTAAATCCAGCATAGGTTCACACTGTTAGAATACATGCTGCTTGGCAACCAAGTTTAATGATGTACCTCTGAAAGCACACCTTTTCTTTCCTTTCCTTTCCTTTGTCAAGGGAGACAGGAGACAAAGTAATAATTATAATAATAAACCACACACCTGAAGAACTAGCGCTGTGATGGTGGTTCCTATGGAGCCAGCGCTTACCCTTTACCATGTGCCACATGGCAAATGTTTCTTGTGGAAAGAGCCTCATACTCTTTTAAACCTGTCTTGTCAGTGGAGGGTAATATACTTTCTCAAACATATAGCACCCAATTCTGTTCTTACTGAAGTCACTTGCAAAAATTCCACTGATGTCAGGGAGGTCACATTCCAGTGGGAACAGGATTACAGTTATCAACATATACATGTGAAAGCATTTGGTAAAATGGTTCTCATGGGTAGAAAAATATTATTCCTTTGGGATGATTTTCAGAATGCTTTTACCAGTATGTCTATGTATGCAAAAGGATCAAGCAGAAAACTGGCCCCAGTATAACAAAAATGCAGTGCACCATCTTTATTTCAAGACAATAAGCCATTCGCTAGTCCCAATATGTATATGTTGTTGTGAATATTTTCACTGCACTGAGACTGATAACGTCTGTGTTTTGATACATTTATCTAAGAACATGCAAGAAATGAGCTCCAACATGGTAAAAATATAAGCAAATGTTGGTGACGCTGATCCCTGAAAAAAGACTGGAGTTTAGTTCAGATAGGACTTGTAGACAGTTCAGATGCCTTTCCAAATTAAGGGGGTTTCCTCATTTATCCTGATGGCCTTCTACAGTATTTGTGTGCCACAATTCAAGTGATATTAGTCATGAATTTGGCCTATTGACTATAAAGGTAGAGTGGGTCTTCTGAAAGGCTGAGTAACTTCATGTTGCTTTAGGGCTAGATGATGTCTTTAGGCACAGCCCCGAGCAAGGTTCGATATACTGATAATCCCCACATGTAGCCTCAGGAGGCACTATGCCTCAGAGCTATAATCCTCTCCCAGCCACCCCTTTGCTCTGAAGGTGATAGGAACAAAATTGCTGCTGGTCTATACCCCAGGCATATTCCAGATACCCTCACACTGGCTCAGGAAAGTTAATTAAAGTAACATATTGAATAAAATAAAGACAAAAGTATTGCTAATCAACCAGTAAGTATTTAGGCAATAAAAGCATTGTCCTATGTATTCTTTACACTTACCCTTACATCTTCCATTGTTTTCCGTGCAAACACAAAGTATTCAAGGCATATATTTGACATACATTTTCTTTTGCTGGATTCTTTTGCCTTGATGGTCCATCTGCACTGACCAAGCCACTGAGTTGGTGGTTCCATGATGCTTTATTCAATGGTTATAACACTTTGTGTCCTTCTTTTATAAAGGCCTTTAAGAGATATTGTTAAAATGTACTATGCAAGAGCAAGGTAATAATAATATTAATAATAATAATAATAATGTTTAATTAAATATTAATACAACTCATCACAGTCATCTTATAAATTATCTCACTAATGGATTTTAGAATGGTCATTTTTGGGTTTCCTTAGGTTTTGTTTGACAAGGCTATATACAAAGCATGGTAGTTCAGTGGGATATTGTATCTGCTATTCAATGCAAGATTTTCACAACTGCTTAATGACTTTGTGGTGCCTAATCAGAAATAGTGTAAAAAAAAAGGCTCTGATTTTCAGAAGTGCTGAACACCTTTCCAGCTGCCCTCTGCCATGCCAGCAGTACAAGCAGTGCAGCCTTCCTCCTGGCCTCACATACAGCGGGGCCAATTAAACTGCTCCAAGATTTTTTTTATGATATCTCCAGTTCAGATCCCCCAGACAACTGAGACACTAAATGAACCCTCTAAGTCATTAGTCGCTTTTGAAAGTCTTGGTAGTTATTAAAATGTATTTAAAAGTTGAAGAAAGAGATGGCATTTTACACCCAGTTTTCCATGCCTCAACAATAGTTGAGTAAAAAAGATGGCAATTATATTGGAAGCAATACATTTGCATTTTATTGCTAAAGAAGCATTCATCTGTTTGTATTTCATTTCTAAGTATGATACTGCTGCTTTCCTGATAAATCTTGTTAATAGCCATAACCTTATTTTTCAGTGTGCTTTGTGTAGTTTTTTTTTTGCCCAGATCACACACATAAATCAATGAAATCTATATAACTACACTGTTTTACATCAGATGAGGATCTGAGTTTCTACTTTTAGCAAGGTAGAGACAAGTTTGCTACATTTCAATAGTGGGTAATATTATTTCTTTGATACGTGTAAAGTACAAAGCACTTAGGGATACTTCAGGCCCTATAAAAGGCCCTATTTAGATGCATCATATTCTTTATTTCATGCAAATTTTCGGCACTGTATTTCTACACCCAATAATTATTTTAACGGACAGATATTACATTGTATTAACATGGCACAACAGGAACTGAATCAGATTCCCAGTTGATGTCAGTTGGTTCAAATTGCCACCAATGAACACAGGCCATTTTATGCCAGATGCGGCCCAGTGTTTCAATATTCACTATTTTTAGCTGAGATAACTGCAGAGCTATTGTTGATTATCCCATAAAAATCAGCTCTTGCACAGAAGGATTTTTATTCTGTACCTTAAATGAACTGTAACTGCAAACACTTATCTAGCAAGGCTGCTCCCCATAGATACAGAATATACAGAATAGATGTGATCTTTTAATGCTTCCCAACAGGTTTGCTTTGATTGTCTCTTTATATTACTAAGTACTGCTTTCTTTAAAGGGAATTGTGGACATGAGGCAGTCCCTATGGACCATTTCCAGAGACTCCAGTGAGAGGTAGAGAAGGCAAAAACTTAGCATTTGGGATCAAAAACTCCAAGATGCGGGGCACATAGTTGGCAGTTCCTTAGAAGTGTTTCCAAGGACCTGGCTGCTAAGGGTATGAGACAACCCCAAAGATCACAGTGCGCACATTTACATGTACAATAAGCGCAGCTGAAAAAACGGCAGTGCTGTTTTCCAGGGTCAGCCTGCCAGCCCAGAGCTGCTCTGTCCTGGCTCAGTGTGCTGTAGGGGGGCTGCCTGGGGCATGAGGGTGCTACAGTGCAGGGCTAACCAGAAGGCAGCCCCTGCACTGTAGTATCCTTGTGCTCTGGTCAGCCCCAGTCACCATCTACGCATGCATTGCAGTACACTAAATGACTCTGCCGTAGGAAAGTACTTGTGTTGGGCAGTACTATCCTGTGGTGGAGTTAATTAGTTTATTCCGGCTTAGTAGCATCACACATAATAGATGGTGATGCTTTACTGTGGAGCTAATTAGTCAGCTCTTCAGTAAAGCACACGTGTACATGCTCCCAGTGAGTAATAGGGACAAGGAGACCTAAAGTTAGGGTTACTCTATGAGAAATGGAACATAGAAATATTTTCCACTGCAGTGGGATTTTGATTGGTTCAGTGAACAGAAGGCTATGATATTATAGCAGTGCTTTATACCTCACTATAGCTAAAAGTGCAGCTACTCTGCCATTCTGAATTCCCCATTTCCACAGCTTTAAAATTGAACCATAGAATAATAGAAAAATAGGCTTGGAAGAGACCTCAGGAGGTCATCCCAACTAGATAATTCCACCCATGGCTTTGTTGAGTCAGGCCTAAAAAAACCTCCAAGGATGGAGATTCTACCACCTCTGTAGGTAACCTGATCCACTGCTTCAGCACCCTCCTACTGAGAAAGTTTTTCCTAATATCCAACCTAAACTTCATAAGCTGCAATTTGAGACAATTGCTCCTTGTTCTGTCATCTGTCACCACTGAGAACCGTCTAGCTCCATCCACTTTGGAACCACCCTTTAGGTAGTTACAGGCTGCTATCAAATCCCCCCTCAGTCTTCTCTTTTGCAGACTAAATAAGCCCAGTTCCCTCAGTTCTCTCCTCGGAAGTCATGTGTCCCAGCCCCTGAACCATTTTCCTTGCTCTCCACTGGGCTCTCTCCAAGTTGTCCACATCCTTTCTATAGTGGGGGGCCCAAAACTGGACTCCAGATGTGGCCTCACCAATGCAGAATAGAGCAGAATTATTATTTCCTCTGATCTGCTGGCAACACTTCTACTAACGCAGCCCAGTATGCTGTTAGCCTTTTTGGCTAGGAACAGACATTACACATAAACTGGTTTAAGTGATCAGAAACTGGTTTAAACCTTTAACAGAACAAATGTTCAGTGCACATAAACCAGTTTGAAAATGGCTGAGACTGGTTTGAGATAAACCTGGTTGAATGTAGTATCAGACTTAACTGATTTTGCTCAAACCGGTTTATGTACTGTCTGTCCCAGACCCCTTGCAGGTTTAAGGTAAGCCACACACTCCCAGAATCCCAGCATGCTCTCTGGGCTGGGTGAGGCTCTCTGCTTCACAGCAGGGCTGGCCCCTCCCCTCTGGTCCCTGGGCAGAGCTCCTTCAGCACAGACTTGCAGACACAGCAGGATCTGCTGGCTTCCCACTGCCCCCCTCCCACTCTCCCTCCTCTCCCACCACTTGCTGCTTAAGCTGGGATCCCTTCCTCCCCTCTTCCACAGCATGGACCATAGCCAGCATGTGGTAGCCTAGCTAGTACTGTATAAGGCTCTGGCAGAGACTGCAGACATAGCAGGGTCTTCTGGCTTCCCCGTGCCCTACCCCACCTTGCTGCTCAAGCAGGAAATTCCCCTCTCCCTCCCATCTCCCACAGCATGGACCCCAGCCCCATGGACTCTATGCATATGGCGTGCTAGCTAATGCCTCAGAGGTGTCTGTGTGTGTGTCTCTCCAATTTAATTGGGACAGGCAGGCAGACTGAACAGGACTTTTGGAGCTAATCAACAGGTCACCCCGGTAAGCTTTTATGAAGAGTCTGAAGTAACGGGAGAGAGGCTTTTTGTTGCTAATTGGGTGATAAAGACTCTTATAAACTCTGGGCTACCTTGCTCACCTGTCAGTTTGCTGCAGACAATCTGAGAATCACCTTGGATGATGGTGTTGCTGTGGACATAGTCTTTCTAGACTTTAAGAAGGCCTTTGACACTGTCTCTCACCCCATCCTCATCAATAAATTAAGTGACTGCAGTATTGATGCCTGCACAGTTGGATGGGTAAAAAATTGGCTGATGGGGTGCATCCAGAGAGTAGTGGTGGACAGGTTGTACTCAACCTGGCGAGATGTGAGCAGTGGGGTACCCCAGGGCTCTGTCCTTGGGCCCGCATTGTTTAACATCTTCATCAGCGACTTGGACGAGGGGGTGGAAAGCACGCTGTCCAAGTTTGCTGATGACACTAAGATGTGGGGCGAGGTGGACACACTTGTAGGGAGACAGAGACTGCAGCTAGATTTAGACAGACTACAAAAGTGGGCAGACAAGAATAGGATGGGGTTCAACGTAGACAAATGCAGGGTGCTGCACCTTGGGAAAAGGAATCCACAGCATACGCACAGGCTGGGGAGTTCCGTTCTTGAAAGCACAGAGGCGGAAAGGGATCTCGGAGTCATTATTGACTCCAAGATGAACCTGAGCCGCCAATGCCAGACCACAGCCAGCAAGGCC
>NW_005842006.1:2724671-2745363 GCF_000455745.1 Alligator sinensis
TTTGTGACCCCAGCATTCATCCCTGCCTGTGGCAGGGGGTCAGGCTAGATGATCTGTTCAGGTCCTTCCTGACCCTAGCTACTATGAAACTATGAGAAGAAGGGAGGGAGATTGAAAGGCTCCATATCATCAACAGATGCATGCACTGCACATCCGCCCTTGCCTGAGAGGTCTGGGAGCTGACAACTCTCCCACTGCTTCTGCAGCCAGCAGGGAAATGCCTGTGATGGTACACGCAGACCTCCCTAATGAGAAAGTGCTGCTGGGGCCTGGCCACACCCCATTCAGCTCAACTCTGTGCAGGGGAAGAGAGGGTTGCTCTAGTGTCTCCTGGCTTCTAGCCTAAGCCACTGCAGGCATGTGCCTGAATTTCCTCAGTCCAGAGAGAATGTCTGTCTAGTTTCCAACCAGTTCTGCCTAGCCAGGTTAGACTAACTTGCAATGGTTGCATCAATTTAGGCACAAGCTTTTTGAATGTCTGTCCCTAGCCCTTGGCAACAAGGGCGCACTGCTGACTCATGTTCAGCTCATTGTTTACTGTAACCCCCAGGTCCTTTTCTGCAGAGCACCTGCTTAGCCAGCGCAGGTTGTAGCAGTGCATGAGATTCTTCCATCCTAAGTGCAGGACTTTGCACTTGTCTTTGTTGAACCTCATGAGATTTTGTTTGGTGCAATCCTCCAATATGGATTGGGCCAAAGGTCACTCTGAATCCTAGCCCTACCCTCCAGTGTATCTACTACCCCCCACCCTCCCAGCCTGGTGTCATCCACAAAGTTGCTGAGGGTGCAATCCATCTCATCTTCCAGACCATTAATGAAGATACTGAATAAAACCAGCCCCAGGACCAACCCCTAGGGCACTCCACTTGATACCGGCTGCCAACAAGACATTGACTCTTTGAACTTGATAATCCAGCCAGCTCTCTCTCCACCTTATAGTCCATTCATCCAAACCATACTTCCTCAATTTGCTTGCAAGAATGCTGTGGGAGACCATATCAAAAGCCTTGTTAAAGTTAAGGTACATTACGTCCACTGCTTTCCCGCACCCACAGAGACAGTCATCTCATCATAGAAGGAAATCAGGTTGGTCAGTCATGACATGCCCTTGGTGAATCCATGCTGACAGTTCCTAATCACCTTATTCTCTTCCAAGTGCTTAGCAATGGATTCCTTGAGGATCTGCTCCATCATTTTTCTAGGGACTGAGGTGAGGCTGACTGCTCTGTAGTTTGCTGGATCCTCCTTTTTCCTTTTCTTAAAGATGGACACTATATTTGCCCTTTTTCACTTGTCTGGGTCCTCCCTGATCACTATGAGGTTTCAAAGATAATGGCCAGCAGCTCTTTCATCATAACTCATGTTACAGGGTATGTATTTCCTTTGCATTTGGACTGTATTTCCTAATGGTGCTAATGAGAGTGTCATAAGTAAGGTGGCCATCATGGTGGACATTTTGGTTTTCTGCTACTTTGTCCTCTGTCCTCTATTGATACAAAAGCTGACATCAAGAGAAAAATAGAGGACATGAAGGTGTCCAGTTTTGTATCAATAGAGGACAGAGGACAACCGGACTGTCCTCTATGATCACCACCCTAGTCATAAGAGACACTGTCAAACGCCTTCCTAAAGCTAAGGTATATCACATCCATTGCTTACGCCTTGCCCCCATCCACAGAATCTGTCATCTTATAGAAGGGAATCAAGTTGGTCAGGCATGACTTGCTCTTGGTGAACCCATGCTGGCTGTTTTTGATCACCTTGTTCTCCTATGGGTTCTTAGAAACAGACTCTTTAGGCACATCTTCACAACTGTGCACATGTGTTTCTTCAGGGACAAATAGCAGCAGAACATATTTGTGATGCTGCTCTTTGTTCCCAGGCATGCTACTGTATAAGCATTGTGGCGCACAGGAAATGCTCTGGGTGGGGTGGGGGACACTGAATCCAGCACGTGGGCTGGCCCCGGCAGCCTTACTTGGGGTTTTGGGGGCTTCCTGGGGCTGCAGCAGTGGTGATCTGGACAGCCAGAGCCTGGCCGGCAGTTGGAGCATGGCTCTGGCCAGCCAGGCTCTGGTTTCAGGTGGCACACTGCTGCTACGTGTACTATCTTGCTTTTTTGGCACTTTTTTTTAGATACCAAGATATCCCAATATCTAATTTTGCACCTGCACTGCAAATATGCAGTATGGTGAACAGATTAACATGTGCCGCATATGTTTTGTAGCACTTCAAAAGGCTTTGAAGCACCACAAATTGCATGTTTCCACTCATGATGACCTTCTCCATAATTTTTCCAGGTATAGAGGCCAGACTGACTTATCTGTAATTTATCGATGCTCCTTCTTCATTTTTTTAAACATAGGCACTATAGTTGCCATTTTCCTGTCATCTGGGACCTTACCCAACCTCTATGAGTTCTAATGAAAGCTGAAGTAAAAAAAGGCATTAAATACTTTGGGCTTCTCTGCATTATCCATTACCAGATTGCCTTCTGTATTCAGTACAGGAGATACACGTTCTTCCTTGCAGTGATGACATACTTGTAGAATTCTTGTCTTTTACATTTGTTGTTTGTTACATCTCAAATTATGCCTTGGCCTTCCTGATTTTCTTCCTGCATGTCCACATAGTACTCTTGTACTCTCCTCTAGTGATATGGACAAGTTTCTATTTTTTGTAGGATTCCTTTTTGAGTTGCAACATACTGAAGGTTTTGGTTTAGCCTCATGTTCCACTTTTTATTCTTGATTTGCATTGAGATAGTTCTACTGGATCACGCATTCCTGAGCTGTGAGCGCCCCCATGTAAGTGGTGTGATTGTATGACTGTCCATTCTCAAAAAGTGCTTATCATCCACAGGCCTGCCTTGTCATCTGTTCTCTGATGGCACTTAACTCAGCCACTGCAGCTGTGGCACTGTCATTTTAATTAGGAGAATATACAATGACAATTATACCTTTCAGGTATCCCATAGGGGCTTGAAACAGCATGGGAGAGAAAACATCCAGCTCTCTTGTACCTTATGGCATGTCAATATGGTAGAGATATCACTGATATAACTATGTAGCTATGATCACAAACCCATGGTATGAATGTAGCTACATTAACAGGCATAGAGCTACCCCAATCTCCCTAAGCTGACAAAGCCACTCTTCTGCCTGTATAGCTACCTCAACCCCAAAGGTTGCACTGGCATTGCAATGTTGCCTGAGACTGTGCTTTTTTTGTTCACGCTCCTGATAGACGTAGCTGTGCAGGCAGACTGTAGTGTAACTAGGGTGGAGTGAGTGGGACACCAGCCTTGGGAACAGATTTAGAGGGGCACTGAAACAGCAGCCCCGGGAAGCTCACAGCCCTAGCCAGGGTGTGGGGACCCCAAGCTGTAGCTGCAGCTCCTCTTCCTCCTCATCTTTACAAGGTAAGTATCAGTGAAACTACTCTGGCTTGACAAATATCTATGCAAGGAATTGGAGAATCAGATCATCATTCTCCTGATGATTTGGGCTAAGTACAGACAGTCGAAAAGCCCGAGGCTGAATTGATTCAGTCTTTGCAAGTTAGTCTAAACTGAAGAGATTAAACTGAGAAACAACTGGACAGATGTTCACTTTTGATTCAGGAAATGCAGCCGCATACCTGCAGTGGCTCAGGCCAGAAGCCAGGGGGCACTAAAGCACAGCTCTCTGACGTAGCCAGCATGGGTTGTGTGTTCGCTTCCTATTCCTGCTATTCCCTGCGGTCTCTGGGATTTGCAGTCCAGAATCACATCAGCAGGACTCTGCAGGGTTTGTCTTCACTTCTTCTTCCTGCTTCCAGGTGCCTCCGAGATTTGTAGTCCACAGTCACAGCCAGAGTAAGTTTTAGCAGGGAATCTCTGTACTCAGAGGAAGTGGGGTGTATTGGGGGGAAGTGGGGCATTAACCCCCCTCCCTGGCCCCAAACCCCAGCTGGGGCTTGCCAGGGGGAGCGGGGAAAGGGCAGTCCCTGCCTCGCCCTGTCCCCTCAACACTTCTCTGCTGGAGCAGACACCACAGCGCAGCCCAGCCCAGCCCAGGGCTGGAAATCATGATGGGTTGCTAGTGGACTGTAATTTAATTTGCACCAGGAACAGGTTTGAGATAGAAGTTTGATAAACTGGTTTGACCCAAATCAGTTAAGTCTGATACTACATTCAACCAGGTTTATCTTAAACCAGTTTCAGCCATTTTGAAACTGGTTTATGTGCACTGAACTTCTGTTTTGTTACAGCTTTAAACCAGTTTCTTATGACTTAAGACTGATTTATGTGTAACTTCTGTCTGTAGGCTTATAGTGCACAAGGGCAAGAGTGCAATCTGCACCAGCTCTTAGGTGATGAAGCAGACTCTCCCCTCATCAGTGCTTCTGGCTATCACAGCATGAAGGGTAAACTGTGTTCCTATTCACTCTCTTCCCATTGTCAAGTACCACATGAGCAGCAGCAGCAAGGAACAATACTTGTGCTCCAGGGCATGAAGGTTTTGAACTTGTGCACAAAGGAAGCAACGAACATCGGCAGATAGACTTAAGTGCAATGTGAACAGAAGCTGCAGTTGGATTTTTAAACCTCAGGTCCAAAGCAGTGGGAGTTGGGTATCTAAGACCATAAAACTCATGTTAGATACCCAGCTTAAGTTACCAGAGAAATGTGCCATGAAATAGGCCTGAGATCCAGATCCCCTAGAGTGCTAAAGCATGAATCATGTCAGATATGTAGCTGCCTGCCTTTATAATGTGTTTTCTCTCCCTCCCTTCATCCATCCAGGAATTTTACCATAGGCATCACAATGGTGCTGAGCCTCTAAGTGAACTCTGGTGGGGACTTCTGAGTGACCCTGATATAATACAACCATACCTTCTCTTCCAGCCTCATAACATTGCATTGCAGGCACCCTTTATTTTAACATCCCATTCTGATCCTCAGAGTACTTGGCATTTAATTGAGGCAGCAACTGCTTATAATTTGATCCCTGAATTCCTTTTTCTCAACTGCTTACAAAGGGATAGTGCCTCCTTCTCAAAAACACCACCTCTCTGTCCAGAACTAGGCAAGAAACTGCTGAGCCGTTCCATGCAGTCTCCAGAAGATGGTGCCCTGCTGTTAGGAAACAATGCTGTAAGCAGCAGTCATTCCAGTTCATTGGCAGAATGTCACACAAAATGCTTTGTGTCTGTCAGCACATTCCTGGAAGGTCACAGTGAATGATGAATGCTCCCGAGTAGGAGCTGAAGATTTTTTTTTCCATGAATTGCATCACTTGGCGGCCTCTTGGCTTCATTCATTTGACTCCTGTGGTTACAAACCTTTCCCAATTGTTGTGAGCCTGCTTCCTCCACAGGCCCTCTGTGGCCAAGGCAGGATATTCATGACTGACTGGCCCGGGGAAGCTGGATAGCTTCCAGCTACTTTCCACAGCAGAGTTGCTCACTTCCCTCCCCTGAGGTCTGAAATATCCTGTGGTTCTGGTTAGCTTTCTCTCCGGATGCACATCCAGTAAAGCATATGCATCACCATGTGATACCCAAGGTTTTTTCAGCATAGCTAATTATGACAGTGGCTTTATTTAGACCCCGCATCGAGGAAGACAAATAAAATAGTCTGATGTAAAATCAAATCGTTATTTGACTTTATCCTAAATGTACAGCTGACTTTCATTGGTCCTTAGCACTGAAATTCTCTGCTGAACTTTGCACATATGTCTAAGATGTTTAACTAATTCGAATAACCTGTGATGTCACCTTTGCAGCTCCACTGTATGGCCAATTATTTGGTTCATGCAATTTCCTCCCCTAGATTACTAATGGACACAAAGCCTATTCTGCTACTGAATAGTGCTGTTCTACTTTTCTCCTAGTTCTTCAAACACCGAACAATTATATTTTGTTGGGGGGAAAAAACCTGGGACTAAAAATCCTGCAGTACTTTCTCAATGACAATCTTACCTGAATAAGAACTAGAGTAGTTAGCCATTAAATCCCTAATAGGTTGCTGTTTGAAGCCAAACTAAACAGTGACATCTACTTCCTAGGCTTAAGCAAGAAAAAGAATGTCATCCTCAGAGGACTTGCCATCTACAACCCTCTGATCACCACACACAACTCTAAATATGCTTCACAGCTAAGTTACACAGTTAGCTCTTACAAATTAAGTTAAACCAATTCAATTGTTTTAATTTGTGCTTAGCTGGATCTGTGACTGCTTCTTTCCCAAACCTGATGAAGTGCACTTGAAGCCCAAAAGCTTGTCTCCTACCTTTCCTAATGGTTCAAGTTGGTCCAAAAGAAGACATTACTGTACCTCACCTTGTTAAATCCCTGGGCATTAGCATCAATTATTGGTTGATGGACTTTTGTAGTTTTCCTGGTATGTGAAGACAGGCAGGGGGAAGGAGTGGTGACTTGCAGTGTTGGATTTGAAACCCAGTGCTGCAATCAACTCAGCATAAGCTGATCCCTAAATATGCATACACTGAAAAAGGGCTTGTATGTAAGCACAGGGCTCAACATAACTGGTTCTTTTCCAGAATCAGGGCCTTTGCTTCCTCCTATGCATGTTAGGGGTAGAGGCAGAAGAACTGGTAGCATAAGAGTTAGCAAGCTCTGTGAATCAGGATTTTCTTTTTCTAGCACAAATGTAGACCACTTGGACAAAGCCACAAGAAAGCACTACACATTGCTGCCAGTTAATCAAAACCCAGGGGGAAAATTATCACTTCTCACTGCTTACACTTCAAGGTGTTTTTCAGCAGCAAAAACGGAACCATTTTGCAACAGTTCCCATAAAAACAGTGAAATGCAAACTGCTGTCTAATAATGGCTTTGTTTTTGCAGAATGTAAAAAGGGGGAAAATCTGTAAAATGTGGTGAAATGTATATTTTTCTTAACTTATTACTGTTCTGAAAATGTCATAATATCTTTTATTTCATTGAAGAAAGGTCAGGAAGGTTTTGCACAACTTAGCGTGACAAACTCCTAGATTCAAAGCAAGTAATTGTTAATTTGATGTTTTAAAATAAATTTCATATGTCATGATTATGAATTCCATAAGAAACCACTGAAAAATAGAATCAAACAGATACTTCTTTGTTGCTTTCTCTAAAACATTCCAGATGGCTCTACGTCAGGGGACACCAATAATGTCAAATCTAGCCTGACCCCACCTGGAGCAAACACTGTAGAGGTTGTTGCCCTCTATTGAAGGCCTAATCCAAAGTCCGTTGAAGACAATGGAGAGACACTGAATGACTCCAGTGTAGCGTGACTACCTTTTCCAAATTGGAAGCTGGAACACATGCCTGCATCCCTCTCCACCCCGCCTTGGCAGGGCGGGAGCAGAGCCGAGAGGAGTCTGTGGGGGCAGGGGAGGATGTGGTTTGGCCGTTGCAGGCTCAGGGCTCCCCACCTGGCTATCCTACCCCTAGGAGCCCTGTGGCAGCTGCGCTGCCATGGTGAGGTACCCCCTGCCCAGCAGGCAGCAGTAGGGGACACAACTCTGCCGTGCTGCCACTGCTACTGCCAGGCAGGAGGTGCCTTGCCATGGCAATGGCACCAGTGCAGAGCACCTGGGGGCAGGGCAGCAGGGCAGGGAGCCCAAGTCCACATCCTCCTCTACCCCATGAACAAATCTGGAGGGACATGTGCCCCCTTCCCCAGGAGTAGAGGCTGCAACAGAGAGCCCTCCCTGGCTGGGCTCTGCAGCTGCACACTTCTGCCCTGGTCCCCATGTACCATCCTGTCTGGGCAGTGCCCCTAGCCCTAGCTGCCAACCCTGCCCCACTCCCTTCCTCTCTGTGGGGGCTCAATCTGCTGCCCCATAGACTTACCACTGTCTGGGGCTGTGATGGTGGTCATGTGCATGTGTGTATGTGCATACGTGCACGTGGCACCACTTATGTCCTGCTCTCCCCAGCCCTAAGCAGCCGCTTGAAGGCTGGAACTCTGCTGGCCTGCAAGGGGAAACCCGCTGTCTCCCGTGTTTTTCCACAGCAAACAGAAAACCCAGATCACTGCATGATACTGAGAATCTGGGACAAATGTTCCTCAGTCATTCGGCTTGGGTCCAGGACTTGATCTTTAAATTTTGGGACTGTCCTGCCCAATTAGGGATGGGTGGTCACCCTGCTCCAGTGGGCTTTGGATCTGAGTGAATTATGATGGAAGCTTTCTCGATCACAGAACCATAGAATCATAGAAAATGAGGGTTGGAAGGGACCTCAGGAGATCATCTAGTCCAACCCCCTGCTCAAAGCAGAATCATCCCCAACTGGATCATCCCAGCCAAGGTTTATCTAGACAGGTCTTAAAACCCTCCAAGGATGGAGAGTCCACAACCTCTCTGGGTGCTTTACTACCCACTGCTTTACTACCCCCCCTAATGAGAAAATTCTTCTTAATATCTAACCTAAACTTCCTTGCTGCAACTTGAAACTATGGCTCCTTGTTCTGTCATCTGCCACCACTGAGAACAGTCCAGCTCCATCCTCTTTTGAACCACCCTTCAGTTAGTTGAAGTCTCCTATTAAATCCCCTCTCAGTCTCCTCTTCTTTCGACTAAATAAGTCTAGTTCCCTCATTCTTTCCTCAGAAGTCATGTGCCCAAGCCCCCTCACTTTTTTTGTTACCATCCGCTGGACCCTCTCCAATTTGTCCACATTCTTTCTGTAGTAGGGGGCCCCAAACTGGACACAGTACTCCAGATGTGGCCTCACCAGTGCTGAATAGAGGGGAATAATCACTTCCCTTGATCTATTAGCAACACTCCTACTTATGCAGCCTAGTATGTCATTAGCCTTCTTTGCAACAAGGGAACACTATTGGCTCATATTCAGGTTATTGTCCACTGTAACCCCCAGGACCTTTTCTGCAGAGCTGCTGCCCAGCCAGCCAGCCTCCCGCCTGTACATGGGGTTAGTCCATCCTAAGTGCAGGATTTTGCACTTGTCCTTGTTGAACCTCATGAGATTTTTTTTGTCCCAATCTTTGTCTAGGTCACTCTGAATCCTAGCCCTACCCTCCACTGTATCTACTATTCCTCCCAACTTGGTGTCATCTGCAAACTTGCTGAGGGTGCACTCTATGCCATCTTCCAGATTGCTGATAAAGACATTGAACAAAACTGGCCCCAGGATCGACCCCTGGGGCACTCTACTTGATACTGGCTGCCAAATAGACAGAGAGCCATTGATTATTACTCTCTGAGCCTGATGCTGCAGCCAGTTTTCTATCCACCTTACAGTTCATTCATCCAGCCCATAATTCCTTAGCTTGCCTGGGAAAGCAGCTCCACCCAAGAAAAGTGGTGAACCTGATTCCCGCCCCCCCGGAGTCTGCTTGCCTGCCTGAAGTGTGTGGGGGCCCAGTGCTTCCTTCTGTGGCTGCAGTGCCCCCTGGGACCACCAGAGCCAAGTGCCTGTGGGCAGGCATCGCCTTGGGAGGGGGGCAGGGGAGGGCTGCTGCTGCCACGGAGGGAAGCACCAGCCACCCCTGCCTCCCGCAGCCCAGGGACCGCTCTGCCCACCATCAGCTTGCCCTCCCCTCCCTGCCCAAGAAACAGGGAAGTCAGTGGGGTGTGCATGACATGGGGGTTTAATTGGCCCTAAATTAAAGTGCTGTTTTTTAAAACTCATCACTTCAATTTAGGGCCCCCATTTCGTTTGCACATGCACATTTATGGCCTGATCCAAAGACTGTCAAAATCAGTGGAATACTTTTGACTGCTTCAGTGGCTTTTAGTCAGGATCTTGAGGCCTTAATTTTATTTAGATGACTAAGTAAATATGGCTTTAGCTTTCTTAAATTTAGGCACCCTAATTTGAAAAAATTGCTCTTATTTTGTACCTTCTTGTATAACCTTTAATGACAATAGCACAATAAAAAAAATATGCCTATATTGCTAGCTCTGATCTATAGATATGGAGGAAGGGAGCCAATAAATTAGAGAAGTAAAAACTAAAATAAACTTTTATTTTTATACTTTATTACAATACACCTAGGATGTTATAAATTTATTACCTGAAATAAAGGACTTAATCATTACTAAACCCTTTGGCAATTGTTTTAATAACATTAATCAAGATGAGCTCATTTGGTGTTAATGGTTGTGTTTTAAGTACTTTTATAGGATTTTCACTGAAATTCAGAATTAAATAATTGAGCCATTATTCTAAAGTGTTTCCGTCATCCTTCAGGGAAGCCCCAATCTATCGGTTTGCATCAATTCAAAGTTTTATTTCCTCTCAAGCACTATGTCTGATTGCCCTCAATAATTTTTAGAGAACCTTATCCTCTTTATTAATTTGACACTCTTAGGGCAGTCTGTAGCTGATTGCCCTTAATAGTCTATTTTGTTACGGGAGGCATATATAGGAAAGATTTAAAATGTCACCAAATGAGTGTTCTGATGGATGATAAGATAGGAATGGTGACAACTATATTCTATGAAGAGCTAGAGAATCTGGTGATGTTTCATGACAGCTGGACTGAATGAGTAGTTGGTAAAGTAGGGAAATGCCATGCCAAAATCTGTTTGCCATATTGTCTTATGAATACTTGATATTTATCAAGGGCTGTGATGGTTACAGAACCAGCTGTATAGGGCTAGCTTGGAACAGGGAGGTGCACCATCCGAGGCAGTCAATTATTAGAGGCATTCTCTCTATGGAAGGGAGACTGTCTTGGGGATCATCAGAAGCAATAACTACTGTAACATTCAGAAGGACGTAGTAGTGCCACCTTCCAAATACTTTTTCATGTGGAATGAACCCAGCCATATCCTCACTTTGCTGTGGCTTAGGTAAGGTCCTTTAACTTCTCTCTTATGTATTTGACACTCATGCATAATACTGCTTTCCCAAATTCATTCCAATCAAACCTTTACGTTACAGTACACAACCATGGTTGGCCCTCAATATATCTAAGCCTACAGAATAATGTGCCTCCTTGAATAGGCTGCCCTTTTTTATTTTAATCATGAAAATATGCAGGATTTTTGTAGTATTCAACCAGAGTTATTTGCTGGTATTCCCAGATTGTATTCAGGACAGCCAAAAGCATCTAATGGGTTTCTTGTCAGAGTTACTCTAACCTTTCCAGGGATAAAATAAACCTATGAACAGGAAGTAATATATGTTCTACCATTGTGGAAGATCAGCTTTGTTTTTGTTTAAACAGATGAATCTATTCTTAGTTCAAAAATCTTTACCCAAATCATTGTATTGAGTTAGGTAAACAATCTACAATATGCAGGACTAAACAGTCGCTTTGTGGGTTTCATTCTTCAAGGCATTGTGTAATAATGGAAAACATTGTGTAGCCAAAGAATGTGTAACTTTCAACTTGGAGCTGTTGGTATTGTTATTTGTTTGCATTTTAACTACTTGTAAATTACTCGGTATGTCAGACCTAACAATTCTTACTATTTATTCAAAGAAAAAAATGTCAACTCTTCCATCAAATAAGTATGACTGATAATGTTGATATTGTCAGGGTAGCTTTGTTATTATCTTTAGCATTACAGAAGTGGTATTGTTGGACATCATCTTATTACGATCGCTCCTAAGCACCTCTATTTTTGTAGCCTTCAGCTTCAATGGATAGGCCTTAATGTCTAAAACACGGTGGGCATGGCTTATAGCCACATCCTGTCAAATTTAATGTCTCTAGGATTGAAGTAAAAGCATATGACATATATCTTGTTTATACTTGCACAATTATAATAATTTCATACTCAACAAAATAACTGTGCAACAGGGTTTCCTTTTTAAAACTTTATACTCTATCCACGTGGATACTGTATGCCAGCTGTTGTTACTCACCCTCTCACTGTTGTAGGCTATGCCTGTCAAGCATACTGTATGTTTCTTTACTGCAGCAAGAAGTAAGCAATTAGGTTACCCATCCTGAGTAAAAACCTGTCCTCTTTATTCATTTTTTATGCAGGCTTTAGTTTTCTCTGTCTTAGATGTTAGTAAAAAAGTCCCTAAGTATTTCAGGATGTAGCTCACATATAACAGTCAGTTAAACTGAATGATGGACGCTGCTATTTTTTTCATAGCATAGTTTTGCAGAACAACAATAATAAAATTCAGCATAAAGAAACAGATCTTGAGAATCCAATTTCTCTTTCCTAACATGTTGAATTTAAGTAGAATGAAACTAGTTTGATTACTTGTAGCATTTATTTTCATTTAAGAGAGTCATAAGTTTTAAAGGCAGACAGGACCACTGATTATTTAGTCTGACTTCACGCATACAATTTTACCTAGTGCATGAAATTATTCTTCTCTGTTATAGTAGGAGCCTATTGGTTGGTATGAATATTGGTTGATGCAATAAATTGAACCATATCTGATCTCAGTTAGAAGCATGAAAAGCCCAACAAGCTGCAACTGAAAGCTCTGGCATTACTCTCTCTTTAAATTGGTGAAGTGAGCACCAGACAGCGACCCGTTCCATTTCATATCGTGGTAGCTGGTGAACAGTGTTCCTTTTTCTACTGAATGAGTAAATGTAACTAGCTCTAGTAATTGCTCTACCCTGAGGTTTAAAATTTATATTGAGTCTTTGATGTCCAGGTATTGGGTTTCTTTGGCCTAACTTGATTTGTTTAGTTGATAAGAAAGAAACTTAGAATAAATAATTTATAAAAGATTCATACATTTGAAGGCAAAAAGTGACCATAATAGTCACCTTATCTGACCTTCTCTCTAACAGACCCTACAATTTCATATAGCAATTCTTGCACTGAGCCCATAACTTCTGATTGACTAAAGAACATATTTAGGTCATTTTGATTTAAAGACTTCATGTGATATATAATCACCACGGAGTTGTTTTAACTCTGAAGATGAAAAAAACCTAAGAGAGAAGTTATAAAATGACAATCTCTAATGATGGCTTGCTTTATATATTTATGGTCCCTTACTGCTAAAAGCAAGGTCAGTATAGTTAAAGCACAAATCTCTTAGGTACGACAAGGAATGAAACAATTTAAAACACAATCACCATTCAAGGTAATATTCTGCATCTATCCATCTAATTATGCATAAATAACAGTCAGAGATCGATGATGACATTACAGGAATATTAAAGCAATTTCATGTCAGCCCAGCCATACCTTCAGAATCACATGTTAACCAATTTGTACAGCACCCAAATTGACCTCAATTTTGACACATTTCCAGTCGCATAGGGTTTTGAAGTCTTACATTTTGGAGAGAATGTACTGTGTTTCTTTTATACTGTCATTTTTCTCATCTATTACCCGATCACACATTATATCCCTATCTTTTTTTGGAGCAGATAAACATGTAGCCTTCTTTAAGCAAGTGAATATATTAAAATGACCCATTATGATATAATAATCACTGCAATCCCTAAATGATATGTTCCGACTTCAGAAGAATTCGTTGGCATGGCAACTGGCCTGGTCTGAAACAGTTCAGCTGATGTGCTTTCCCTCTACACCCCTCTGAGATGCACTCAATAGGAAATCCACATTCCATCTGGGTAACTGCAAACATCCATTATATAGGGACTGCTATTGTTGCCAGTATGAGTGACACTTCATGTTGCTGAATTAGCATTCGCAGATAGAAGAAAAGGACAGTTTAAAAAAACCCCATGGTTAGGAATGGGCCCGTTTTAATTGAAAATTCTAGAATATCCTCTGGATAGTTAGAGACCAAATCAAGATGCTCTAGAGGAAGGGGCAGGAACTCCTGGAGTGAGTATTTATGGAGTAAGCTGTCCAGAGGTTAGGTGGCTTCCTAAGCCCCTTTAGCTAGAAGCTGAGCTACACAAGGGGAATGTGAGGGGTTCTGTTTCCACTTCAAATCCTCAGCTACCTTAGAAGTTCTCATTAAGCTTTTTCTTAAAGGGGTGAAAAAGTTCTTGATGAAAATTTGTACTGAAATTTGTACACTCTGAGGAAAGTGATGCTGCGAAGGGGAAAACACTTAATTATTATAAGACTAGTACTGGTCCATTTAAAATACTCTGGTTCTTCGTGGCTTTATTAAATGTTTACATAGAGGACCAGATCCACCTTATTCCTTTAACATCATCATTGATCTCTGACTGCTACTCCTCAGTCTGAGATAATTTAAACATGCATCTCCCACTGGCAGGAGAGTGCTCTAACTCATCGACTAATAATGCATATTGCATGAAGCATTCACTGGATAAAATACACACAGGCCACATCTACCTAAGCAGCAGACTGCACAGTTGTTACTATGCAGTCATTTAGTGCTTGCATAACCAAGTACTAAATGACTGTGCAGTAAATGGGGTTCTTGTGCAGCAGCATCCCCACATGGTTTTTTAAAGGTGCTACCGTGCAGTTACAACAAGCTACTGTACAGTAGCTCTTTACTACTGAGCAGTAGTGTCGTGTCATGGTTAGTGCCGACCAATGCTACTGCACAGTAGCAATGAGCTACTGAGCAGCAGCATCTCGTGTAGATGCACCCAAACAATCCTGAAAGAAGGTAGCAGGGAGCACCCTCTTAGGGCAATATCCTTATCACTGGGCTACAGAGTCATGATTCATTTTGTGCTCTCACTTTCTTTCCCTTTGGCCCTTCCATGACTCTTTTTCTCATTTTTGCACAGTAGTGCAGCTTCTTTAGATTAGCCTGGTAATTTGGGCACTCTTTTGGGAAGTGGGAGATGTGGGCTTAAGCCTTCTCAGACTTAGGAGGACATTGAAGTTGCTGCTACCTGGTGGGCTGCTTGGCTATTATACAGAAGATATGCTACACCATCACCTCTCTCCCAGTACCTGTCTTTTCTACCTAAAGGAACAGCTTACCCACTGAAGTCCAGAAGGGGCATTTGTTTGGGAATCCTGATATCACACTGGTGTCTAGACTGTCAAGAGAGGTGGGATTTCTGACATATTCCTCTCTTCAACATTTCCTGTTGTCATTATAGGCATTGCTCTGCTCAGGGTATTGATTATTGTCAATCCCATTTCTTGCAAAAGAGAACCTGAGAGACCAAATAGGATATTGACAGGACAGAGGTGCAAAAAACCAGGTGAGAAGTTGAGAATTGCAATGGGGAAGGTAATGAAGTTTGCAGAAATTTTTATCTCTGTTTTGTCAACTTCCATAAAGCTTTCAATTCAGTGGGAGGCATGAAGATATGGCTATACATGTTTGAGATGGGTTACTCGTCACATTTGATTCACCTGTTGTGTAAACTACTTGGAGGACAGAAAATCATGGTCTGGATTGCTAGATTAACATCAGAATAGTTCTTGACAAGGCTCAATTCTGTCTCTGCCAGTCTTTAATGTCTAGGCAGAAATAGCATACGCACTAGGAAGATTTGGGCTAGGGACAGAAGTTACACATAAACCGGTTTAAGTGATCAGAAACTGGTTTAAACCTGTAACAGAATATAAATTCAGTGCACATAAACCAGTTTCAAAATGGCTGAAACTGGATTAAGATAATCCTGGTTGAATGTAGTATCAGACTTAACTGATTTGGGTCAAAATGGTTTATGCAATGTCTGTCCCAGACCTCTTCCTGGTTTAAATTAAACCGGAGTCTGCCAGCATCCCAGGTGCTTTGCAGCCCTGGGCTGGGCTGGGCTCTCTGCTTCAGAAACCGGGGATGGCCCCACCCCTCTGCTCCCTAGTCAGAGCTCGGGTGGAGACTACAGGCACAGCAGGATCTGCCTGGCTTCCTCCTCCCCTGCCCCCCACCACTTGCTGCTCTAGCAGGGATCTTTCCCTCCTTCCCTCCCATTTCCCACAGCATGGACCCCAGCCCCATGGACCCTAGGCATGTGGTATGCTGGCTAATGCTGAGAGGTGTCTGTGTGTGTGTCTCCAATTTCAATGGGACAGGACAAAGGCAGACAGGACAGTCTCCACTTAGGGCTTTTGGAGCTAATCACCAGGTCAGCTGGTAATGTTCCTGTGTTCCTCAAAGGAGACCATTAGACTAACCAGCAAAGATTTAATCAATTGAGGCTCAGGCTTTTTGAATGTCTGTCCCTAGTCTAGGGGCATGTCTAGATGAGGACACACATGCCTCAAAGCTGCATGTGGTGCCCAAGCTGGACATGGTGAATGTGCACTCATTTGCAACACTGCTAATTTGTAGCATGGTGCCAAAATTTGACAGTGGGAGATCCTGGTGTAAAAAAAAAAAACATGGAAAAAAGTGGTACAGCACATGTGGCAGCAGTGTGCACCACTGGAAATGGAGCCAGGCTAGTCAGAGCCACGCTGGCTGCTGGCCAGGCTTTGAGCAGCTGGACTGGTGATGCTCCTTCCCTGGGAGGTCCCCAGGCACCCAGGTAAGGTTGCTGGGGCCAGCACAAGTGCTGACCCTAGCCTCCCCTATCATAACTGGAGCAATTTACCATGTGTTGGACTGCACATGTAGGAGTATGCCCTGGGGCAAAAGCAGCAGCACAGATATGTCCTGCTGCTATTTGTCCCATGGGAAATGAGCCCCTGCCTGAGTGCACTTACCTGGATGTGCCTTAGATGTCTAAATTTCCCCATGCACTACAAATATAACTCAGGGGTCTAAATCAGGACTGTGAATATAATTCCAGGACCTTGTTACCTAAAATTTGTGTCCACCTACCTAAGGCACTTTATAGATCTATACCTAAATGATTTATGGGTTCTCATGTTGATTGCTCTGAATACTGGGCAAGTCACTTAACTTACTTGAGCTTTATTTTCCAGACGGCATGCACCCAAGAGTCTTGAAGGAGCTGGCAGACATCCTTGCACCCCGCTTAACAAAGATATTTGAAAATCTGTGGTGCTTGGGTGAGGTCCTGGAAGATGGGAAAAGAGTCAATGTGGTCCCTATCTTCAAGAAAAGGCGGAGGGATGCCCTGGGGAATTACAGATCAATCAGTCTGACATCCATCCCTGGAAAAATCCTGGATTAAATTGTCAAGCAATCCATCAACACCAGACTAATGGAAGGCAACAATCTGAAGGCCAGCCAACATGGCTTTGTGATTGGCAGGTCTTGCCTGACCAACCTCATCTCCTTCTATGACCAGGTGACATGAGCCCTGGGCAAGTGAGATGACGTGGATGTCATATATCTGGATTTCAAGAAAGCCTTTGATCTAGTTCCCCACGATGTCCTCATGGCTAAGCTGGGGAATTGTGTCCTTGATCATCTTATGGTCCAATGGCTAGGTAACTGGCTATGGGGTCAGACCCAAAGAGTACTAGTTGATGGGAGCAAATCAGCGTGGTACAGGGTGACCAGTGGAGTCCCTCAGGGCTCGGTACTTGGGACAGTACTCTTTAACATCTTCATTAACGATCTGGATTTGGGAGTCAGATGCAAACTGGCCAAGTTCACAGATGACACCAGATTATGGGGGAGGGTGGTCACACCACAGGACAGGCTGGGGATACAGGTCAACTTGGACATGCTCTCAAGGTGGGCTGACCAAAACCTGATGGCTTTCAATGTAGAGAAGTGTAAGGTGCTGCACCTCCATAGGAATAACCCTCATCATACTTACAAGCTTGGCAGTGCTACACTTGCTAGTACCATGACTGAAAGAGACTTGGGGGTCTGGATTGACCACAAGATGAATATGAGTCACCAATACGATGCTGTGGCTGGCAAAGTGAGCAAAACTCAGGCGTGCATCTACTGATGCATCTCAAGCAAAACAAGGGATGTCATCCTCCTGCTTTACTTGGCCTTGGTGAGGCTGCAGCTGGAGTACTGCATCAAGTATTGGGCCCCCCAACTTCAGCAAGGATGTGGAAAAGCTTTAGAGAATCCAGAGGAGAACCAGGCATTTGATCCAAAGCCTAGAGGGCAGGCTGTACAAGGAGAGGCTGAAGGACTTGGGACTCTTCAGTCTGGAAAAGAGATGGCTCAGGGGAGACTTGGGAGCAGCCTACAATTATATAACAGAGGTACATCAGGACCTGGGAGAACAGTTGTTCACCAGAGCTCCCCAAGGGATAACAAGGGCTAATGGCCATAAACTCCAGGAAGATCGATTTAAACTAGACATAAGAAAAAAGTTATTTACGGTGTGAGTGTCCAGGGTCAGGAACAGACTCCCCCCAGAGGTGCTGCAAGCAGCTACTCTGCACTCTTTCAAAAAACATCTCGAGATTTTTCTTACTGGGATCACTTGATCCCAGCTGACTTCCTGCCTATGGCCTGGGAGGGGGGAGGGAGGGCAGGGTTGGACTTGATGATCTCACAAGGTCCCTTCCAGCCCCTAATGTCTATGAAACCTATAAGTAAGGCAGGTGAAAGCATTTCAGCTAAAATGTTTTCTTTTTTGAATATTAGATTTTCATATAAACACATTGATGGAAAGTTTCTCCATTCCTCAGAAATTTTATTTTTGGGGGCTTGGTTAAATAAGAAAAGATTATTTAATTTTCATTTAAAAAATTCCCCCACAAGAATTCTGGACAGCTCTAGAAATAGTACTTATCTCTAGAAAAGATGAACGGTGCTTTAGAAGTGCTAAGTACTGTTTCGTTATTATTAATTTATTACTAGGAATGTATTCAGGCAAAATTCCCATTGACTTAAGAGTTTTGCCTGAATAAATTCCAAGGAAGGATTGTGACAAACAGATGAGAGCTTTATGATTGCAAAATAATTTACAAAAAAAGAGTAAAAACATTGCATTGTTAATATTTCACATACTTTTACAATAGTATCCAAACATGGCCAAGAAGGTAACAGTGTTTCCTTATTAGCAATTCATTTTTAGTAATTTTGAAGACATTACTATAAATAGCAAACAAGACTGTGCGTGTTTGCTTTGTGCGCCAAACTGGCACATACATAACTGCTATTTCAGAAAATTTGATGTTTGTTAGAGGGAACTTCATGCACAGAATCCATACATTATGTGCCCAAATGGCACTTACCCAGTCATGTAACTGCTGTTTTGGCATTAGCATGCAGTTACTGTTTCTAGTAGGGAAGTACAAGGCCTGGCTGGGCTCTGGGCAGGGCAGTACACAGCTCCATACCTAGGTAATCATGAGTCTCAAAGTCGTAGCTGTGCAAAAACCTATGTCCAGTGTGTATGAGAGTGACCCTCTTTTGTTTTGACCCAATAGTGTAATGCTTGGGGCATTTACCCAGGGAGCAGGAGACACAGGTACTAAGCTACTCTGTCACCCAGACCCAGTTCGAACTTATGTCTCCTGCTTCCCAGCATCACAGTCTAACCATCAAGCCACAGAGTAGACAAAAACCAGACTCTCCTCCTGCCTCCACTAGTCATGGGTCACTAGTCATGGATCTTTGCCTGGCTATAGTTCTGTGCATTACTTTTGTCCATATGTGAATTATGTATGAAACTGTGTACTTGCTTAGTCAGCATACAGCCTACTGTATGTAGAATACTTCCTCATGCATGTGGAGTACGATCACTAACTCTGCAAAAATGTTAAAATTGGGAGTTATGTGGCTGGGTAAGTGTTATATGGGAGCACAAAGTGAAGCATGATGCTGCCTTGTATTTGGGTTTGCGTGGACTGGTTGCCCCACACCCTGTCCAGAGCAGCTGTAAATGTCTAGTTTCCTGCTAAACTCAGCATAGTGGCCTTCTTTTTTCAAAAGGAATTATATTATGCTAAATAAAAATGTGATTACTTTCTTACATCTGTAACGCTATGCAACACTATATTACAAGGAACATAGGAAATGGCATACCAAATTAAACATATGCTGTGTTTAATACAATATTTAGTCTTTGTCATTGACAAGATCAACAGCTCAGAGGAAAACAGAAGAAAAAGATATGGATTAACTTGTTTATAGAGAAAGTTTCTTCCTAATTCACTTTAGTTGGTGGATACATTTTGCCTGAACTATGAGGCCTAATATCACTTTCAAAGGCCATCAAGTAGTGTAACTGTGAATTGTCACAACCCAAAGTTGTGATTTTTGTTTTTGTGTGCGCTTTGGCACTACTGAATTATTTTTCCGCTAAATTGCAGCTTCTTTGCACGGTGGAGTTTTGTGCTGTAAAAGGGAACCCCAGTGCAAGGGAGAATTTCCCACCAATTTGTAGCTTTCTTTGCATGGTGCATTTCTTTTGCATCTAAGAAATGCTCGGTGCAAAGAGTTCCCGCCATTTGTATGCTAATTCGAGCCCCATTATTGGCTTGAGTGAAATTATTCACACGTGGTGGCTAGTGATTGGTTTGCTAGCCGTATAAAAGGCTTGGGTGGTTTCCGCCCAAGTTGGAGAGAGAACTTGAAAAATTTGGAGAGAAATTGGAGAACTACGAGGAGAACCCCCGCAAGGGAGGACTCCATGAACACCAGGAGGAGGAGACTTCACGCTGTGTGAAGATCTCTAAGTGCTGCGGAGCCTATCGGACCCAGCGCATTTAAAGCAGGCAACAGGGGTCTGATCAGCCTCTAGCCTCTCCCCGTCACCGAGTGCAAACCTCGATGTATGCCTCTCCCTGCGCGCAAAAAAGGACCCACGGAGCCTAGCAAACTTTGTGCGAGTGAATTGTGAGTGAGGATCAGAGCTCTTTTGTACGAGTACTTTCTTCGGTTGATACGACAGGCTCGTGGTTTTAGAGCCTTCAGCCGGATTGGGCTAGAGTTCATGAGTTTAGAACTCTTGTCCGCCTCTCTTCTTTCCTGTCTGTAACCGCAACTCAAGCAA